>NC_073723.1:25336587-25666944 GCF_023634155.1 Falco peregrinus | reverse complement strand
GATTCTCTTGGCCGTTTGAAAGGAGAAAAGACCTTGCTTAGACACTTCGCCTGTCCTGGACAACTACATATATCAGCAAACTAGTGAAGCGGTAACAGCTTGAATCAAGTGAATTATCTTTCAGATGTACAGCTGCATCTTCACTTTTTTACAATCAATTAACTTAGCACATTGCTTGGTTCAGAGGACAAATGGTGTAACGTGCTGCTAAGGAAGATGCATGACATTTCAGCAAAGACAGATCTCTAAACATTAGTCTGTTTCTCTTATCTGCTGAAGGGTGGTGGGTTTGTGGTTTTGTGTATGATGTTAGTAGGGTTGAGTAGGTAGGTTTCCTTACTATGCCAGTGTTTTTGTAAAAGGCACCTGAAAATGCTGATCTTTGTTACTAGTAATGTGTCTTATCTCCTGAGTTATTGAATATGTGGGATTATTCCTTTTTTCCCCCTCTTAGATAGTTTAATATCTCTCTGATGAAATCTGTATGCAGACGATAGGTAGGTTTGCTGGAGGTCTCTGATTATTTTTCCCCTTGTGGAGTAGAAGAGGAGTTACTCAATCTGTTACGATTAGAGAAACCTTGCTAAGCTGAGGGCAGTGGTATAGTTTTGTGAAGCATGAAGCAGCTTGCCATTTTCCATGTTTTCTAATTGACTTGGCTCTGTAATGTAGGATTTTTCTGCTTCAGATTTCTCAAATGTAAAATAGGATGGGTGGAATCTGTTGTGCCTAAAAAAATCACTGCTTTTAGGTGTTGCCATGAAAATAATACAGTGTGTATCAGTTTTATCATGCTTAACTTCATAAATATTGTATTAGTAGTTGGCTGGTCAACCGGCTACATGTGTCTGGGGAGAGAAGTAATTTCTGTGTCCAGTTATTTCTCACAGGTAACAAGAAATTTATGTCAATGTGAGTCACCCCAGTCAGTGTGTCGGGTGACAGGAAAGTGTAGGGTAAATTTGGCAGAATTCATGTACATTTTATACAGGCTCTAGATGTTTTAGAGCATTCTGTGCATTCATTTAAAAAAATGGTCTTTTAATATTTGAGGTGGGCTTTTTGCTCAAACTGAACTTTAATGTGAATGGTTGATGGATTTGAGTTAGCATATCTTGCTAATGTAAAATGTTCATTAATAATTTGTGGTTTATTTTCTATACATGTCAAGAGCTTTTGGTCCTGTAGTCTTCGTTGAGTTTGTAAAGAAGAATCTGCCATTTAGATTAACAAAAGAAATGAAATGAAATATGTGGTATGCAGAATTTTTATATGATCAACTGCAAAATGTTGAAACACACAGTAAAGGAGTTTGGAATAAAGTATAAAAAGTGCTTGAAGGAAAAAAGAAGTGGTTCTGAATGTGAGAGGGGTCACAGCTAATCCTGAGATGAATTATTCTGTATACTAAGAGTTGCATTCAGCTCTGATTTCACTCAGCGGGGGTTTTTATTTTGATCTAAACATGAACTTGGTGTTTTGAGTTTTACGTTAATGATTATATTCCATTAAAATACTAATTTGTATTTTATAAATCAGTTTAAAAACATTTTCATTTATAACCATAGTTTTTGGTATATTGAAAGCGCTGCATTGCCAAGTACCTTGCAGTGAATCAGACACATTTTCAAGTGTTCAGGGTGCTTGATAAAATAAGAAACTGATTTATAATTTTCTCTTATTTTTAAACTATTTTTCTATCACAAGTCTGGAAAGTGAGTGACTGAATTCTTTTAATTATCATTAGGCAGCTCTGGTATAATTTATGTTAAGAGGTTTTGGCCTGTTTATGTGTGCTGGAATTTGCCAGAATTAGTAATGCGATATTCCATCTTTAGCAAGCCTATAGAGCAATAAATAATGACACATGACTGTATGTGAGTGTTGTTAGTTTAATTTTTTTTGTGGTGTTCATGAAACGCGACGATCTTCCAACCCAAATTCTGCAGTATTAGGCAGCAAGTTGTACTCTGAACTAAACCAGATGCTGATCAGCTCTGTTCCTATTATCGACTTGGGGCAGAGATGGTAACCAGACCTTATTTGCAATGTTAACATTTGGAACAGATTAACAGCAGTTAGGCTGAAATGAGAAACCTCCACTTTACTGAAAAGGTTCAAAACATGTAGTGCTGTAAAAATCAGGACGTCTGTAGTATGTTAGATAGGAATAAGTTAACCGTGGGCCACACTTTACCCTTTGCAGGATGTGTTGTTTCCACTTTATGAGTGGCTCTTTGAAAGGACATGTTTATGGGGTATAGTCAGGTTTAAGTCCCGATAAACCATCTACCTGATGAGGTATAGTATATCCGAACTCACTGTGCTTGTTCGTTGTGAGACAGCCCTCCCCAGAGCCAAGCTGTACAGAGGATTTTTGTCTGGGGGACAAATCCCACATGCGCTCGTGAAGCTGGGGGACCCAGGATGCTCTTGAGTGCCAACCTTCTGCTACTTTCAAAAGCAAACCTGGTGAGGGACGTGCCCCAGGGGTGCCCGGCAGTGTACAGTGAACACATGGTGGCCTGGGCTCTGCACACAGGGCTGGAGATGTGCCTCTGCCTGTTTGTGGTATCTCATTGGGTTCATGGGGAACTGGAGGGGTTCAACAGGAGTGTAGCAAGGGCCCAGTGCTTTTTAGGCTAAAACTGGGCTAAGCCTTATCACCTGCTTGTGAAGGTTGTACAGTTATGGCTGCAACCATTAACTTCTACAGTGTGTTATTTCTGCTGCTGTATTACCTTTCTCCTCCTATCCTGTGCTTTTTTACTGGGAATATTGCTCTAGCAGGAACTGAAGAGCAAGCTGCAGGTCTAAGGAGAGTCTTTCTGCACAAGTCAGAGATGTTTCTTGGTTCTCATTGTGTCACCTGCTACGTGCTTTTTTGCATGTGCCTAGTTTGAAAACATAGTATTCAGGTTTGCAGAGAGTAAAAGCTTTTTGAAAACTCACATGCAAGGCTTCTTTTTAAATGTAGTTATTAAAGACTGGAAGATGAATGTTGAGAGAGGAAGCTAGGACATCAATTACCCTGGTAATCCAGTCAAATTGTTCATATAGTAGCCAGGTCAGCCAAGGAAATCACCAACCATGGCTACGCACATGAACTACACTGGGAAAAGAACCAGCAGTGAGGTGCTTCATTCGTGGCTGGAGGCTGCAGTGGTGGTTTCAAGTGCTCGCTGCCATGGTAAGCTAAATGGGGAATTAAACCTAATCCACTGTAATTACACTGGGTAAACAACCACATGGATTTCAGTTCAGTTTATGTTGACTTGAAACAGGTTTTGGTTAAGCGCATAGCGTGGCTGGAGGTGTGCACTGGAGCAGTAGCTGTAGTTCAGCTGTGACTTGAGTTGTTACACGCGAGTGTAAATTCCTGCAGGTGAAAGTTACAATCCTTCTTGTAGGGAGTAGCAAAAGCACTCCTGTCTTTTGGGAAGAAGGAAATTTGTAATGACAGGGACGCTCCCCTGTACTGCTCTGGGCAGGTGAGGGATGGGTTTGGCTTTTTTCTTTGTAGGATGGTGAGAGGAGCCAAGGTGCAGCCAGGCAGAGCAGGGACAGCACTGGGATGAGAAGCACTTGTCAGGAACATAGCTTGGAAAACACCAAGACTTGGAAACATTTACTGCATGCAGGCTGGTTAGAGGTATGATCTAAAATGTGTCTAAGCTTGGACAGCAAATTAAGGGATCATGGAAGCATAGGACAACTGCTGGTCTGTAACGCTGTGTCCACATGTGGCAGGTACATGCTGGCGTACGTTTTGACCCACACTTCTGAGAACCCAGGGTTTTGCTTCTGATGTTCAGTCACCATAAAGCATTGCCTCCCACCTTGGGCTTGCTTTGTCCACCCAGTGTGGGTATGAGGCAAGTTCAGGTTTGTGGGTGGGTTCAGGCATGACTTGGATGCGTGCTGTAGAGCTGTGTTGGTTTTCCTCCAGTAGCCCACAGCTGCATCTTACAGCTCCGGAGTGAATCCGCTTATAGGTCACCCAGGTTGTGGTTTTATGTCATTATTTTTACTCCTTCCAAAATTTATTGTAGGAAGTATGTCTGCCTTTTTCTTGACCTTCTAGGTAGTTGGGCCTTATGAAAATTGATCAAGCTTTTCTTGAATTACAGGTCAGTGTGAAGTCACCCTTGGCCATGGTGTTTCTTAGAAGCTGGTCTGAATTTCAGGTTGTAGCTGGACCTCCTCCATGTTCCCTCTGTTTCAAATCAGGAGGAGTATTCTCAGATGGAGAAGAAAAGCTGTGAATACATTGCAAGTAATAGTATTTTCCATGTAAAAGTGAAAGAGTATTGAAATAAGAAACTGTGAGTATTTTAAAGCATGGCCTTCTTTTAGATGGTGTATGTGGGGAACTGAAAGGAGGAATGAATTTTCACCCCGCGGGTAAGATGCCAACTCCGAGGAAGCTTGGAGGGAAGCAGCTTATGGCACTGGCACTGCAGAAACAGGTAGGCAGGCAGCTGAGGCAGGATGGATGCAGCTGTCTCTGCTTAAAGAAGATTTTGATCTGAGACTGAATTTGGACTGTCCACATAAGTGCACAGTGCAAGATGGTGAAGCAAGAGCATGCCCTTACTGAATCATCTGTGGCTCAGCATGCCACTACACACCTGGCTGTGGTGGTAAGTACTGTCTTCCACACCCAAATGCCTGCAAGTGTTTCTTAAAGTGGGAGCATTGCTTCAAGCCAGGCAGAGTTCTGAAGAGAAGACTTGAAGTGACACTGTTGCACAGAAAGTGTTATGTGCCCAGTCTTTCAGCTTTTCAGTCCTTCACCTCTCTGCATTTCTTCATCTCTGAAGACAGGCAGTGGGTGTAAGGTGGCACGGCTCACCTATCATTCAGCATCTGCTGGACCTGTTACCAAATCTTATTTCTTTATAGTAAAACTTTTGCTCGTCCTTCACCCAGGTCACTTGAAAAGTTTTGCTGGATAGTGGCCTATTTCCAAAGGCAATCTTCTGCTCTGAAGACAAAATCATACTGTTTCTAGCTCTTGCATTTTAACTTCTCTCTGCTTTACTTTTTCAATGAGCATTCCTATTGTAAGAGTTCCTTAACTTTTTTAAAGCCCTTTTAAAATATAAACCATTGCCATTTAAGGTCTATTTTGCCTATTGTAAGAAATCTGTTGTATTGGAATTAGTGAGTTTTAAATATGGAGTTGATACGCCATAAAATCTCGGTTGCAGTTTGCAATAGATTTAGATATAAAAAGAGTAAAAATGTAATTGCGGGAGAAAAATTGGCGCTGTTCACAGCCTAGGAATTATGTTTCAGACTTTGGGAGGAAAATGGTTTGGCTTATTTTTTTCCACTTTCAGGAACACTATTATGTGCTGACTTAATGGTTTCAGATGCTGTTAAATAAAAAAAAAATATTTCTGGAGTAAGTGTATTTTGCAGGTGCTTTGTCCTGGGGTGTATCTCAAGAGTTTTTCAGTATGACTCTTTGTGAAAGCAACAGGTCACAAACCTTCATAAAGCAGCTTCCAGCCAGCCAGAGTTTTGCCTTGCTGGGTGGGTGGCTGCAGCAGGTGACAGCATTCACTGATTCCCTTGGAAAAGAAATGTTTTGCATGGAAAGAAGAAAAAAGATTCATCTCTTATGGTCTCAAGGACTACTAATGACTTGGCCTGTTGCACATATGCAGCCCAGTCTTAACTGAAGTATTGGCTGGACTTAATCACAACTGGCACTTGGCTGGGCACCCAAACCGGTCGTTAACTGGGAAAAGTTTGCTCTCAGCAGAAGCCCATGGGCCTCTCAGATGATGAGTAAGAGAGAATGTTTTACATATCACAGGATTTGTTAAAAAAAAAACCACTAACGTTACTGTCTCAGATATTTATCATTTTATATATGTATTATTTTCACTGTCTCAGGTGTGCATTTGGGTCAGCTGTGAGCTTAATTAAAAAGAAAAAGCATATTTTTCATGGTGATTCTAACTGAGAGGAAACTATCCCACTTCTCTTTTCCTCTTCTTCCAAGTGAAGGGGCAGAGCCCGGAGCATGCACTGTGCTGCCCTACCCCCACCCCGCTGGGAGCCCCCCCTCCATGCTACGCTCGTGTTTCGGGTCACGACAACAAAATGGCTGAAACAGTGAAGTTTGTTGGGTCAGAGCTCCTTGTCAGAGACCACCTGCAGTTTTCCTGTCACTCAAAAATGGCCAGGGTCCCTGTCCTGGTACAGACAAAGCAAATTTGATGAACAGACATTCCAGCTGCTTCTATTGAAAAAAACCCCAACCTACCACTTGACCGCATGCTCTGAAGGTTTCAGCACATACAGCTGCAAGGTGGAACTTATCTTGGAGAGCTGAGGTCTAGGCTATCCCTTACAACCAGCTTTCCTTGAGGAATGGTAAAACTGGCTGTACGTGCATCTGAAATGACCCAAATACATAATTTACTTTAAAGACAGCCCATGATTTTAGTGTCATGATTGCTTTTCTGACTTTTACTGGTTTTAGCAAAGTGAAATTACGCTTTTTCTACCCAAATCTTCTTTTCTCAACAAAAATTTGCATTTCAAATGGTAGAAAATAGTTGTTGGTGTTCTTGTTGAAATCATGAAGATGTAATTTAGTTGGTTTTTTTAAAAAAAAAGTTCTTATTTGTGTTCAAACACATTTGTTCTGCAATTTCTTAGATGCATCTCTTTTCTTCCCTTCTTTCCAAATGGAGAAGCCTTTTTAGGGAATTTTCCTTATGGTCAGATGCTCTTTCCTGCCTACATAGTGTCATTGCAGTAAAGCTCAGAGACACTAGATTGCTAAGATGCTCTGTGGGCATATGTTGTGATACGTGACCTGTCCCAGGGGCATTTTTATTTAAGACAGCAACAGGGATATGCAATAAACATTTGGAGAGGGGAAAGGAGAGCAGGCTGACAATGATAAACACAGAAGTGGGCATTGGCCCTTGTTTCCAAGAGTGATTATAATCACTTGGGAGCTAGTTTGCTTCCCTTTGTAGAAAATGTGCAGATACACATTTTGGCACTTGAGTGGGCCACAAACAAATGGTGATAAACTTTAGCCTTCGCTGACTTCCTTTCACCATTGACAGCCTTCCCCAACATTCAGTACATGCCCAGGGCAGGGGTGGGGAAAGTATCTCTGTTCCCCTGGCTTTTGCCCTAATCTATGGGAAGGTGGTTTTATGGATTCACAGGAGAAAGCACTGCCATGTTTCAACACCAGAATGGAGAAATGTACAGAGACAATTTATGGCAGACATTCCTTGTATATTGTAACTTACCTATAATAGTAAGTTATTATGTATACAGTAAGTCAGAATAAAAAAATATTACTTTTAATTCACCAATGACTAGATTGATGTATATCAGCACTTCATAACCATGTTAACAGTTTCTGACATATACTCTCTGTGTTAGTAACATCCTGGGGCTGGACCAAGGCCTTAGAACTGTTTTGGTTTTGGTTTGTTTTCCAACTTATTAAACATGAAAATGAGGCAGGAGGAATGCTGGTCAAAGATGAAGGTTTTACAAGTATTTCTCATTCACTTGATGTAAAATATTTTTTTTACAGCATAGCTGGAATGTCTCTGCACATGCTCCAGGATGGTTGTACCCAGCTTTGAGACAAGAACAGTGCCTTTCCAAATAACATACAATTAACTTGCTGCCAACTTTACGTATAGCCTTTAGTCAGAGATGTATGTCATTTCTATTTTACAGCTGTCCAGACACACTTTTAAAAAACCTAAGCCCCATACACCAGATGTTACTTAGTCCGGTGTGGTCTACATTGGACCCAATCCAAACCTGCCTGCATATAATTTTCAAGTCCCAACAGCTCTGCAGTGCTAGAAGATAAAAACTGACCATAACTATACCCTTTCATATTACTCAGAGCTCAGTTTCATTATCTGAAACACTACCAGATAAACAGTACAATCAGAAGAATTCCACCTTAACGATAACTACTACCACATCCATTTCTTTCTAATTTGAGGCAGGTTTGGGGTTACTAGCTCTGAAGTCTGCAAAGTTCCAATCAGTGATTAATATAACTATCCAGAGAAGGCTTTTTTTCTTAAACTGTGAATAATGGAGTGTGTTTATATGGCCTTATTGGGCAAGGCACTCTGTGAATTTATATGATTTAGTTTTATGTACAGATGGGTGGGGTACGTCTGTGGGACTTGGACTTGATATTTTAAAATTTCATGTCTTTAATTTTAAATAGGGTCACCTTCAGGAAAAAAATGATTTACAGAGCTGCTAAGCAACCAGTAGTGCTGATAATACCCTCTCAAGAAAGCATGTTTTTTTCAATCAGCAGCATTTAGCATTTGCTTATGGTCAAGTGAATGCTTAGGTGTTTCCCTGAAAAAGATGTCAGTAACCTGAAGATAGTTTTAAATCTGTGCATTCGATGCCTGTGAAGTCTCTTTCAGAGACCTGGTTCTGACTGTAGCCTGGCTCTGAAGAGGTATTTAGGTTTCTAACCCTCCTTGAATAGCTTTGTGGCCCTGAGCCCTTACCCTGACAGCATAAGGATAAGAAATATTCTGAAGTTATGTGGAGAGCCCCACTTCCTTTAGACAGCATTTTCAATGTGTCCACTATTACCTCATATTACAACTGTATTTTGCTGTAAAAAAATATTAGAAAATCAGTTTAATAATTTGGTTGTTTTGTAGTCATTGCTGATTTTCTTACTATTTCCCTTTATTGGTGTATGAGTTGTCTGCATATACTGGCTGGGATAAATTTGTCTCATTTGATGATCTTTTTTATTTGCATTACAAAACTGTTCCTTTAGTTTTGGAGCAGAAAAGTGTTCAGAGAAACAGTAAACTAAGGAAAGGATTAGTGAGCATTTTTAAGAAGTGATGACTGATGCTCAAAATGTGTAATTGATGGAAGCAGAAGCCACTTGGTAATGGATTCATTTTATCAGCACACAGAAGCAAGTTTAAGACCCATGTGACAAATTAGAATGAACTAAAGAAGTTTGATTTTAGATATTAAGTAATAACAGCATTCCTTTCATGAGCAATCTACGGGTTGGCTCTTACTTCCCTGAATGATGCACTGCATTTCAAATAGTGGTACTGGAGGGTAAGCCTAAATCAGATAAAACTGTTTAATGGAGGAAATAGCTATTTCTGGCTCACTCTGTGAATAGCTGTTTTCCTTTAAGATTTTTTTAAAATAGAAATAACAACAGTAATGAGAAATACTTCCAACTAATGTATTCTGTTTTATAGCGTTCTTTTAACTTAGGTTAATTAACACTTCACACGTTCCTCCTTTTTGATTTAGATTATCTTCTGTTTCAGCTTTCTTTTCAATTTTCAAGTTTGTGATCTCCTTCATGAGTCAGAACTGCAGAGTATTGCTGAATTTTGCCCCTTTTTGCCTCGCATTTAAAAAAATACTTTCATTTGCCAGGCTGCCTCCACATTTGTGGCTACAGCTCCCTGCTCTGCTTTCTCAGTGCTCCATTTGAGCTCCTGCTAAAACTGAAAGCTTTGGGGGAAATAAATCTAAGATGTCAGTGACTTAAAGCCCAGTGCTGTAAGTTTAAGATGTTTGCCTAATATCACATCACCGAAATGGAACAGATAAAGATGAAGTGTAAAGTATATGTAACGTGGCTTGCAGTTAAGTGCAGTAATTGGAGAATGCAGGCAGCAGATCTGGGAAGGTGATAAGGTAAGCAAAAGCTTCTTGGGAAAGGTAAACTGTCTGAAGAGCTGACAGTGATATGGACTGACTGGAAGGAACCCAAAATTGTTTTAGCCTTTAAGCATCCAACAGACATTGGAGTAATTGAGTAATCATACACTCTGGGTCCAGTATTCCTGTCACTGATACCCCATGCATCTCAGTTATTGGTGTAATTTAAATCTGATAGCCACATAATGGACCGAATTCTCTTCTCTACTTTTCATAAGTCATCCTATTGGATTCAATATGAAGAATGTTTGCTTAAGTGAGGTGAGCAGGATTTGTGTCATGAGGCTTATTTTCCTCCTCAAAGGTGGTATCCTCTGCTCTAAGTACTGTACAATGCCGTAGAAGAGAGAATACTTATTCTGAAGGAAAATACCCTGAAGCACCATGGATTAGCTTAAGTTCTCAAAAAGGTGTAAACTTTTCAGTTTCTTCCAGTGTTTAGGCAGTTTCCCTTAACATTTATGCCAAAAATTGTCCCCAAGTCTCTCTTACTTTTGGTGCCAGTGTTTTGAAAGCGTGTCGGATTCTGCATCGTAAAAGATGACGCCTGCCCCTACTCATTTCTCAGAATGACATCTTCTACCTTTCAAGGGTCATTTGGGTCAGAAATTTTCATTAAAAAATATTTGAGTACATGCCATGTACTTTGTCTGTTTATTCAATCTTAATATTCAACAAAACATTTCAATATTGCTAAGCAGCCAGATCAGAATAAGCTCATTGGAGCATGGGAACATCTTTTTGTTCTGGTTTTGTGTATAGCACCTCATACACTAAGACTCGGGGTGCATAGGCTGCGCTGCAGTGCAGATAATAAATACTAATAATCAGGAGAACTTTAAGGTGTGACTTTTGCAATGAACATACAGCTTTGTGAAACAATCTGGCCCTTATTTCCTGGTAAAACGGGTGGCTGGCTTGCGCACATCTCCTGGTACTGGGGTGATTGGTTAATATATATGAAGTGATATGTAACAGGTAAAATGGATCCGATCAGCCCCACAGCCTGCAGTGGGTGGAGAGCTAGGCCCACAGCCTAATGCAGAAAATTGCCACTTGCAGAATTTTTCCAGCTAGTAAATATGGAGTGGGGGAGGCTTTTGCTAATGTTGTTTCTTGAGATTACATGAGTTAGTTAAGCTTGGGATTAGTTCATTCAGGAGCTTTCTTTTGCAGACTCCCCCCACTACGCATTTCCCTCTACCCTCTCTACTCCCTCCAGCCATAGGGACACTTTTAGGTTAGCTCTAGTAAAGTAGCACTAGTCTGGTAAACTAAATAAGTCTTTGAAACTTCTGGTGTACTAAACAAGATACAGCACTGCTGTGCAGTCAATTGCATGGTGTAACTGGTAGTACACTTTCTAGCATCATTTCTCTGTGGAAGATGCCCATGGAAAGGGCATCCACAACAGTCTGGGGAAGACAATGGCCAAGGAGCTGTTCCAAGGGCCAGCACTGTTGAGAGCACCCTCTTGGAGGAGTGAGGGGAATGAGTACAGCTGCATGGACATGAGCTATGCTGTGCAAAGCCAGAAAAAGTCTGGCACATTTGGTGTCATAACATAGCAACAGGTAAGCGAGCATCTGATGAAGGGGCACAAAAAGCTGTTCTCCAGTTATAACCTGGTTCTGTTCAACGAAGGTTCATACATAGCTGAGAGATTTTGTCCCTTTTATACTAGGAAGCAGCCTCCCAGCCTCTAACCCTCCCCTCCATCCTCATTCCTGCAGATAGCAGCACCACATGTCTGTCATTCCACCTAACCAACAAATCACCTTCCTACATCTTTGAAAGTTTTCACACCTTTAAAGAGCAGAGAGGCTGTGGGGAGAAAAAAGGGTTGAAGTCTGCCAAGCATCTCTAAGACATGGCTTTTCCTATCTAACTGCACAGCTAAAGCTCACCCTGTAGCTTCCATCAGCTCATGTCTTGATCTCTCTATACACTTTTTCTAGTTTGTTAAATGCAGACTTGCTCTTCACTTCTATCGATCATATTGCTGCATGGGTCATCTTTCTGCCTTGTTGCTTTGGCTGTGACACTTCTCTTTATAATCCTTCCTTGTCTCCCTCTTTATAATTTCAAGAATAAGCTCCTTTGTCTCAGTTCTTAAAAACTTTCAAACCTTTATCTTCATCCTGCCCATCATTTAGTACAAAGGATTGACTCCAGCTTCCATTACCTACTCGGTAGATTTTCAGACAAACACTGCCAAGCTCTCTCCCTCGTTGTCCCACAACATGGACAGGACCTCTGGCCACATCTCCATTCCCTACAGCCATATGCACATCTTTTTACCTGCTGCCTAGACAAATATTAAGTGTCACTGGCTACCAATAGCTCATATCCATTTATACTGTCTCGTCAATCTATATCTAACCATTGACGTTTGTTTTAAATTTGATAGAAAAGCCAAAGTTTGCAATTATGTTTAAGCTTGTCAAGCCTATTAATTTTAACAGGATATATGAAGCTCAATTTTTTGCAAATTTGGGTTTAGATTCTTCTGGAGGAGGGATGCTATATTTTTAAAATGAGACAGGTCTAGGAATAAAACTCTTACATGTTACTTAGTACAGGGTATTTTTTAAAAATAATAGTACTTGGAAAAGTGCCTGGCCCTACTTCTTTTGCAGGAAATATACCCTATCTTCTGCTGCCTCACAGTGTTTGTATGTTTTCATATGTACTGTTACAGTTTTAATGGTCTGGAATAGTAGCTCCTGACTACAATTTCTGATTTCAAAGTAGGTGTTGACTCCAGCAGTTTCCCAAGTGGCTTTTTTTTAAGTTAAAATCAAAACAGAATCTGGTTCAAAGATATGACTCAGAGAAAACAGTACATATTTGCCCCTGTTTAATTCTGAATGCTGCTAGAAAAAGAATAATAAATCTAAAGTCAGCCTCTCCTAAGAATTTCTTTTAGAAAAAGTTACCTAAAAAAAAAAAAATCAAGGTGTTTTTTTGTGGCAGTTTTCTTGCTGCTAGCTTCCTTCTTTTACAAACACACCATTTCTTCAATGGGAATAATGAACCACAAATCATACAATATGTATGATTTTATTCTAAAAATGGATCCAGCTGCCTTAGAGATTTGTAAATGTTGGGATAATATATGAGATCGTCTTTCCCAGTACCCCATAAAGGTTAGACTTTTCCATTGAGAGATGTCAGCTAAGGTGATTATGCTGTAAGCAGACTAAGCCTTGGGATTTCACAGCAGATCTCAAATGTATTTAGTAAGACTAATTAGCTCATTTTAAACAGGAATTTTCTATTTTGTTAAAAGAATCACATTTATATTCTTTATAGTATTTCTATAGGACCAGTTCAAGGTAATTAAATGGAAAAACAATGTAATAAATTCTTGGAAACAATCCCCTATAAATATTGGTTTATCATTTGGCATTCTCCTCTCATTTCCACCGGATACCAGTGGGATTTGTATATCCGCTTCCTTTATGTTTCTAATTAAGAAACCACGTCAGATTTGTGGAAAACCTACACAATCTGTCACTTTGACTGCTGAGGAACGGGCATGCTTCCCTGACCCCTATCCCCATCAATCTGAATAGATCCAATTTCATTGATTTATATCAAATAGAATTTCTTTGGTGGCTACTGCATAAATCTGTGGTGACTTTCACATTTTGTTCACCTAAACGATGATCGGGTGGAATGTGTCTGTTTAAAAGTGACCTTGCTCCAATTTTTGAACTTTGGCTTATAACGGGGAAAAAAGGGTTTAGTCGTTTTCATTCCTGAAGAGTCATAAAAGTCATCACTGAGTTTTGCAAGGAATTTGGTTCATTCAAACTTTGTCCCCCTGAAGTCTGACATTCTATCGTGCTTAAAATACAGTTTATTCAGAAAGTGGCTTTAAGGTAAAGATGTAAAGTAAGATGACTTATTAGGATAGGATTATAGCTATTTTAAAAAATCATGTTTCTTTGTAAAAGCATGCCCTGTGCCAGCATCACACAACTAACAAAGCCAAGTTGAAGCGTATTAAAAAGTTGAAGACATTTTGTCTGCTTCCTTGTATATGCTGAGATGAGCATTTTCTCTTCTTTGGGCTGCGCTCTCAAGAGGCTTGGGGGCTGGAGGCAGGAGGGTTATGGGGCTGTAATGCTCCTCTCCATCTAACAGTGCCTTGCACATTGCACCCCTCTCTCCACGCTGTGCTCGCATCCTTGGCTGGCACCCATAAATCAAATAGCCCACAGGTGGGCACCATGGCCAGGATTGTGCCCATGCAGCTCAGCTCTTTTCATCCCCCAGACTGCTGCCTACCCTGAAAAGTCCTTGGCATTCATTGCCCCCACGGTACGTTGCATTGCTGGGACAAGAGCTGCCCAAGGTGCGAGCATCCTAATAACTAAACAGCATGGACAGCTGCACACCAGTGCTTGAGCTTGGTTCCTGTCCCAGTTTGATTTCCCCATAGAGCTGTAGTGAGTGTTGCTGTGTTGGGTCCCACCGGAGACAGGGCATAGAATTGAGGAGGAAGCAGCAGCCGTGATGCACCTCCCCTCTGCTGCTCCTTGGCTAGTCCTGTGTTTTCTGACACTTAGGTTTTGAAATGATACTTTACACCCCCTACTTATATTACACTTGGCTTAGGCAGAGTGCACAGGCACCCAGGTTGCAGTGTGATGCTGGGTCCTGATGTGACACTGGCTTAATCCTGCCTTCATTTGCCCTGACCTGGGTATGGCTGTGAGGGAGCTGACAAGCGAGCGAGGGCAGTTTGGCTGCTTGGCACTGAGTACCTGCGTGCACTCCACCATTGCCTGCAAAGGTGAAGCATACTGCGTTTTCAGAGCAGCGTATTGTGTGTGTAGTTATCTCTGTGCAAGTAAACTAGGCAGTAGCCAGAACTCTCCCTGCCTCAGGAAATGTTGGAGGGTCCCTTCAGCTGGTGCAGAAGTTGTCACAAGCCGGGTATTGCCCCCAGGGTAGAACCCAGATGCATCCCATGTTGTTTGGGGCGAGGGTGCAGGAGTTCGATGGTCCAGGTGGGACTGTCCAGTGCCTGCTGCTCTCAGTGCTGGAGAGCACACCTGGGCACATTTACATCATTAGCTGTAACATCACATACAGTCTTCAAAGACAGCAAAACCATCTAACAGACTCTATGTTTATACCTTAGAGTTTTATCCACTGTTTGCCTCAGCCGGGAGAGCACATTTATCATCTGCAGAGTGAATTAGGGTTCCTCTTGCATTTTCAGGACCAAAACCCCTGCTAATTTATTCCAGCTCACCCTCCAATTGCAGGAGTTGGGATGTCTGTCCATGATGCAGATGACTCACTGCACCCTAAGACCAGTCAAATCAAACTACAGCTCAGTTTAGCTTAAAAAGAATTAAATCTCATCTGCATGGATTTGAATTGCACAGTCAAAGCCAGCTTGCCATGAGGCATTTTTGATTAGGTCTTTCAAAGCACCTCTTTTTGCTTCTAGTAGAGAATATTTAGATCAATCTTTGGTACTTCTGAATATTTTTTTTTTTCTTGGTGGTCTTTTCAAATAAAATTCTTTTGCATACTCAAATGCTTCCCTTCTGGTCACTGTAGTGCTAATTGCTGTTCCAAAGCACTGACAAATGTGATTTTTCTTAGTGCAGGGTGTGCTGCAGGAAGCATTTTTGTAGTGTGAGATTTCATTACAGGAATCTGGGAAAGTTAAAGTCTTTCTATTATTGTTTTAAAAACGCATAGGAGATGGATCACCACTGGGTTCCCCAGGTTCCAGGAGCAGGCTTCCCTGCCAGAGGTTAGTTAGCTAGTATTTAGCATGCTGTCACTTTTCTTAATTATGGGTACTGCAGAATTCCTCATCTAGATTAACATATTGCATGTAATTCCTTTCTGGATTTCCACATCATAAACTACTCACTTTAAGATGCCTAAAATGATAAATAAAAATTTCTACTCCAAAGCTGTAAATAACATCTCCAGCCACTAAACAGTCATGTAATTTTAACCCTTACCTTTCTTTAACCCTGCTCATTTTCTTAGTGTCTACCTACGTTGGTCATATGACTTACCTAAGTCTAGTTTTGCTTTGCAAACATGGACATATTGTTGAATTTTTACCAGCAACAGTTCCCAGGCTTGACCAAATGGTTACATGAACATGCCTTGATATTATAAACATAATTGCTATATATTAATCTTTGAATTCTCTCCCTTTCTGCACCAGACAAAAAGGGGAGAAAAGTAGTAATAATGAGATGTAGATGGGTTTTTTTGACTATGCTTTGATTCCAAAGACCTGCAGAAAGACTCTGAGTGGCTCACCTGGGGTGATATAGCAATAACAGGGAATACGATGTAGAAGCTCTTCTTGCCCATGCTTGGAAATGGTGTTTGAAGTCTTTCAGGAATGTGCCATATGCGCAATCTGCCTGATAGATGCTCAGCTGCTGCCTGTGCCTGGTGCTAATGGAGGCAAGGGTAAGGCAGAGAGAGGAGCAAATACAGAAGCACGAGATAGATCCCACATACTACTATTAACGTACCCTTACCCCACCACCTCCTGCCACAGCTTGGTCTCGCCTGGGAGCCATGGAAGAGCCAGCAACTTCCCCATAGTTCAGGAGCTCGGGCCATCCTGCCCAGCCCCCCTGCGCGAGTGGTGTGTGGCAGGCCTGGGGGCAGATATGGGGAGGGGACAGGTCCTCCCTTCAGGGGCCATGGGGTGCAGGTGTCCCCCGAGATGATACCCGCTCCTTGGTCCCATCCACCGCAGGGAGGGACAGCTTTTCACGTGGAAGTTTGCAAACAGCTGGAGAGAGATCCAGGGAAAGCCCCATACACAGGTTGGTCCTAATGCCCTGTCACTTCAGGTACAGACATAGCTGTGGTTAATGCCTTGGGGCTAGGTGCTGGGGGCTGTGAAGGTTTACTGTGTCTGCTGACAGAACTCTGAAACATTTGGATAAGAATGGAGATTATTTTTATTAAGCTGAAAAGTCGAGGGCTGTGTAATATGTTTTACTCTTGACACTGAGGAATTGTATCTGATGCTTTAGAGGGGAAGAAGTCTGATATGCAGGACAGTGCAAATGTTATGCTGAAGACATATTTGAATACGTGCAGCAGTGATAGAACAGGGAAGTCTGTACAAGGAACACAAAAACTGTATGTTTGTAGTCTCTGTTTAGAGGAGGGAAAAAGGTCTCCAGCTTACCCCGGCTCTGCTCAGCTGTGGCCAGAGGGAGGGAGTTATGCCAAGGGCAAGAAAACGTCTCGAGGTTGCACATGAAAACCATCATACCTCTGCTTTTTGCGCTACAGAGAATAGCAACAGCCAACCTCAGAACCAAAATGTTTCTGACCTTTATGTTTATTAAATATAAAACATCAGGTCACAATCAGAAAATGTTAATTCTGGTCATAAAAGCTTTACCACAAAACCAGCCAGATGCAAACTGATAGCTGTAATTTCTCTGGCTTGCTGCATGGTAACCCAGAACACGGCAGCAAATGTTGCCAGTGAGGGTCCATACCCCCACCCAGCTGTGCTCCCCGAGGCAGCACGGGGCTGGCACTGCTGGGCAGCCGGCTCTGAGTGGCCCTGACTGAGCAGGGGGCTTGGGCCAGGGGACCCCCAGAGGCCCCTTCCTGCTTCAGCCGCACTGGGCAGGGGTGGGGTGGGAGGCGCGCAGCACACGCGGTGGGGCGGCGTGGTGCCTGGGCAGCCTGCGGCCGGTGGGCATTGCCCGCCAGCGCTGCCCCTGCACCTGAGGTGCGGGCAGTGAAGGCAGCAGCTGGGGCATGGCGGCTGTGGGTGGGGTGGGTGGGGAAGCAGGCCCAGCAAGGCCTTTGGGAGCTGTTGTAGCGCAAATGATGACTCGTTACTTAGTTCTGTGATGCTCTGTAAATTATAGATCGCAATGACACATGAAAAACAAGTACTACATGTGTTACTTTGCCCTAAAATTAATAGGCGCTGGGTAGATATCTAAGGCGAGCACATGACAGTGTACACAAGTTCATTTGTCATACGGGTTGGATTAGGCACTGCGCATTCCCGCCGAAACCGAGGGGTGAGGCAGGCCGTGCATCAAGGCAGGATCTGACAGCTGCTGCTGCCGCCACTGTTCCTGCGACAGGATTTTCGCCTCCTCTGAAGTTTATCTGCTGCTCCTCTTTTTTTCTGAAGGAGATCTTCTTTCTTATGGATGGTATAGTGGAAGGCTTCAGCATGCCTTTTGTTGATGGTGCATTGGGGTGAATATTTCACAGAATTTTCTGATGGGAATAATAATTTTCTTTGCTTAAAAGTGTTCTGACTGTATGTTTTGCAATAAAGGATCGTTGAGACATTTTAAGCTTTAATAGGTCTAGTTACAGATGTTAGGCTTCTGCCAGATAATTTGCTCTTAATTATCTCTAGGCACAGAGGATTAATGTGAAAATACTGAAGTAACATCAGCATGTGAAAGAAAGGATCAGAGAGGGACCTGGTATGGGATGCAATGCAGAGAATGAGAATTAGGCCATTACAGCATGAAAAATGCGTTATGTGCTTTAATACAGTTTTTTTTCTCCTGCTAGACCCGCCACCTGGGCAGACTGCACATGACGGGCCTAACGATCTGCATCCTGGCCAGGGCCACATGCAGGTCCTGATTCATCCCTGGGTTATGCTGTACTTGCACGAGAATCCCTGGAGTCAGATCCCAGGTATATCAGTAACACTGACATACTGCAAACTGTCCTGTAGGCGTACATGTAATTACATTTTGGTAGGGATGATACTGCCACCCATTTAAAAGTCAGCGAAGCCAACTCATTTCCAAAGCTGCCTTTTAAAAAAATGTGATGGTGTGAAAAGAAAGGAAGTTTTTTTCTTGCCTGTGATTATTTCGTGTATCAGTTATGTATGTGACCTCATTAATGTCCAGTCAGTTACAAAGTGCTGTACATTCTTGGTGCCACAAGGAAATGCACCAAAAACATTTTTGAAGCCCTTCTGAATTATAGTATCCTGCATGTACAATAAAAGCTTTCTGAAATCAGTACTGGATATATGCGGCAAGAAAGACAAATCTGGTAGCATCAGTTTAAAAGTCCTCTCAAGACAATTATTCTCTCGGAGTTGCACTACCCAAATTATGAGAGATCTTACTAAATGGATTTTAGCAAATTTGTGTCAATAACTTAGAACACTTATGGAGGCTGTTTTAGGACTGTAATATATTAGCTCCAAGGGCTGGCAAACGTTCCACCCTTGTGTCTCACTTTCCTTATTGTAGTCACTCACTCTCCTTGTATGTATTCATTGTTTGATTTCTTTTTGACTTGGCAGATAGCTCTTGAATATTTAAATTTTGTTTCACTTTGTTATCACTGACTGTCAAATCTGAAGGCTTAGTTTCCAACACTTCGTTAAGCACCCACTAAAATTTTGTTTTCCAGGTCTGTTCCTCTATGTGATTTACAAATGTGCTTTCTGCTAATTTGGCCAGTTAAGCTGGTCAGAATTAATTGCTGTGATGTTTTCTGCAAACATCCTTCCCCAAACACTATTTGAAAATATTTTTCATCATTTCCCTAACAAAATTGCTGATGGATGAAAAGTGGAATGTAAAATCACTGGAAAACAGGTGATTAACAGAAGTTAAATGGACTAGTTTGTACAACAATACCAAATTCTTTTCCTGTGGCCTTCTGCAGAGCTGAAGAATGCATCCTCCTAGTATTATTTGATTATTTTCTTAATCTGCTTTAAATATCCATCTTCTCTAACCATGAAGGGTGTTCCCCATTGCATAATCCCAGCTCTGAGCATGAGTTTGGACAAGGTGGCTATCAACTGGTCCTTACAACCTTTGTTATGACTGAACAATTATCAGCAGCTGTGAAATGGAGAAACAAGATTTATTATTATTATTATTATTATTGGTTTTGTTGTTGTTATTATTATTATATTTATTATTTCTTGCCTTTAGTTAAATATTTAATACTCTCATTTAATGTGGATATATCTACCTACTAAGAACCCCATCCACCTTTGCTTGCTGTTTTTCTTGACTGATCCCAAGCATACAAACCAAAATGGGACATACTTTTAATAGCTCTACTCTGCTTAGCAGTTTTTCTCATGTTTCTCATTTTAGTTTTTGAGCTTCTGTTAGAGACATAGAGACTAACACCTTCCCATCCTTGTTCCCACTCGTGAATAAAGGCCATATGTGTATTTGTTACAAGCATCTACAGCACTCTGTGGCATTCGGAGAGGAAGGCTGAAGATGGCCCCTCTGTCAGGACAGCTGCTGTTCGTGATTCACTTGGGAGCCATGGGGTCTGTGGCCTTAAGACAGCGTAGGGAAGTGGGGTTCAAGAGGAACTCATCATCTGCACAACTGAACATTAATTTTGTGGTTTATTTTTCTGCTGTCTCTTACGAGAAGAACTGCAAAAGGTTCAGGGAGTCCCAGAGGTGTCTCAGGCTCACCTAGTCAGTATTTTGGAAAACTGAGCAGGGCCAGCATTTGGTGTTGGCCTCACAGCCAAGGAAGCAGGACAGAAGTACAGCATGTGGCTCCTCCACAGGGCTCTCTGCCTTAGCTGCATCCCATAACTGCCAGGCTGCCAGGCTTGGATGAAGGTCAGTTAGCAGGATCTCCTATTTCTGAAGTCAGCATTTGTCCTGCAGCCTACCCCAGCATGCAATGGAGGGCTTGGGGGTCTGAGGAGCAATAGACCATGCTTAATGGGAAATAACATGGGATATCTGCATGTCTAGGTCCAGGCATGCATTCTGGCAGCAGGTCAGCCCCTTATCAGGGTAAGACCCAAGCATGTACTTGTTCCTCTCCTGTGTTGACTCTGCTGGAAGGAAAGATGGCTGTGGTCTGGGAAGAAGATACGGTGTATCTGGACTTTCCTTGCACTGAGACCACAAAGTGGGCTGTGCAGTATTCAGCCCTCAGTGAAAAGCATGTGTTTGAGCTGTCCTGGAGCTCAGAACTGTTGAGCTCTCCAAGAACTACAAAGTGGACCTTATGTCATATCTGGTCCTGCAAGGTCAGGAAGACTGTTCAGTTCTGCTAGGGTGCAACAGCGTGATCCAGGAAGGCTTTACCTAGCAGTTCATCTCATGAACCTGACAAGTGGAGGAGCAATAATGATAAGGAGAATTTGCAGTGTTACTTAGACTGGGTATCAGGGAATCAGTGCAGAGGGCACAATGCCACAGCCAGGTGGAGCAGTAGGGCAGATGACACCTCAGCATTGCTGCTTTGCAAGAGGCCCAAAGGATTTTAAAAGTCTCTGAATCTTTGGACAAGATCGTGGCAATATCTGGTGATCATTACAGAGATTAGAATGATGGTGCTGAAAAAAAGCCCGACAAACTATGTCATGTTTAAGGAAGTTCACAAAGCGAAAAATCACCTCTACCTTTTTCTCGGTGGCTTTGGCTCTAGGTCTCTCTGCACATGGTATCGCAGTGGAGCCTGTCATTACAGCATCCTTCAGCATGAACACTGCCATTTTCTTCTGTATGTCATTTGGCAGCTGAAAGTGTTAGTAATGAACATTAAAATGCTCACTGTTCAATAATTAAAAATAACAACACTTAGACTCAAGTATTTATACAAAATAGGAAACTTTTATATAAATCTTGTATGTGCTTCTAATGTTATTTACTAACTAATGATACTAAATTTCTGCTGTCAGCCCATGTGCTTTATTAATGTTCAATCCTAACACACACTTGTAATTTTTAAAAAGAATTTTTTTTTAATAATGGTTTTCTTAAAAAAAGTCTCTTAAGAAATGTCCAAGTCCTCAGCTGACACAAATCGCTCCAGGTCCATTGACTTCATCAGAGCTATGATGATTTACACCAGATGGCCCACCATGTTTGATATTATTACATTAAGGTATTAGCATATATATAATTTGCTTTGTACTTTTCTTTATCAGTAGTATTTGCTTTCTATCAGCTTCAGTGGACTTTTGCAACCTGTACTCAGGGGAATAAAATCAATTCCATGTGAGTAGTCACGTTCTGTAAATGATAAATATAAAACTATTACTACTAATATAGCTAAAACTTATTTGGTGAAGCGTTTTTTAGTCTTAAGCCATAGTTTGAACAGATTTGTTATAGTAGGGAGCTGTGACTGGACTGTTTTTCATGTGAGAATATTATATTTTTCTGTTTTACAAAAAACAAGTCTAATTTGAAATGGACAACTCTATGGTAAATGCAGGCTATGTAAAATCATACATTTCACCTACATTTCCTGTTGGGCATGAGACTTCCTTTCATTAATAGATGTAAAATCATAACTGGGTCGTCTTAGGTTATAGATAAGGAATTCTGTGTGTTCTAGTAAAGGGAAATACAGTTACAGTGCCTTCGTAAATAGCCTATAGCTTTCCAAAGATGGGTTTTTGGTTTGGCATATTGACTTTGCATTTTTGAGACAAATGTAAGGGAACATCTGGTTTGTTTTATCATTAATTCTGGGAATGTCCATTAATAATGCATTTTTGGGAATTGTTTTTGTTATTCCTGGAGAGCACTGTAATGAACAATCCTATGCTTGTTCTGCCGGGAGACACATTTCAGTTTAGAGGTTGTTTTGCAGACTTAATTATATTAGTTGCTATCTCCTTTTTATTGCCAGAAAGTGTGTACTATTAAAATGAATTGCTGAGAAAGCTGCCAGTGGACATTGTGAAAAACTAAACTTCCTAGTAGTTTAGAGAAAAGGAATTTTGCCTTTTTTTTTTTCTCTCAAAATTAAATTCAAAGATTTATTTCTTTTTCTGTAATTCTGGTGTGTATTCATACAACCTTAGGAAAAACATAGTATTAGTAACACACCT
Organism: Falco peregrinus; assembly: GCF_023634155.1. Taxonomy (NCBI): domain Eukaryota; kingdom Metazoa; phylum Chordata; class Aves; order Falconiformes; family Falconidae; genus Falco; species Falco peregrinus. The sequence continues at coordinate 25,644,342 of NC_073723.1, read as the reverse complement.
TTTTTGTTCCCAGTTATCAGTCTAGCTACAAAACAGTTATGAGTGGATAAATTGTTCTTGCTGTTGGCAGGAAAATGAGACACCAAACACCTCAATGTTCTTCTAGAATTCCTAGTTCTAGTGTAGCCGGATCACATAACTCCATAAATTGAAGCAAGATTTTCCCAGGTCAGTTAGGCAAGCAGTGGTACATGTTGGGTTGTGATTGAGGGCCCCACCTATGGCAGCTTGGCATGGTTAAGCAGAATCTGGAGCTCCCATCAAAACCCTAGGTGAAGGAGCTATGGGACTCAGCACTGGAAAACTGTATTATCTGGTAGTTAAAAGTAGAGTCAGAAAACACAGAGTCTATTCCCAGTTTTGGTCTGATGTCTGATCCATGCAAAATGTCTCTACTTTATTTATAGCATTGCAATAATAATTCTAGTGTGAAGCTAATTAAAAAAACATGAGCTTCTTTCCCTTAACTTCCTGGGCGTCAGATCAGACCCACACACACACCCCCTGGGGATTTGTACCTCATGTCTGTTGTGGGGTAAACACTACGCCTTCATCTTCTTTTCTTTCTGTTTTTATTCTGTTTATTTACCTGAGAAAGAGCCTTCTGCAGATGCCAACTGAGCAGCAAGGGGCTGGCAGCAGTGGTGCAGTGGTACTGTTGACTGTAGCAGACAAGGTCTGCACGCACCCGTGGGAAACAAAAACACAACACGCAACTGAACTCCCAGTGGTCACACCCAGGCTCAGAAACAGTGAGAAAGACTAGATCCAGACAGTTCAAGCATGAATTTTTTCATGAGACAGTTAAAGAACCAGGGTTGGTTGTTGGTTGTTTTGTTGTTTTGTTTTTTTTTTAATTATAGTCTTTTATTTTTAAACCCAGACTGGGATCAACAGCCTTCTGCTTAGTGCATTTTTCCTAGAAAAGGGGGAAAGTTTCTTCAATTGCTTATGCGTTCTACTAGCCCAGCAACGTATATGGCATCACTTACTGCACTGATTTTATATTTTTCCAGGACCAAGTATAGCAGCCTCTGAAGAGATCAGCAGCTGGGGAACATTTTGGATATCCAAATTCCTAATGACCCCAGAGTAGTATTCCCAAACCTCTTGGCAGTTCCAAATTTCATGCCAAAAGTTGCAGGCATCTGTCTTACATTTTGAACATTTGTCATCAATATTCTTACTTAATTTAAACATCCGCTTAGGGGGGTCATGTATTCTCAGTGAATAAAATTAGCTGCATGTAACCAATCTGTGAATTTGAATTTAATCATAGAGCTCCGGTCTGGTTACAGATGTCTTTGTCCAAGGACTGTAGTTTACTACCGAATGCCTTCCCCATTAGCTTTGGGATTATCAAGCAAGGATTTATACCGTGTAGAAACCTTTTTCCTTTCTAAATACATAACTGAATGCTCTCACTGGGGGGATTAAATTCAGGCTCTCTGAAAGACCTACAGCTGGTTATCTCCTTTAGCACTGAATTTGCAATCCACACTAAGGTGAGGGGCAGGGCATGGTCTCACTGTCTCGGGAACATAGCAAAGATCAAATTGCCAATGAAAGTCACAATTCAGTTCCTGCTCCCTATTGCTCCTGGGGGGAGGAACAAGGTTGCCACCACCTATTTTTCTGGCTCAGTTTATTACCTGCTTCCACCCTCTTAGCTTCATCAGCTGAAGCTTTGGGGATGCTAAGCCAAAGCTCCACTACCTCTTGCTCCTCTGTGTCTGCCCCTGTTGCTCCCTTTGCTTGTGGTGCCCACTCACTGCCCTGCACAGGTGCAAGAAGGAGGTGTGCAGCTGAGCCCATGGAAAATGATTGGGTTGCCTCTCTCTTAAATATCATTGTTAGGATGTGGTAATTGATCCCAAACTCCTCAAATCTTTCTTTGCATTATAAACATCCTGCACAGATGTGATTCCCAGTTCTTCACATAGCAGAAGTTAATTAGTTCATCACTGCAGTTCATTTTAGCAGAATTACAGCTTTGATGTGACAGTAATGGCAGTGCGCTAGCAGTGCATAAACTACAAACATTTTAATTGATACTCTTATTTGTATCATATCAACATTCCCAAGGAAAAGGCAGAAATAAGATCTGAGATTCAGCCTCTGCTTTCCATCCTGGCGTAAATAGTGTCTATCTGTATGATGTTTAGCCCATAGCATATGTAAGCCATCATGAATGATGACCTACTTTGCAGATGAACCTGCAGTCCATAAGCTAGGCTCTCCCACTGTCATCATTAGATCTGGAACCAACCCTCCTTAAGGAAGAAATAGTTCATACAACTTTTGGAGCAAAGGGTTTGATTATGGTCCCCACATCTCCAGTCCAGGTAGAAGTCCATTGAATTACATGCAAAACCAGCTGATTTTGATGTAGAGTCGGTAAGAGGTAAGGATGAAATGAAACTGTGTCTTTGCTGTGATGATACATCTAGGTTTTATTGCTCTGAAAGACATTGGATTCCTCAATCAATACCGACTTTCCCTGTGGAGCAGCACAGTCTCATTCCTCTTCAAGTATTAGGAAGGACAGTGGCCTCAGACAGCTCTGAGCTATGCTCTCAAGGCCCGGTGTACCAAACTGAGTCCAAATAACATGGTGACTACTTGCTGTATATGTTTCCTGAACCTTTGATATTTAAAAACAATACAAAGCCTTCAAATATCTTTGAAATACTGAAAAGATGCATATATGTGAATCCCTGTTTTAAGGGATTGCTCTGGATAACACTTGAAATTAATTATTCTGTTGTGATAATAAATCCATACAGAAAGTAGAAATCAAGGGTCATGAAAATTACTTTGCTAAGGAATCCATGAGGGGCTAAATGATTGATGTGCATGGGCTGTGGAACGGACTAATCCTCCTTCAGGTAATCCTGAGATGTCTTCCAAGACACATACTCTTCAGACATTCATTAACGTCACCAGACCAAATTCTTGAAGTGTTTTTACTCATTACAGTGGATTTAATTCAATTCTGGCTTTTGCGCTGTCCATATTAAGAAACTCTCAAGAGCTGAAACAAGGAGCTCAATGCAGCACACAGGCACTTGGAGGCCAGAGGAATACACATTGTATTTATCTTCCTCAGTCATCGTTGTCTGACAGAAGCGCACAGAGCTGTAATTTGGTGTATCAGATGTAAGCCTCCACTGGCACTCAGCCAGGATGACGGGGGGTGGTGGTGGTGTGGTTTTATCTTGTTGCATCTTTTCACAAAACCCTTCTAAGATGAACTGGATCTGCAGCTGGAGATGGTACCTTTCTGCATCTTCACAACCAGAGTACAGCACACAGTGGCTGCTTCAGATCCAAAGGCAAACATTTACTTCCTTAAACTCCCATCTGCGAGCTGTTGGAGCTCACATTGCCAGCAGTACCTAGCTGCCCCCAGGCAGCTGCTGGAAGGGTGCACAGGAGGCCTGCAGCTGGCATCTAGAGGCTCAGCAAGGGGCAATGAGCATGTCTGCAGCACAGTAAGGTCCCAGATGCTCCTGAATGAAAGGAGCTGTGAGCATCAGTGGGGATGACATAAGCTAGCATGGCTCAGAAAACCTCTGAGGCACAGGGCTGGAGTACCTGTCCCATCCTGTAAGGACAGCAAGGAGCTTTGCTTCAAAGCCTTTTAGTTGATCAGTCCTATCCAGACATCCCAAGTTTTCTCCTATTTACTGAATTTAGTGTTTGGTTCATTATTTTGTTCTGTAATAAAAAATACTTTAGGGATTGGAGGTCTTCTGGTATGCTGGCTTCACAAAAGGTCTGGAGAAGCCTCACTTCAAACCTCTTGCCAGTTCAAGTCCCATCACAGCATTCAGCGGGGAGTTGAAAATCTGGATATGTTTCTCTTGTCTCCAGGCTTAGTTCACTGTCTAGATTTATGTCAGCTCAGAAAAGCTGGGATAATTTAAAAAGCTGGAAAATAATGTCAGCCGTTTTAAAAGAGCCCAGTGGACCTGGGGATCAGTACATGTGGGGTTTGTGGTCTGGACGGGGTCTGTATCTGTTCTCTTTAATGTCATTCTCATGGTTGCTAGGACAGTGCCGAACTTCCAGAGACTTTTCAGGCAATCTCAGTAGTCTTATCAGTCCTGCCAAAAACTAGTCTCAGAATTAATATCTTTTGTCTCTCAGCTGTCGACTTTCTTTTTAAAGCTCCTAGACCAAAAATATATCCATTTCTGTTAGCTGTAATAGCAACTTGGACAAGCAAGCTCTAACTACAGTTTGGATGCTCCTGGCTAAGGAAGGTATTTGGCTCTGCATGGATTCTGTAATCCTTTTGAATTTAATTATTTTTGGTCTAATCTCCACTAAAGACCCCATAGCCACAGGACTATAATAGCGTCTCCAAATCATAATAACATCCCCAAATCAAATCCCTAGGTTCTCCTCCAAAGCATGGAATGAGAGCAGGCATCCACAAAGCTGACAGCGTTGCCTTGAGCAGACCCCTCTCCCTGTGAGTGGAATATGCTCAGGGCAAGGATATGTCCCAAATCACTCACTTCACCCTGCAGTGTGAAAATTAATCTCTCTCCTGCATGGGGCCTTCAGCTCTCCTCTGAAAGTCAGTGCCAGTAAGCCATTTGGAAACCAGTCTGTGGCCATTCCCTTCTTTCAAAATATGTCTGCTCCTTTTGCTGGCTCCAGTGCATGTTCAAAAGGAAGAGTTGAGTTCTGCTCTTCTACTTTAGCAGAGGGAGGCTGGCAGGGAGGCTACAGGCATGGCCCGTTCTGGTCTGCAGGTCCTGGTGCACCCTGGCATGAGCAAGGGCCCTCCCTGCCCCTCAGCAGGACTGTGCAGCCAGCCCTCAGCATACCTTTAGCCCTGTGAAAACCGAAGCACTTATAAAATGTCAGTGCCCCCTGGGACATGCAGTACCTGAATTACAGCTTTGGTCTTTGGTATTTAGCCTGGGGTTGAAGCAGAATTTGTCCTCTGTGTGGTGCTACTCTGTTTAAGATTAAACTCCTCAAGTTGGCTTTGCTTGTTTTTTCCTTACTGAAATACATAACTATAACTAGTTCTCGAGTTTTCCAATCTGTAGGAACTTCACACGCCATGAAATGCGAGTATAACTGCAGTAATAGAGATGCTTTACATGAAGGTTGCCCTTTTTGGTTAACAAAGGGTGAGGTGCAAAGGCCTGTACATACTACAAAATGATGTAATTTTCACACTGGGATCTCTTTGACAAAACATGACATGATTTTCCATGACACAGATTATATTGTTAGTAAATAAACTAATGCATTTAGTACGTGGAAACAACTAATTGTGTGAGAGGACCAGGGGAAAGGTTGCAGCTAAGGGTTGTGTGACTTGTCTTGTCACTCCTCATGTATTTAGTTGGGTACGAGCACTTTTGTTGCCTGCTTGAAGATACTTGGGAGCAAACTTTGAGGAGAAGCTCCACAGATGAGGTATGAACAAGGGGAGATGACTCACTGATAGACAGAGAGCATGCTCTACTCCTTCACTTGGGAGTAGGCAGCAGGGAAGCCAGCTGCCTTGGGGGTTTTCTCTCTGCATAATGGTAGAAGTTATATCAAAGGGGCGTGCAGAAGAGACCAGCATTATGAGAAAAGGATCACAGTCAGCTGTGTGAGAGTTTCAGATAAGTTGAAGATGATGAGGAAAGAGGGTAGGGTCAGAGATCTCCCCGAGGCAGGTCATTACAGACAGCTCTGAGTGTGGTGTCGGGGGCAGCAAGGGCAGGTGCTGCACTTAGAGCAGTTTACAATAAAATTGGAAAAAAGCTTCACCCAGTGGCTGTGGCCAGTGCTCCTTGGTAGAGAAGGGTGATGAGGTGATAACTGCAGAATCAAGTCAAGTCAAAGAGCTGTTCTTTGAAAGCAGAGAGGTTAGGTCTTTATTTTGAGAGGAGAGAAGCAAGTGAAAATGACCAAAAAACCCCTCCCCAACAAACAACAAACCCATATTTATTTTTTTTATTTTAAAGATAGATTACAGTACTGCATTAAAATCTCCCCCTGAGCTGCTGTTCTGTCCTCGTGGTTCAGCTTCCTGCCTTGGGCTGACTTAAGCCTGCCAAAGCCTTACAGCTCCTGGTTAGGCTTGGCTTTCACAGGGTGACTCACTGCAAACTCCGCTGCAGCTGCTTCTGGTGTGTGTTTCCTTACAATCTAAGAGCTCCTTGCAAATTAAAAGGCTTCCTGCTGAAGTCTTACTCCTGATGCACCTCGGTCTCCTCTGAATGAAATCCATTTTTTTGCATTAACAGTATCATGTCAATTGTATTTCTTTTCCAAGGCTATTGGTGGCTGATCTAGGGAGGTGATTGTCAGGCCATCCACATCTTTTCTTACAGATCAGGTCCTTGCTTATAAAGCAACAATTACTGTCTCTTATTATCCATGAGGTACTCAGATGGTTTTGTTTACTCACATCAATCAATGATTATTTTAAGTTGTCAAGACTTTTCTCCAGACAACTAGAAGATTTTTTTTTAAAATACATTATTATTTGGTTTTCATTAGAAGAGTAAGCCTGTAAAAAACAGAATTTTTAATGGATAATCAGTGGAGGTTTAAGAAAGCATTCCAAGTGGATTTTATGATCAGGTGCTTCTTTATAGCTTTTATACTCACTGAGGGTAACAGATTCAATCTGAAGGGGGATGTGAAGGTCACTGCAATGTTGAACCACTCTGGAATGAAGGATTTACATAAAGGTTCAGCTGTAAAATGGTACCTACAACTTACTAAAATTCCTTTAGGCAGCATGGTTTACTAGGAGCTGTGAACAAACAGGGTATATCCATTGCTTGATAAGGCCAGCGGCTGTATCCTAAGAATGGGTTATGAAAGGTAATTATGATTTTTCCTGGATATTTTCTGCTCCTACTTTGCAAACCTTTGAGGTAATCATAAATATCTGACCTAACAGAACTTGAATAGTGCTTAGTCTTTGAGATCTGAAGTTTTCTTTGCACTCCAGATAGTAGTTCATTAAAGATTGCCTGACAGCTCTTTTGAGACTGTCTCCTTAGCTGCTGGAAATCAATGTAGTTCCATGTGCTTCAAAGGATCTGTCTTTCCTTCTTTCTTTTATGTGTAAACAGCCTGTTATACTAATGAGCAGAGATCTCAGATTCGTGACACAGTTAGAAAGGGAAAGGAGATAAGGTGAACTTGTATGATATTCACATCTTGAGCCTCAGTTGTTTTATTATTTAGTGTACCAGAAATGGAACTGCAGCACTTAGTATGGGCTATGGGTAGGTCTGGATGGGGTGGACAGTCAATTTCAGCACAAAAGGAAGAACATCATATTTAGCAGTACGTATTATGTACTCCTGGAGCTAAATCTGTGCATGGAGAGGAGGTCTACTGCAGTAGCAGGGGGCTGGATAGTAAAACGGGAGGTGTCTGACTAAATGTAGGACATTCTCCATAATTTCTGAGGTATGGGATAAATCAGAGCCCAGAGGTCAGCTGCAACAGGATTCACAGCCTACACAGGAAAGTTTCTCTCCTGCAAACCCCTCACTCCTCAAGCATCTGCTTGTGCGGTTCATGTTTTGTTCAGGTCTCAGTACTGCACCTTTCACTGCTACTCCAGCAAACAGGCTGAGAGCAGACACCTGTCCCTGTCTGGTAAAATGCCTTCTGCTTGGGGACAGTGTCTGCCCTGACCAGCAAAATTCAGGGATGGTGGCAGTGTCTGGAGTGCTGTAGCAAGACCAGTGGCTTCAAAGGGAAGCAGCAGAATTGTCCATGGTCTACTCAGACTATGCCTATGAAGGAAAGCTGTACAAAGATAGCTTATAAATGGTTTGTTTTTACTAAATTTGATATCCATGAAGTTTAACTGGTTAGAAATGTGCTTACATGCCAACTCAATGATTGTTTACAACTAGAAACAAATAATTCTACATGATACATATAGCAATTAATAGCCTCTTAACAGCCTTCATTGCTGGTTTTCAGGAAATAGTGTTGTACTATTAACATTCCTGTAAAACCATTAGTCCTAAATGCATGTAATTGATGGCAGTACTAATGTTTGTAAAATGAACTGAGGCTGATTTGTAAATCTGATAATAAAATGGTTCGGTAAAGGGCTTTGATCTAATAGCTGTGAAAACAGTACACACACCTTAAAGATTATCCTTGCAGATATCCATCCTCCTTTCAACTTTTACTAGCTTCAGACAACAATTTGGAAGGCAAAAATCCCAGCTAAATACATCTTGATGGAGACAACCATTGATCAGTTACACTCTCTTCTTCCAGATACGAACATCCAGTAGTACAGCGAGTCCTCGGGCCATTCTCAGTGATACTTTATTCATTGTATCGACCGAGATTAAAGAAAATAAACACCTTGCCTGTTTTCTTAGCTAATAGAACTGGTCAAAGATTTCTCCTACCCTGCATATACCAAAGTCTAGCAAAGTGGCTTCTCCAGTATGATCTTCCTCCTGCAAAAGAAGTACTGATACCTACAATATTAGTCATGGTAAATCCCCAATTGCTTTGGTCTGTTGGATCCACTCTCTTTGCTAGTTTTTCTTTCCTTTTCCTCCTTCCTTATATAAATTGTAATTTAAAAATAAAAAGCAAATCACTCAATATTCACTCAGTTTTTCCATAGTATTGAAACAGTTCATTTTGCTCACTAAGTAAATGCTTTCAAGTAATTTTTAGGCACACTTAATAAACCCAAAGGTTTTTATGTTCACTTCACTTACATGAAGCTAGTGAGAAGTAATAGTCTTCCCATGTATGGCCCAGTATTTACAGTGCTTATCTAAGGAGTCTCTCTTCTGTTTTCTAGGACCAGGACTTGATAGTGCACTGCAAGTTTTTATGGGCTGATTGTCTTAATCCATTTAGATGAAGATACTGTCCTTTGCATAAATGATTCAGCATTTTTGTAGCTGTTCAGTATGTTGACTGTCTCAGCGCCCGCCTCAGTCACTATCTACCACAGTTTTTTCTTCCTCATTCAGGCCATGTGTAAGCAGTTTAGAGCGGAAAAGCTTGAGGAGTTCCTCCTCTGCATGCCCCCTAGTCTAGCAGGTAGGACACCCACATGGAGAGTGGGAGACCTCACACCAGCCCTCTATGCTGAATCAGGCAGCAGGAGGACAGAACCTGGATCTCTCACAGCCCATGTGCATGTTATTAACTACCGGGCTAGAGAGGACAAGCAAGGGGAAGGGGGAAACTGGCAGGAAACTGCTTCCTCTGCTCCTGTGCGTTCAGCCTCTGAAATCAACATAGCTGATTTGGAAATGTTTATGTCAACAGCTCTTGCCTTTGCCTTTGCTCTTTGCCTTTCTCTTTCCTCTTTATCTTGCCCTGTTTTCCCTATATATGTATGCAATTCAAATTTAAAAACTACTCAGACCCAACAAAGCAATGTTTTTTGCAGAAAATGACTAATTAGGAATCAAAAAAAAAACCCCAACCTAATTGTACTTACATGTGGACAATCTTACTTAGATTAGTAACTTTGCTGACAAGCTAAAAATGAGGCCTGTATTTATCCACCTGATTGAAAAACTGGAATGGAAGAATGGAATTACTTAATTTTAATAGCATAACTTTAAAGGTATGCAGTGTGGTATCAGTCCTCAGAATCCATGTGGGTAACAGGCACATATCACATTGCAGGTTGTGTTTACTTCTGATTCCTTGCTTCTGCTCTGAATGAAAGTATTTCTAACAGGAATCCAAATCCATTTCCCTGCACAGTGAAACTGCTGTTCACTATGCAAAAATACACTAAAATTGCCTCCAAAAAAACCCTTTGGATTTGTCATCACTCTTTGAATGATGGTACCGGGAAGAATACTTCATGGTCGAGGTGACTTCAGCCAGGAGGAGGGCTGAGTAAACTCTGTGGGCCACTCACAAGCTGGATGTGTGCTCTGCACACAGCTCCACATTCATTAATCTATGCACAGCTGAGTCACCCACCCATATAAATCTGCTGTGGACCAGGCTAGTGTTTCTGTCAAATAAGCCAGAGCAAGGGCTATAGTGTTTACGCAGGATGCCTGCTGGCTTCTGGCTTTTTGCCAGCCGTGGGAAGACAGCTGGAGCTGGCACTGGCTCCCGGCAGCCCCAGCACACGGTATCTGATCTGGCCTGAGGTCTGCTGAGACAAATTCACCCTGTCAGAAATTTTTGAACATATCTGACTGCAAAACAAGTTTGCGTTGGTTGAACACTTGGATTTGTGTGCCTTCAATGGGTTTAGTCTCACTGAAGGACCCTGGGAACTGGGTTTGCTGTGGAGGTGTGAGGATGCCCCATGGTGCACAAGACAGGGTCAGGGTCCGGGGCAGACACACAAGCCTGGGCTTAGATCCTGAGGTCATGCCTAAAGTGACACATGCAAGTCCCTTCCAGCTTTCCCTACTGCTTTTCCTGCTATGGGCACCAAACTGTTAACCTGAGTGGTATAAAGAAAAATTCATTAAATTGGGATGAGCTTTGAGTCTCGAGTTGCACAGAATGCAATAGTGTAAAAATATTAAAAAATGTAAATCTATGGTTAAAAAGTTGAAGCTAAATAAAGAGCAAGAAGCTACCTCTCTAAAGAAAAATCTACTAAGTTCTGTCTTCATGTCAGTGACCTTGCCATATCCTATGTAGTCTTAGTGACAGGGAAAAACACACAACATAATGCCTGTCCATGAAGCATTTTAATTTTCTCTTCATTAGTTCCTTCAATGAGAAAGGGCCACTGCTCCCAAGATTTACTTTTGCTTAAATCGGAGTGGTAAAATTCAATGTTTTCTGCTGGAACCGTTCTATATACAACCTGTCCATTAGTCACCTAATACATTTTTTATCACTTCATAGTTCATTTTCTTCCTTTGACCTTTGAGGATTCCCAAGGAATTCTAAAACCCATTAGTATCTATGAACACTCACAGTAAATCCATAAATGATTGCCTAATGGTCATTGCTAATCAGAATTAAGCAATCTTGGCATAGCTAAAGCTTTTGTATGGCTTTTCTTTTTTTTTTTTTTTCTGTTGTACACACATTTTTTCTTTATTTATTTGCAATAGTTATTTTTAAGTATCGGATGATAAAATAAATGTGTATTTCTGAGAAAAAGCCAATAAAATACTGTATGCATCAAATGTTGAAGTCATAAATGTATTTAATGAGAGGCTGCATTTTTACAAATGATAGAGGGATTGTTTATGAGCATCACAAGGACCTTACATAACTGTTAGGGATGGATGCAGGATCTCAAAGCAACAGATACTAGTAGTTAGAGAGACAGATGAACTTCAAAAGGTTTGATTTCATGTAGATAAACATCATAGTGTTCAGATGATAATCTGCAGTTTATCTAATCTAATAGTTTAGGGCTGTTGGAAGTCTTACAAGAGTTCACAAAGTCCCTGGTGCCCCTGCTTCCAGGTAGGCTAGAAATGAAGTGAGACTATGCACACTTGCAGTATTTTGGCACTTTTGCTTTTATTGCCTGCTGCAGCCTTGAAGTACAGAGGTGAGAGTAAACTGAAAGTAAGGGACCAAACATAGCCCCATCAGATCTCCTCTGTGCTGGACACTATACAAACATACAGGCACAGCTTTGCCTGCCTTCGTGAATCTACCATCAACAAAGGAAACGAGGGAGGGATGCATTACAGAGTGGATATGTGTTGATTTACAAATGTTCTGTAAATTCTGCTGTTGTCTATTTTTGCAGTAAAGTGCAAAAATTATTTATTGGTTTTTATTAATTTTAAAATATTAGATTCAAGCAGACGGTATGAAGGATGCAAAGTCCTGAGACACAGTTGAAAGATTTCTGAGGGTTGCAAAGGCATGACACTTCATTATCCCATCTCTGGATGACAGCAGTTATGTATGTGAAACACATATGCTGAAACACCAAAACACTGAGCTGTTTCACTGCAGCCTGTTTCTAATATGAGATTCTGTGTTTGATACCTGTTTAGCCTGCCCATGTGGAGCAGTGAAAACACAAACCAATCTTGGAAATTATTGCTGGACTCAGAAGTGTTGGTTGCTCCTTTAAAGCCTCATCCCCTGGTGTCAAGTGAACAAGGGAGACTCTCAGCTGAGTTTTAGAGATGTAAATTTCCAGTTCTAAGGACTGCAGTGGTATGAATGCCAAAATGTAGAGAAATTAATTTAAAAAATCCAGCTTTTATTATTTTTAAAAATCTGAGTTCTTAAAGCCAGATGCTTGTTTTCAAGGCTTGATTCATGATTTTGAATGTCTAATGCTGGAAGCGTTGTCCTATTTCATGATTCACAGGGAAATTAAAAAGCTTATGATTTTTTGGCTGCTTCATTCTGTGCCTTTGTCACGTATTGTGTTCCAGACCCACTTTGGGGGGAGTGGCAAAGGAGCACCAGGGCTGCCCGATGTCGCTGCATGTGGTCATGTTCCACCATCGTTTGCGGCCAGGTTCCTCATCCAAAACCCTGTAAGGTCCAGCAAGAGCCTTTCACTGACCTCCATGGTGTCAGAGCATGTCCTGTTTGCCAGAGGCTGGGTTCTGCTCTGCTTATCCCTTATATAGAAAATTGCTTTTCTCTCCTATAAACTATATAGCTTTAAAAACAGAAATTTCCAAATGTTTTACTGTACATTTAATTTAACATTTCAAAAGACACATAAAACCCATAAATTTCCTAAGCTAATCCATTATCTCGCTATATATTTAAGCTTGATTGCTTTCACCACTTACCATATCTGTTCTATATTTCTTTGCTGATGTGATGAAAAAGGGCTCTTGCTTTCCATTTTATTTCTCCTAGTTTCCTGTCCCGGTTATCACTCACTGCTGTGCCGTTGGGTATGACCTGGGGATACGAGCTGGCTGTGAACTGAAGTCAGTGGTGTCCCTTGGAAAGCAGTAATGCAGCACACATTAAAACCCCCTCATTTGAGGTCATGGTCTTCAAGGTGCAAACTGGCTCAGGAAATACAGCACCTTGAAGGCTTAGGCCCTTTGCAAGGAGCAGCAGGGGAAAATATTTTATTAGTACTTTAGCTGACTGATTTTGTTTCAAGAGACGATAGCAGAGACAAACAGAATAATTGAGGAAATTACAATAATAAACCCTTTTCTGAAATGGTATTTAACTACTGACAGCTGATGAAATGAGTCCAGAAACATGCATAAAACAAGAAAGGAAGAAAACGAAAAACATGTTCTTGTTCATGGACATTGAGCAACTTGGCCCAGACCAGTCTCCATTTGGCTTTATTTCAGCAGGAAATTTTTTGGTAAATCATAAACTCTTTCCCAAAATATACAACACACCAGTTTAAAAACGATCAATCATTCATTAGAAATTGGGGACGAGTTTGTGGAGATGGCTGTCTCATATTCAAGTAGCTCGTCAGAGATACAAGTGGGACTCCTGCCTGCAGAGCCGACTTGGTGCCTACGGGCTGGCCTCTGCTCTTGGGGCTGGGTGGACACCCTGCGGAGAAGAAGTGCGATGTGCTGGAGCAGCAGAGCCTGTCGGTCGGTGCTGGGGAGCCCCTCACCTTGCCTCAGGACACATAGCCTGGCTGCAGACACTCTGTTCCCCAGCCCCTGGTGATGTACTTGCATTTCCTATGTCTTAGGCAGGCAAAGAGCTCACAGCTGATGGAGTTTGGGTCCAGCTTTGCAGGTACACCTTGTAGAGCACCCACAGCCACACATGTGGAAAAATTCAGTGAGGTCAATGCAATTGTTTCCAGGCACAAAGTTTACAAGCTCAGGGCTTTTAGGACAGGGCTGGAAGGGGGAGGCTGGTATGGTTAAGGAATGGGAGAGGGGGGCCTGGAGAATTGCTCATGACATCTTCAGAGGTTCTGGAAAAACATGTGCTTTGTGTAACTGGTATTCCCTAGTGTCAGCCTGTGTCCTGCTTCAGACTGCAAAACTGATCTCCATCTTTCCCACCCACCCTGCTTTTTAAGAAACCTTTATATTTATTTTTCTGTTTTATTTTTCACTTCTCATAATTGTGTTAAATTAAGGATGAATGCTTTGATCTTTATATACAGCAAACTTTGTTATAAATCTATTGACAAGGGAGGAACCAGAAAATAAAAAATCTCAAAATAACTTGGAATAGTGAGACTGCAAAAGTGAAGAAATAATAAAGAGAGTCCTTCAAAAAATAGAAAAAATTTAAAAGCTTCCTATTTAATAAAAGGAAACAATGTTTGAAGCACATGCCCACAAAGATCAAACAGAATTCTTATGTCAATGTTATTGAAAAAGGAGATCTTTGTACTTCTTTTTTTTTTTTTTTTCCTGATACTAAGTGTTTTTGAACCCCAGTCTAGAAGGTTTTGGAATTAGTTTGGATTTTCACCAGTCTAACGAGATCAGAATCTTGTCTCGTTTAAATAAATGATTTAAAGCCATATTCCCCAATGGCTCAGCCTCCACTAGATACTGCTGTTGAAAGACTGGTCCCTTTGTTTGTTTGCCAGAAGTATGACTATGTGCATGCGCTGTGTTTTTGAAGTCTTACTATTAGTGGACATGAGTCTGCTTGTCCTGTCAGGTTCTCAGCCAATACTGAACTTGAAGTTTGCTCTTCTGTTTCAGACTTGATGAAGCCTCTCCATTCTGTCCAGATATATATCATGGCCCAGAAAGTGTATTTTCTTTACCCACAGACATTATCTTGCCCCAGCCCTATCAACGGGTTTTTATCATTTCTCAAATAGTCATAGAAGGAGATTTCTGGTTTATTTATCTGTTTGCTATAAACATGATTTTATTGCCTTTTGGATCTCTTCTTTTTACCTTTTGGACTCACGGGTCCAGGGCTGCCTGCTGAAGGTGTTTCCCATCCCAGGTGGGAAGTGTGCTGCAGCATCTGCAGCTTGTGACACTTGCATTCACAGACACAACAGTCAGGCATGGGACTACCCACAACGTTTCCCCAGACAACCTGAGTACTAGTACCCAGGGATCCTAGTCAAACTGGCTAGACCTTTTAATTGCACCTAATGGATCTACCTGCACATGATTTGAAATACTGCCCTTTTCCAGAAGAACTAGATTAATTCCCTGGTGACAGTTTCTCTGCATTAAGAATGTAACTTTTGTAAGGAATTTTATAGTACTTGGTTCAGTGAAAGGTGATGCCCACATTGCACTAACATGGAATCTCAGAAAAATAGTTTCAATACGTTTATGTACAAGAATGATTAATGATAGTATTACTATCTTACTGACTGATTTTGAGTAGTTGTTTCCTGAAACTGCAATTATACCCAATTATAATCTCTTCTGCAGTGATGCGAAGTCCATGAGAGTTTTCCCCTACAGGCAAATAAACTTATATGTGTGAAGAGTCCCAAGCCAAAGACTTGTGAGTTTTCTGAGTAACACTGGGTGAATGATGGCAGCACAAATGATCACAGTAATCCCATTTTGTTCAAGATTGACTCTGCTACCATGGTAATCCTGTTCAGGTATCATATTTTTCCCATTAAATTATGTCTTTGGTAGCAGATGCAGTAAGAAATGGTTGAAAGATTTAGTTTTCAATACACTGCAGGAGCAATACAGTTTTCTGAGTACAAACAATTTTATAGGACTACAGAAGACTGTACATCCTCAGAACATTTTGCACAATTCTTTAATGTCAAAGACAGTATGTATTCCAAACTGCTGAATCTGCAACTTAAAAGCAGGTAGGTTTTGTTCCCAGGCTTCCTAATAGGAATTGAGTCAGACTTTCTTTCCTCTGATCGTCAAAAACTGTCTTCTGATTTTCTTCAGAATGTATTCATAGCAAGTTCACTTTTCTACTTTTAATGGGCGTGTTGCCTGGTACGCTGAATATTTTTCCCTGCCTGTCCTTTCCTCTCTTAAAGAACTTCCAGACAACAATCATATCCTCAGAAGTAAACCATATTATTTTTTTAATTTATTCTACTAAAGCAAATCTGTATTTTTTCTTATTTTTTTCTTTCTACATCATTTTCTTCACTAACTCATATGTCTTAGATACACTTGTTGTCTGCTACAGCTTGGATTGATCTTTTCTGAACTGGGAGGTTAGAATATGGCTGATTGTTTTGGCTAAAGTCTCACATGGGTATAATGGTGTTAATGTTCTCCTGTTCCATTTAGATACCATACGTCCTACAGTCATACCGGTTGTTTTATGGGTTGCAAATGATTAGTGGTTCTAGTCATCCATTGTCAATTATCACTTCACAAGTTTACTTTTTACAGTTCTGGTTTTTTTAAGTGTTAGTAAAGATCCACCCAAGTTTTCAGAATTTGAGATATTGGATTCTGTTACTGGAAACCTTTCAATAAATTAGAAGGAAATTCAAATACAGGAAGCTTTATGGATTTTTTTAATTCCTTTTTCCAGTTTATTTTTAATAATTTTACTTTGAATCATTATTTTAAAAACCTCAGGCAAGCAATATTATTTGAAATGCTTATACATTGACAAACATAATGAGTGTGGAGAATCTTCTTGTACAGCATTGTCTATAGTGGGGATTAGCAATATCTGACGGTCTGCATTGGTGCAGGACATTAAAAAACTGAATCAGCATTACTTTTGTCTGGGGATAATCTTTAAGATTCCACAGAATATGGATACTTAGTTAGTCAAGTAGTAAAATAGAAAATATTGACGTACCTGTTGGCTGAGGAAAAAAAGCATCCAAAGAGGATACAGGGCAGTCAACCGATTGTGTGAATCACACCAACTGTTCGACTTCAGGAATATTTGGATTCCTTATAAACAACTCTCTTATCTTCTCTCATGCGTAGCAGACACCATTTTTTATTTACTACCATATTTATTAAAATAAAAATTACACTTTAAGAAACAACATATCAGACTAGGTATTATCCCAGCCATACTTTATTTCTTATTCATTGCTGCCTCTTCAAATTTTGCCACAAAACAGGAGGCTGTAACAGACTATAAAACAATAAGTCACAGAAGGTCTTCAGCGCTGTGATGAGTGAGAAGGCTGCCCCAATTATTCGTGTTACCTAGACATAGAAAAATTGATAGGAATAGTCTTATATCCAGGAAGGGTTTGCCACAGGGTTTAATGTAAGAGATGATGAGCAAATTTTTCTTCCACCCCCTTAAACTTGATTTATCCAGCAGATTGATACTATTGAAACTTTACATCGTTTTGATTTTTCTAACTTTTAAATAATTTCTTTACAGTGAAAGGTCCCAAAGCACAACTACATGCTACTAAGCAACACTGAACCTCATACCAAGTGCCTAGGAAAGTCTGGAAGAAAATAGACAGAAATTAAGCAGAAAAAAGTGATGCAGAAGTCTGTGTTGAATCTTGCTTTGTTCACATATGAGGGGTCCTCATACCATAGCCATCCTGCTAATCTGTAGTTACCCAACTTTCTCTACTGACTATGGAGGACACGCATGCTCTTACTTACATGATGTGGTGGTTGACCCTGTGGACCCATGGAAAGAGAGAAGTCCAGGCTGGGGCAGGTTTCCTTGCAGGACTTGTGACCTGTGGGGGACCCACGCTGGAGCAGTCTGTTCCTGAAGGGCTGCACCCCATGGGAGGGACCCACGCTGGAGCAATCCATGAAGAACTGCAGCTGGTGGGAACTGCAGGCTGGAGCAGGGGAAGAGTGTGAGGAGTCCTGATACTGAGGAGGAAGAAGCGGCAGAGACAACATGATGAACTGACTACAGCCCACATTCCCCATCCCCCTGCACCGCTGCAGGGGGGGCAGTAGAGAATTTGTGAGTGAAGTTGAGCCTGGGAAGAAGGGAGGTGTGAGGGGAAGGTGGTTTAAGGTTTGTTTTATTTCTCATTATCCTACTTTCATTTTGATTGGCAATAAATTAAACTTATATCCCCAAGTTGAGTCTATTTTGCCCATGATGGTAATTGCTGAGCGATCTCTCCTTGTCCTTATCTCAACCCACAAACCTTCCTTTATATTTTCTCTCCCCTGTCCAGCTGAAGAGATGGAGTGATAGAGCGGCTTTGGTGGTCACCTGGCATCCAGCCAGGGTCAACCCACCACACCAGCACAGATACACTGTGCACTGTTTCAGCATCCACACTTTGGAAAGGGCGTTGAAAAACTGGAAACAGTTTGAATAACTGCGGAGAGGACACTGGGTTAAAAATCAATAAATTAAAACCAGATATCTAAAAGAGCTGCATATATTTAACTTAATAAGAAAGGAATTTTAGGGTCAGTCAAATGATTTTTTTGTAAATAATCCTGTTAGTAGTAAGTGTTGATAACAGATAGAGGCCTTTAATAGACCTAGAGCCAGGAAGCTGAAGTGAGCAGAGTGGAAGCTGGTAGTAAGATCATGTTAATGGTGACGATTTTAATTCTAGAAAGAGTTTACACAAATTTCTAATAAATTATTTCCAGCCCGAAGGTATGAATGAGCAATTTTTCCTGTTGTGACAGGAATGGTACTGCTCACAGAAACAAAATCCAGGTGTCTTCCACCAAGCTATGAGTATTTCCAGCCATTTGGAGGACGTGTGTGCCAGATAGCTGAAGGCTGCTCACATGTCTCACCTTATGGAGGACTTGCATCTGCTGTGTCACTGAAAAAATCGATATTCCCTCACTGCTTAGCAGGCCAGTGGACTCTATGTACCTAACTCAGCTAACTGAATTTCATTTGAACATGCTTTTGACAGAAGAGGAGCCATATGACAGAAGAGGATCCCCACATCTGTAAAAAGAAAGCAGCAGTGAAGCATGAGCTGCTCTGGGCCCTTAACTGCATCTGAGGGGCCACAGGGAGGCTGGAAAGAGGAATCAGATCATTGAGTAGAAAAATCTGACAAACTGGAGTAGGTCCATGTTGACCATCCCTTCTCAAGGACAACATTTGACTAGACTCAAGAATTGGTGTAGATTTTTGGATGGTGGATGGATTACATTATTAAAATGGTCTAGCTGATTTGAACTGTCTATACAATTTACAAAATACGAAGTATATATGAAAAAGATTATTTTCTTTAAATCGGAAAGGGATATGACCAAAATACATTTTTAGTGAAAAGGGAGAGATTAAAATACTGAGGTTTTTTTTTAAATGGATTTAGACACAGAAACATGGCAACTCCTATAGTAGACCACACCTTTGAATTTTTGTCCACTTAATTTAGTATTTAGCTTTAACAATCGAGTGGTCAGTAGCAGATATGCTGGAGAGCAGACCATCTATGTGGTAATATGCAGGGAATTTCCTAGCTCATACCAATAAGTCACTTGTACCTTGATGACTGAGTTTTTTGTTTTGTTTTTGTTTTGGTTGTTGTTGTTGTTGTTTTAATTTAATGTAACTGCCAGTCTGCTGTTTATTTGGTATGGCTGTTGAGAAAACGTTGAGTGTGTGTTCCGGTGTCTAGTCTGGGGTCTCTTCTAGTTTTATTTATTAGCCAAAGCACATTATCTTAAACTGATTATTTTGTGCTGCTGTCTGGTAAAGTAACTTTGGATAGTTTATTATATTAATATGTGTTTGATTGGTTGCTGCTTTTATCTTCAGCATTGCCAAAGTAATTGTGTTTGGGATTAAGAACATATTATCTCAGAAAAGAAAAGATGTGGTTAATATTTAATTTATGTTTCCTTTTTGGCTTGATGGTCCCTGTTGGCAGTGAATTACACTGTGTTATAAACTGTGGGAAGATGACGTATCTCTTAACAGTTTGAATCTTGCTCTTTGGTTTTGTTGAAAGTCCACTGTAGGATGTGAAAGGACCTGGAATATTTGTACCCCTTTGTGTTTATTACTTTGACTCTTCTCTCTCCTAAAATGACTGTTCCTTTTAATAACTCTTGTCAGTTTTCTGTATTCCTTTGAATATATTTCTATTTCTGTTGTTTGATAAAAGATTGGGTTTTGTCCTCCCTAATAACAATTTAAAAGGTAGCGTCTAGTCCAAGACAGTCATCTAGAACCTCTCAATAGGAAGACTAACATCCAGCAAGAATCTAACTGCATTTGAAGATAAGTGTTTGAAATAGCTCTGACAATTCCCATCCACAAGGTCGGTCTGTCTGTCTGTCTTCTAATTACAGAGGGAAGTGTAGTTTCGACTATGAAACTGCACACTGATACTTTGCACAGCTAAAGTTAAGTGAGATTGATCCTACAGACATGACCAAACCTGAATCATTATCATGGATTTGTGTATCACCCAGTCTTTTCTGTATCACATTCCATACCATTCCTTAAAAAAAAGTCATAGAATGATTTAGATTAGATGAGACGTCTGGAGATCATCTAGCACAACCTTCTACTCAAAGCAGAGCCAACTTAGGTCAAGTTTCTCAGAGCCTGGCTCAGTTGAATTTTGAATATCTCCAGGGATGGATACTCCTCAGCCTCTCTAGACAGGTGTTCCAGTGTTTGACCACTCTCATTATGAAGATTTTTTCCTTATAACTATTTTATATTTCCCTTGCTGTTATTTATGTCTCTTGTGTCTCATTCTTCCACTGTGCACCACTTCGAAGAGTCTGGCTCGACTTCTCCATATGCTTTCGTTAGGTATTTCTAAACAGCAATAAGGTCTTCTCTTAGCCTTCCTAAGACTGAAAAATCCCAGTTCTCGCAGCCTCTTCTTGTATGTCCCTCTTTGCTCTAGCCCCTTAATTGCCTTCATAGCCCTCTGCTGGACTTCCTTCAGTTTGTTGGCTTTGCTTGTGCAGAGGAGTCCAGAGCAGGACACAGAGCTTCCCCTCTGGAACGAAAGAGAATAAACACTTCCCTCAACCTGCTGGCTATGCTTTTGCTGATACAGCCCCGTGTGAGCCTGGCTTTCCAGACTGCAGGAGTTTTGCTGTAAGCAAAGCATTCCTAGGGCTATGATATGAAGCCTGGGTCCTTTTCAGGGTGGGTGCAGTTACTGCAGAGCTCATTTGATGTCATTCAAGTTGTGTCTTCCAGGGTGAATCACTTGTCATGAATCAACATGAAATGCTGAGTGCCATTGCTCAGTCACTGGGAGTGGGATAATTTCAGCCATCAAAACGTCAGGTGTCATGTCTGAGCTAAACATCTGCAGTTGCTCTTTGAGTAATGGAGAAAGAAATCTGCGAAGAGTGATTCTTCTCACCTATTTCAGAGACTTATTTTATGAGCGAATGATGTCTTATTGGAGGGGTCTGGCTTTTTTCCTTGGTTACAGAATATGCATGGAGAGTTGGCTTAAACTAAACTCCTAATCATTTGATAGATTTTCTTCAGTCAAGCAGATCTTACCTTTACTGCAGGGTTTTTGCAGTCTTCTCTTGTATAGGCTAGGCAAAATGTGTTTACAAGTAATTTGATGCCCATATGTGCAGTTTTCATGCTGCTACCATTCTAAATATTTTCTGCAAGTTTGACCTCTAGAGTAATCAGGTGTGGCGAGATAGATGAGCCTACTTAAAAATTTATTTTACCAAGCAAAACAGATAAAACTCAGTAACTGTTCATCTAATTGCTCTAATAGCCTCATATATCACATGACCTTGGTGATCTGATGTTTTCCACTTTATTTCACTCTTGTAATTCTTGTAGTAGAGGAACAGAGAACCAATGCCAAGTCTGAGCAAGAAGAGATCCCCCAGAGAACAGCCAGAGCTGGAGAGGTGTTGGCTTTTGCTTCCAGCTTACTGAAAAATCAGTGACTGTTTCATCGACTGGTGCAGATGACTGCCATCAAGACTGATAGCTGCTCAGATCTGGCTGCTGCCAGACAAGAAAATGGTAGTCGTGGTAGTGTGACTTTGGCTTTACATTCAAATAATTAATTTTAATTATGAATTTAAAGGTATTGTTCTACTTCCATGTCATATCTTTACCAATGGTACTTATAATGCTTCAATATTTGAAAGAGGAGTTGCACGGTTTTTTGCCAGAAGGAAGTATTCACAGTGGTGTGAATAGCTTTCAGATTCAGAGCACTGACTGTGTCCTTTGTGCATGACAAAGGCAAGTAATTCTACATGAGGTGGGCCTGTGCTACTCCTGGATGCCCTGTATCCTTTGAGAGCTTCACACCACTAGCTGAAAATGCAAAACCATCTCACTGACAAAACTGAACTTAGAAATGTTGTAGCCTGAATAAAGAAATTCCTCTTGCAGAAGGAACTGAGAAAAGCTGATGGTTAAGCATCTTCTCACCATTCTGCTTGTCATCAGTCATTTTTGAATCAAAGCCTGCATTTCTCTGTGAGCAGGGCAGAAGCAGAATGATCATATTCTTTCCTCACCCAGAGGACCAGATGGTAACATTGTAAAATTCATTGTCAGCATCAAAGGTTCACTGCTGTGCATCAACGCTTTGTTCCCTCAGTCCCTTCTCATGTTCAGGCTGGTGAGAAACCGAGTGAGGCAATTAGCCTGTGTTGTCTTTAACCTACTGATGATACCCAGGTTTGAACTCTACTGGGGCTCACCTGAGCATCATTCAAGATCCACAGCTGTTGTCAGATGTTGTTTTCATTTGGTTAGTGACACTTCTAATTCAGAGGGCATTATAATCCTGCTCTTTGATCCACAGAATTTGTGTTTGTCCTTGATCTGAGAGATGAGTATGGTTTAGCTAAAACAAAAAGCCTCTCAGAGTGTAAGTGTGCAAGAATACATATAAATGCTTACTTTGTGATAATTTAATCCTGCCTTGAAATAGTTTGAATAATTTATTCAAAGACTGAATAGATTAACATAGTCTATGGTTGAGTCTTTCAGCCAAACTCTGCTGAAAAAAATATTCCTCCTAGCTAAAATCTTGGGGATGTAGAACACAATCTACATTGTGAAGCACAAAATAACAAAACTAATTAGGTGTGTCAACTGCTTGTTATTTTAACATCTTTATGTCTCCAATGCGTCATTTCAACTGTTAATTTAAAATGCTTTATTTTAAAAAGGTCCTTGATCAGTATTGCTATTGTGAGCTTTTGAAGTGAGAAAACAAAAATGTTTTAGCTCAGTGGAAGATGCGTGGAGAGAAGCACACATTCTTTGCAGTGACAAACTCTTGGCTATCTTAGGTTAAAATGAGAATGAATAAAGGGCAATTTAGGTCAGAGACTTGACTTGGAGACAACAGGGAAGTCAGAGGGCAAACTCAAACTGTCAGTAGGAAATGAAACCTTATTCCCACTGTTATTTTAATGCCAGCTAGGCAAAATAAATTTATTTAAAATGCATCATCTTTCAGTGTAGATGTATGTAAGAACAGCAAGGCTCCAACTAAAAGCAAGAGAACTGTGGCCTGTGTGCTGTCAAACCCAGATGAAACGTTCAGAAATAAAGAACAAGAAAAATCATTTTTTTTTCCACACTGTAAGTGCATGGTACATCTACAGAGGAATTCACACAGTTCAGATGCCCCATCTCAAGAGCATGTGACAGTAAAAATAAAAATTCAGATGAAGGCAGCAAAGATGATCAAATGTGTGGAAGAGCTTTAACATCAAGAGCAAATGGTCTAGGACTCTTCAGCTTGGAAAAGAGATAAATGAGGACATAGGTCTATAAAACAATGAATAATCTAAGTAGGAAATGGCTGTTCACTCACTGTCTCTCTATATTAGAAGTAGAGAACATCAAATTAAATGAGTGATAGTTTCAATTAAAGAGAAGATGAGATTTTTTTCATCCCTTGCTAGTGAAGATGTGGAACACACAGTTGT
This sequence comes from Falco peregrinus, assembly GCF_023634155.1. Taxonomy (NCBI): domain Eukaryota; kingdom Metazoa; phylum Chordata; class Aves; order Falconiformes; family Falconidae; genus Falco; species Falco peregrinus. The sequence goes on along the minus strand of NC_073723.1, from coordinate 25,620,637 downwards.
ATGGTCAGTGGTGGATGCCAAAAGGTTTACATAGCTTCTAACTTGGGTAGCCAAATTTGTGGGAAAAGAAAAGGAAAGTAATCCCTTAAGGGCTATTGAATACATAGATCCCTCTTCTGGAAAGGAGGTTGCTGAGCTGCAGACTGCTGTAGGCTGGAAGGGGAGGCTGGGGAATCATCACTATATGCTTGACCTGCCCTTGGACTCTTCTCTTGGCCTCTGTTACTGGCTGTTGACAGAGTTTGGCCACCAGATCTTTTGTTTGACTCCTGACAGCTGTTCTTACACCCCTGCACAGAGACCAGCAGCACTGTAAGACCTGTCACTGTGGCCTCTAGAAATATGTTCAGCTGTAACGCCTTAATTATGAGTGTGAGCCTACAGTGTTCTCAAGGTGAGCACAGTACTAGTGCACAGCAGATCATTATGCTGACAGTGATAGCCACGAAACGATACTGAAACAAATTTATGGGCAACTCTAAGACTGTCAATTTTTTGCCCAGGACTTTGAGAATTTAAAATTCATTGTTAAGGCTTCTAGCTGTTAAAATTCCTTCCAGTTTATAGCTGAGTTAATACTGATGTCATTTGTGAGGCCTAATTCAACAGGGTGTTTAAGTGATTACTAAATCATCATGCCAAGGTGTTTTAGTTGGTTAATTTAGTTAATTGCAAACAGGATGATACAAATTGTCAGTCAAGAAATAGAGTATCTATTAGTCTCCTGCATCCTGCACCTCCAGTAATTCTCTTAGTGATACTCATCAGCAACAAAAATGTTTGGCAGTAGCAGATGCTTTTCTAAAGGAATGAACTGCCAAAGGTGTGAATGATAAAGTGGCTTTGCATTTCTTCTTACATTATTCCTGCCATCCATAAAGCAAAGATATGAGAAAAGAAGATCCCAATGTTCCAGTAATCCCGGGCTGCATACATTTTTCTACTTCATTTGCCAGCAACTTGAAGTCCCCATATTTGCCTCACTGACAATTGCAGACTTCAAATTGTGGGTGAAGGAGATCTGGGAGGCCTGAAAATCCAATCAACTTTAGAATTACATCTTGGCAAACTGAGCTGAAGTCAATCAACAGGATCCAGCAAAGGCCAGTATGAAGTGGTTTGAAGGAGAAGAAATCATGAAACAGATAAGAATAGGTGAAGAGAGGGGAAATTGGTTCAGTAGTAGTTTAACATAGAGATTGGGAGGGGGGGGGGGGTTATTGCTGAAGATAAATTGAACAGGGGTCAATGAAGAGTGAGTCACTGTCATAATAAATTGTTCTTACTGGAGGAGTAATTTAAATGGCTCTTTTAGTTTCAGCGGGAACTGGATCAGGCTCTGTAAACTGTTGCAGGAAAATTTAAGTTAGGTTTTGGCATTCAGTTTTCATGGGAATAAAAATGCTTTCAAAGGAACATCCTAGAACTTCCACCACTGCAGACAATAATGCTCTATTTGAATTAATTTCAGACTAATTGAATTAACACTGCTGAAACGTAGGAATATCCATGGGTGAGTTCCCCTGAAAAATATTTCAGTCTTGCAGTTGTTCTATTAAATCTGTGACCTTCCCTATTTTTCCTGAAATATTAAATCCAAAACCCAGCAGTGCAGTTTAATACATAAAAAAAGATGGTTCACGTACAAATGGTGAAACTAAAATGCTAAAAATGTCACGTCAAATGAATATTCAGTAAGTCCTGGTCCTAGACCTGCAACCCTTGGAAAAAAGTTACCAGTATGAATACCTCCATTTAGGTGAGCAGTCTTTTAATATTAGCCATATATCTTCATCTTCTGGCAAGATCATGCCCAATAGTTTTGACCTATGTCTGTGAATTTTTAAGTGTTGCTAAGTGTCTTCTCTGGTTAGTTATCTAGGGGCAGATGGTATATCAAGGAAAGCACTTGAACAGAGCTGATGGGCACAACAGCAAGCGTGCTAAGTTAGACAAATAGTTAAAGCAGGAGGGATATCTTCAAGAATAATTTATAGACACTGGACATCAATTGATTATTTTTTTCCCTCTCAGATTTTAATATGATTGTAAGGCCAGGACTAGAGAAAGACAGGCAGCATGGTGATCTTTTATCAGACTACCATGTTTGAAACAGGTTCCAATTGTCAAACGAGTTTTGATTTTATCGCTTTGGAGGCCTAGTTCAGCTACTGGACCATCTGTTATTTCAACAATATCACATCCACTCAGCTATGCATTCCAAATAAGCCTTGTTAACTTGGTGTGCACAATCTGACATAAAAACAGATGCACTTTTGTTAAAAAAAAAAAAAAAAAAGTCATGCTAGCAGACATTAAAACTGCTGTGATAGCTGAGGACCTGAGACTATTTCCCTTAAAATCAATTGCAAAACTCCTGCTTCTTTCAGTGAAAGCAGAAATAAGTTCTATGTCAGGAACTGACAATATCTGGTATTTCTTTTTGTTTTGATGAAACTGTCAACAAACGTTCTTTGTTTAAGAAACAATACTCTGTACCATGAAAAGGACTTACATATAGTGTAACGAGAGAATTTTAGTGATGTCATTGCTAACTGGAATGTAACTAATAAAAATGAAAGGCCACCTTGTGTTTTCTGAACAAATAAGCTCAGCAAAAACTTCTCTGCTGATTCTCCACTACCTCTCTTCACCTTTAGAGAATGAGCCTGCATGTTCATACAGTCTTACTTTAAAGAAGTGAGCAACGTAGGTTAGATGCCAGGTAAATCAAACAAAACAAATGGCAGTGTGGCAAAACCCAGCCACTGATCCTGTGGGGCATTGTGTCTTCTCCAAGGTGTGGAGCTGTGCCACATTATCTCCATCTAATTGTGAGGATGAAGATAAAAATCATATATTGAAAGCCTTTGCATTGGATTTATTTAATAGGTGCACTCTCAAAAAATGTAGTGGACTTCATTACATGTTTACAATAGGGGCCGGAGCAGAAAAACACACAAAATTTCTCATCTGGGGTAAAAGACACAGTGAACATTGCAAGAATATTGGGTTTTTGAGGGGGAGTTTTGGGGGGTTTTTTGGGGGGAGGGGATTTGGAAATCAAGAACATAGAGTTCTTTTTTCATTCATTACTTTGGATTTCCTATTCCTTTCTGAATGTTCTCTTCCAGCTGTGCCCTCCCGCACACCCACCCCACCCCCACCCCCCGGTTCCAAACACAAAAGGGATTAGACATTATTGCACAACTGAATGAAAGAAAAAAAGAGAAAGAAAAAGAAACCTCAATGACAGTCACTAACAATTGGCATTTTAGTGTAGAAACAAGGACTCAAGAAATCAGATGATTTGTAAACCCATGGGGCTTTCAAAACTGTATCCAAACTCCTGAGGCAGCAGGTAACCCAGCATCATTTGGCATTCCAGCTCATTCTAGGCGGTGGAAGTAGAGAGGTGTATGAATGTGAAAAGCACACTGATTTTTTTTTTTTTAAACCTCAAAACATTTCCTTAGTTCTGAATTATGGTTCAGGTCAGTTTGTAAGTTATATGAGCCAGTTTGCTGATCCCTAGATATGACACTCAAGGGAGATAAAGCCAGACTCCAAAACAATCATTCAAAAATCCAGTCAGAAGAAAGTTGAATATGATACTTTTGGGGATGGTGGCCTGTGGAGGGAAGAAAAAGAACTTTAAATGGGAAATTACTCAGAATATCATAAAAATGAGCAGTGCAAAAAGAAAAAAGGACAACTCTTTGCATATGGGAAAATATTTTCATCTGCAAAACTTTGCAAAATAAAAAGGTATCTCTCTTTCCAGCTTATACTTTCCCCTGAATTTGAAGTGGGTCCACCAGAGTGTGGAACTTCTCAATGTGTGTGCTTCCTGCTCATCACAAAGATCCTTGCTGCACTTATCAGTAACAGCATCCCCAAAGAACTCTGCTAAAGGTTTGTTTCAGTAGACCCAAGAGCATGCATGGCTTTGGTGTAAAAAAAGCATATAGTAAAACAGGCAGGGTCACTGAAGCTATCTGCAAGGCTGCACCAAATAAACCTACAGATTTCCTTCCTGACCTTGAAGCCTGAAGTTCAGAAGTTTAAGGGTTACAAATATAGATACATTTTGTAATGTTTATTTTGGCAAAACAACAGCTGGATGTGGATTATAAGTGACCTTTCATGTGTTTGGCTGGTCATCTGTGTGTGTAGTTAGTGAAATTAAGAATTGTTTTCAGCAATATGCCTGCATTGTACATGTACATTTCTGCACTGAAAACATCTGAAAATTGCACCTATAACCTCTTCGCCAATGTTTCCATCAGGAAGTGTGGGGAAATTGTTCCTTCAATAAGCACCCAGGGATATTATGAGACTAAATGAGTTATTTCAGAAAGCACACTAAAATCCTTGGAAGAGAGCACAGTGTAAGTGCAAAGTATTTTTTTTATGTAGGCTGAATCACATGCCCCTATTCTATATGTACAGCTGAAATAGCTGTTTAGTATTAGCCTTAATTAGGAAAAGCCTGCAAAGTGTTCTGTGTGCTGTATGGTATGGTCATCACTGATGTAACAGCACTGGTGCTTAAGGTTGTGTGTGCTGAGTATTTTCTCATGAGAAAACCCTCAAAAATGGGAACAGAACAGGAACACAGGTGAGCCACGTTTATCAATGCATACATCTGCTGCAGATGCTTTAAACCTGCCAGTTGTGTAGATTTTTTCACAGGGAAGAGGGACGCAAGTGTTGCTGTTGTTGTTTAACTTGATATGTTATAAAAAGGTACCAATTATGACAATATCTGATGTAGGACAGAGGATTAAAATGAGCCACTGGATAACTGCTCCCTATCACTCCTGAAGCATGCTATAACTGCAATAGCCACAGCATCATGTGAGCTTCAGCTCCTTGGGCTTTATCCATGAACTGGCATAGGAAATCAGCTGTGCTTTAGTGGGCTCCAACATGTGAGATAGATTGTTGCTTCAAACCGAAGCTGAAAATGAGAATGGGATTTTGAGCTATAAAGGGGAGAGTTGAGTTGGGGAGTCAACTTCTGTCAAACTCTGGCTGAGATTTTCAAAAACAGATGTGTATATTTGCATAACTAGATCCATCCATATAAGACTAATTTTTTAAAAAGTTGTATCTATTGCTGTGTCTATGGAAGTTAATATTTACATATCCTACATGTTATTACCAAGAGCAAAACAGGGTCATAAAGACCCTACAGGCTTCTTATCTACTGAAAAGCACCGTAAACATATTTGACATGGTGTGCTTTAAAAAAAAGAAAAAAAGAAAACAAACACAAATCCCAAAAAAGCCACCCATTTAGAAGCCATATGTTCTGTCCGGGACTCCATTTGGCCACAGTACAGCAACAGCAGCTTCTGACCTTCCAGGCCGATTCTAGATTTCAAGCAGTCTAGTGACTTGTGGCAGACTGGCGTCAGTCTTGTATTCCTATCTTATGAAACATTTTCAATGGAATATTTTAATTAAGATCAGCTTTGCACACTGGCATTGGAAAACTCATAACCTTCCCACAATCAAATATCAACTGGAAAAAGCAGTAAGCAGTTGACTGCAGAGGTGGTGTTTAAGTTTGAACCAAGGTGGGAACCTGCTCCAGTTTGTCAGGCAGTATCTAGCTGCTGACCTGCTCCTCTGGCTCAGCTTTGACTCCTCTGTAAAGAAGCAGTAATGTATAAAACCCACCCATGTGTCTGTTCCACAAATACACAGCTCAATCCCCTGGATTCAGATGGATTTTCTGACATTTAACAAGTAAATCTGTAATGGAGTAAGGAATGAAAAGTAATTAAAAACAGGGCTGTTTAAGAAATTCAGTGTCTGCATCGATTTGTTATTGTTATTTTCCCCATGGATTTCAATCACTGAGCACTACTTCCAACTTGCCATGTCGGCAGCATCCACAGGATCCGTTCACAGACTGTCTGAGGAAATCAGGTTGCTTTTAAAGAGATGCAGACTGCGGTCACTTAATTTTTTTAACTTATAGATTTCAGGGTACTTAAAGTTCCTTTTAAATTGAGCAGTTGTCTGGGTAGATGCAGTAGCCAATCACCACTTCTCCTGTTAATTTGCATATAAACAGTCTATTGTTTGTAAGGGATTAGCATCCAGAGACTGCTGGCTAGTCAGGCTGCTCTTTGACAGATTACTTGGACCTGTCATGACTCTTTAAGGATCCCTGCTAAAAGGCAGAGTGAATTACCCTCTGCTGAGCTCCGTGCTGCTGTGGCTGGGTTGTGGTTCATTTAAATCGAGTTCAGCTATTACCACACCACACTGCAGCATATGCTGCAGACAAAGAAATGTGGGGTTTCGTGCAGCTTGGGCAGCGGGGCTTGAAGGGTTCCTCGAGAGCTGTTGGCCTGACTCTGCTTTGCGCGGGGGATCAGATCCTTGGGGGATGGTCATAGTCATAGACCTGATGGCTTTAGTAGTCCTAAAAGATGTCAGTGTCCTTGGCCATCCTTTTCTTAGTGGCTGGTCACTTCAGGGAGCGACTCCCATAAAGGAAGAGCTAAGCATCTTCAGCACAGCAAGGAGATCACAGAAGCAGGTGGTGGAGAGCTATCAAGTGTAGTAGGTGGATAGATTTTGCCTCCTTTCCTGGTGCAATAATTGGAGGTACCAAATGAAGCTAGCACGTGATGGGTTCAGACAGACAAAGTGAGGGAGCTCATTGCTCAGGGTGTGAGAGACTTGCACGAGTCCTCACCACAGGCAACTAAAAACGCAGCTCCCATGAGTTAAAAAGGAAACTGGATCCATTCTTGAAGAAAAAGCTCCTGAAGCTATGAATACAGTGACTCTTCCTCAGAAAGTTCCTAAACTATAAGATGCTGTAGGCTTTGAGAGTGCTTGGGCATGCAACACTAGATCCTTGTGCTGCTCCTACGCTCTTCCCCAGAAATCTGCAAAATCTCCATCTGCAACTGATGGAGACAAGCACTGCGCTGGACTCTCCCACCACCCAGAATTCTCCCATTTGCCACAGATGTGCCCCTTGCTCCTACCCGCTTTCAAGCTACATGCTAGCTTTATTGTCCACAAGCCTCTTCATTAATTTAGGTATGCATACTTGGTTTCCACCAAGTTACAAATTAAGAGAGAAATTTAGTAAGGTACATTGGTCACTGCATAATACCAGTGTTGCAGAGTTGCTGCCATTTGAAATGTGTTGGCTGATGTTTTGTGGACACTTTTCTGTACAGGCCGATCTATTCCTCAAAGTTGAAATTTTAAAAGGAATTTAATACGAAGTCTACCAGTTTTTCAAATGAGTGAAAACATACTGTTGGTATTGGCTTTGGGATTTTCATACAGAGATCATACATGCAGTTTTACTTATTTAAAAACATTTAAGAGATGCCAGGAAACAGAGCTACATTAATCTGTAGTTACTGCTAAAAGAATATAGTAATTTGAGAAGTAAAAAATATTACAGGAATGTTACTGTTCTCTCAGAACCAAGCCTTATGAACCCAGGACATGCAAAGTTAAGTTTGCACAAAGTAAATGTAAACTTAAAAAATAAATCTAGACAAATGAAAATGTAGGAATACATATTTAAGACTGCTGAATGATCATAGAAATCTTACTAAAACAAACCTTTAGCCCCAACATGACGAGAAAAAGTATGATTGAAGTAAAGTGTGTCTGTAAAAGTCAGTTTAATTTGTGACTATGCACATTTCTGATTGCAGAGAAGGCCGAGGTACTAGAAAGTTATATACCATTTTAACTAGAGGTAGGATGGAACTTGTTTTTGTTTTCTTAACCTAGGTTTGAAAACCTGAGGTGCCAGTGGCACAGGCTTTACCTGTTAAGCACACACTGACAGTCCCAGGATCCCGTAGAGGATCACAGAAGCACATTTAGCTTCACTGCTCTTAAAATCTAACCTGAGGGTTTGAAGTCAATTTGTGTATGTCCACGGTAGTAGTTACCTAACTCTGCATGGACTGATTCACTCACTCCGAGACTCCACCACTGGGACACAGCCGGCACAAGGATTGGTAGGAATCATTGTGACAGAACCACAAGTGCTGTCAATGAGGTATATGTTTTTTATAAAATTGTTTTTAATAGAAATTCACTTATGTAGTGAAAAGGGTTTTTCACTATAGTTTCCAAGTACTGAAATATTCTCCTTTGTGCATGTTCACAGCTGGGCTGTCTCTCCCTGTGAGGGCTGATTTCAAAGTTGTGACATTCTAAGACTGTGGATTTGAAAGTGTTAAGTAACAAACATCCTTAGAAGGGTATTTTTAAAACTGAAAGCATTCAAAACAGTAGCCTAGATGGATGAAGAACTATATGAGTCTTCTAAAAGCAAAATACGCTATATGGTTAGGATTGTAATGATATTATGCACCTGTTATCAATGAAAGCTTAGTTTGCAAGTACCTGAAGTAAAAAGTTTGAATCAGGGAGAACATTGTGAACTTATTGATTAAAATGCTTCCCTAAATGGGAATGTTTAGATCCAGCTCATCTGCTGGCACTGCCTCTGAGCATCCAACTTCTCTAGTCCTAAATACCAAGCCATGCTCTCAGAGGCATCAAACCGATGAAGAAGACGAGAGAGACCTAGTGCCAACCGTTTAACCTGCTCCCCCTCCTACACCCCTCACACTGCTGGTTGTCTGCCCATCTGCACACGTTTTTTCTTAAGCAAAGAATTTCTGCCTATTTCAGCTTCAGGTGCCTGAGCCTTTCAGGCTGGAGCCTCTTCTCCTCCACAAATGAATAAATGCTGCTCCCTGCTGGAAACTCTTAGTATGCTGCAGTTCGCTGATATTTTCATTATGAAAAAGGTGATGATGGAAAATGTAAATTATCTACTACAAAACCAGACAAGTGCAGTCCCCAGGGAGCAAACTCTTGATGGATCAATGTTAGTGCAGTGCTGCCAGACCTCATACTACCCCTCCTGTTCTGCAGGGCTGTTCTTCTGCAGCACTGGAGACATCACAAGTGCTGAGGCACCCTCCCTGCCGAGGATTTGGCAGTACAAGAGAGAAATAAGAGAAGCCGTGTAGAGACCACCTGGTGGCTGCTCTTGTACCTGAGATGAAATTCAACATGTCTACATGCCTATAAACGCAGAGGTATTCCCATTGACTTATTGCATAAAGAGCCAAGTTATCTAGTGAATGAATGAATGATCTTAGCTGCCTATCTTATATCAAGCATACAAATGCAGAGAAGCAGGCAAAGAGTGTTTCTTCTATGACTGATGAACATTGCCAACAATTATGAACTCGGACCCTAAAGTTATGACATTTGAAGCATGTCCATTGACGTCTGAAGATCGTGTGCTGGATATCACTGGGAGAAGACCAGGCCATAAGATCATAGATCTGATTTACAAGAGGTGAGCTAGCTGGACAAGCTGTCATGCAAACCCATTTTATGCAAGTTCATTTAAGCAGAAAATACATTCAAAAGCTGTCCCGGATTAGGCCAATTTCTGAACATCTGTTCCAACCCACTTGATTTAGCCTCATGTAAGGTGATGGGCACAGCACCCTCTAACCCCTTATGGAAAGACAGAGTGTACTAAGATACTTTCACAAAGCACAGAGAAATTCTTATTAAACTGTGCCTAGGAACCCTCAGATCTCAGGAGTGCTACATCCCAGCACTCAAAGTACTCCTGTCTTATCTCTTCATGGACTGCTTCTCTGCACAAGAAAAGGGCTGTGGTACCAGTGTGTTTAGAAGTGTCTATACCTGCAAAGGATTGAGAAGACTGGGAGAATTATTCTTGGGCAGATTATGTGAATTAAGGTGTTAATTTAACAGTATGTATAGTGCAGCTGCAGTCAGGAAAAGAAGTAGTAAATATCAGTTAAGGATAAAGAAATTTGCAGAGGCCACAGCTTTTCAAGGAATAAAAGGCATATCAGAGTACGACAACATGCTTGCCGTCTTCTAGGAGTAGGTGATACTGGACCAACCTCAGTCTAGCTTTCATGTCTTTCAACTTCTATACCTCACTTTGGTCTAACATCCACTTTTTTCAGCCTTCACCTCTAGCCATCATTGCCTCAGTCTTTGCATCTACTCCTTCCCTCAACTGTGGTTTCTGAATTATTGAGACATCGGTTTTTCGCACCCACTATGTAACAATGATTCCTTTATAAATACTGTATTTACTAAGGCCTTAAGCCAGTACTTGGTGACGTTGGTGGGATTCATTCCACTGACTTCAGAGGACTTTGGAACACACTTTCTTTGTGAATTACAATACTAGTTTCATTTCTTAACCCTTTTCTTAAGTGATGGAATATTAGTATGGAAGCCAATATGTTCCCGACTGCGAGCCTTGTCTTGTCAGTTCCCGCAACAAAACCTGAGAAGACTTACCATGTTCAAAGGAAGGCAGCCAAGGCAATATGGAAGAAAGCTGAGGTTCTGTTTTTCCAGTTTTGAGGGAAGCAGATGGTAATTGTGGTAATTGTTGTTAGTTTCAGGCCAGAGTTGTAGTTCCTGAGCTGAGTCTCAGTCCCTGGTTCCTCTGAGGTCAGGTTGGAAAGGATGAATCAGAGGTGAGATTCAATGATGCATTAAGAGCTTTCTGAGCAAAAACAGTTAGAGGAACAAGTAAAACCAAATCTCCTGTGTTAATGTTCTTTCCTGAAGTCCAAGAAAAAACAGGGATTTCACATGAATACATAAGGCTCCCAACTGATCTGCAACTTGAAACAGAAAATAAAGAGAAGTAGGTGCCTCACTGTCTTATTGTATGCTGAAACTACAAAACACTGGGCCTGAGCATGTTGCACTTCTTTCTCTCTTTCACCTTCCGTCTCTTGGCTCTCTCGGAAACTTAGCTTTACCACTGTGCAGCTACTTCTGTGGGCATTGACGTCTTCTGTGTCCTCTTCACTAGGCCTCTATTACCTGTGGGTGCTGTACGTAGTTGCCTCTCCTCTTCATGCAACTTGTATCATTTCTCTTCTCTTCACCATTGCCCCATCAGTCCTGCTGTGCCTCAGCTCTTTTCCCCTGCTATGGCAGTCACCTCATTCCCTATGTAACTTCTGGTAACTTTTTTCCCAAGGGTGACCAGAAATCCTCCCAAAAGCATCATGAACCTTATCCACAAATGTTTATGGATTATATTAGGCAGGCTCTACTTGCAACTTTTAACACTAATTTCCCATTAGAGGGAGCAATGTCTATGGAATACGTTAAGATCTCCGCATCTCAAAAGCAGTTATATTATGTGTTTAATGCCTCTACCTGCTTTTATTTGGGGTTTTGTCTTTAGTGTAACACCTCTCGGTGTGACATCTGAACAATTTCATCTTCTTTCTTCTTAATGTGCAGCAGCATCTTTTTTAGGTAAATGCTTATTGTTGGTGGAAAGGTAGAAAGTGATTACAACTGATTCAAATAGAAATGAGGACAGAACATAGACAAGAAGGGGTAGGTATTTTCCACTTTTTTATTTTTTCATTTCCTTTCCATTGAATTAAAAATTTTACAGAAGAATAATTACAGCTTTAATCAATTTTAGAAGATACAACATCAAGTAAAATATTAAAACCTCATTGTTAAATAAAATTAAAAAAAAAATCTTTAGGGGGAAGTAGTTATTAATATGACATCTATGCCACTGAGCCTGAACTCTTTCTTGTTTCATTTGTGGTAATTAAAACATTAAAAAATTTAAAAAAAAAAATGAAAGAATGTACAAGAGTAGCAGATAAATTGTTTGATTTTTTTTTAAGAGAAGTGGGGTGGGGTGGTAATTGTGAGGGCCCAAAACTAATGCTCATAGTGGGGAGGAGAGAAAGCTCACAAGCTTCAGTCAGTACTAAATGTTCAAAAATTGAAAGGTTAGAGGTGGTGATACAGAGCTGGACCTTCTGAAGCACAACAGTAAGGCATGTTTATTGAGGTAAGGTTGCTGCTCCTGTGTTTTACAAGGAATTGATACCATGGGATGACATGAATGTGCTGATGACCATATTAACGTTTTTAGTATGCTTTGTGTTCCACCATTGAACACCCAGACCACATCTTTCAACAAGAAACAATTTATAAGTGATATATTATAAAGACTGCATTTTTTATTACAAATTGGCAGTTAAGCCTCTCAGCAGAGATGGGAAATTATGCCCTTAGAGAGGGCAAGATGATACTGAATACTTTTCTGACACTCCTTTCCCCTGTGAGATGCAGCAACTTCTGCCAAGCTCAGAAGAGGAGGTGTGAGCTGTACATCTTGCAGCTACTTCTTGTAAATGATTTGGCTCCTAAACCTAGGGAGCTCGTCTGTGGAAAAGAAGGGGACCTTATTGCTGTCTGCATCTACCTAGTGGGGTGGTTAGAGAGGAGGCAGACAAAGGGACAGATGTAGCTGTCACAGCTTGCAGCATTTTGCTTACATGTATAAGGAAAAATATCCCTCATACATGATTCAGTGGTCAAACACTGGAACCAGCTGCTCAGAGAGGTTAGGGAATGTCTATCTTCAAAATCCAGCTGGACATGATCCTGAACAGCTTAACCTAACATTGATGTCAGCCCTTCTTTCAGGAAGATCTTGGCCAAAACAACCTCAAGAGGTCCCTGCTAACACAAATCATTCTGTAATTCTATTATTCTGTCATTTATCCTACATAACCCAGGCATCCACTTTGGAATAACTTTACCTGATCTATCAATTACAGGTAAAAGTAAGGAGGAAAGAGATCAAAGTGGAAGGTGAAGGAAGCAAGACAGACATAACTTGGGTTCTGAAATGTTCTTCACTGACTTCTCAGAATAGAATAAATTGGGAATTGACTTCAGCATGAGACATTCTACAGCAATGCAAATGATTACTGACCACAGTAATCACAAATTATGACAAAGGATGGCTTTGAATATTGAGCTGTTTTCTACCAGATATTGGATTCCTGAAATGAAACATGGCTCAGAGGAGAATATATCCAAAATAAACCTCAAGCTAAGGATCATAAATTCTTATGTGGTATCTATGCATATGATTCAAACAGAAGATGCTGCCTGCATTGAGTTGATGAAAGTAATTATTCTGATTTATTTCTGAAAGCTAACAACAGTAAGATGAAGGTAAGGCCTGCATGATAGGAAAGGCCAGGAAGCCCTTCTAACAGGAGGTTTGTGAGGCAGCTGAGAATATCACTAAAAATGGACTGGACATGACACCAGCAAAAGTATTTAAAGAAATTCACCCTACATGTTTGGGGAAGTATAGTGAGCAATTTCAGATGCTTGCTTTATTATTAGAGCAAAAAATGAATTGAAGAAGCTAAAGAACAGCCTTCAGAAATATGTGAACACATATGTACATAGCATGAATTTTGAACTGCATTCTGTGAATTAATATAAACTGTAAGGAAAACTGAAAAGTTGGGAAAATGACACTGTTCACATAGGATATTCTCTTGTATGAGTTACTTTATACTGCCCCCCTGTCCCACACCAGGATCACTGCTTTCTGAAATCATAATTAGGTGGTTTCCTTTTGTAGGACTTAAAAACAACTATTTTGCTTCATTCTCAATGTTCAAAGTACAAGAGTGCAGTTCATTATGTATCTGACATTTTCTTTACCTTATACAAAGGCAAGAGTAATGAATGTAGCTATGTGAATTCATTTTTCATGTCTATTAACACTTTATTGGCATTTCTTTAGTCAATGCTGTTAGCGTGATCTTGCTGGGACTGGATTATAATTAACTGGGGACATTAGAAAAAAACCCCTAACAACCCAGTGTGAGTTAGAGATAGAATAAACAATTTAATAGGAGATGCTTTAATGCCTAAGTCCCTACTCACCACCATCACCTCCTTCCATCACACAGGTATTTTCTTTTAGTAAGAGTGTGTGGCTTTCGGTTTATATTTTGGCAGTGTTTATCTTAGTGTTCTCTGTGGCTTTCTGTCTACTTGCATCTCACAAACAGCGTAACAAGGTTTATACACACTTTGTCATGTAATTGGCCAGTTTGGTATCCTAAGGGAAACTAATTCCCTGGGCATATAGATGTTGTATAGTATTAGATCCACTTATGTGGAACAGATGAATTTGATTACGTTTCTTCCTCCTGCCTGTGAAAAACAGTTCCCTTAAGTCTCTTACCTAATATCATGTGGCTTAAGTGTTGAGGCTCCTGGTAATTGCCTTGCAGAACTGTTCCTCATCTCAGAGACATCTGCATCTCTAGCAGTCTGCTGAGAATTCCTTTACACTAATTTCCATCCTCAACTCTTCATTTGTCTCTCAGGCTACTCTAAGCAGTACCTTTCAGCTTTTCATTTCTCCAAGGAAATTCATCAGATGTACTCACGCACAAGGGTAGGAACCAGCCTATTGCTCAGAGGAAGGCATCACAAAGGCCACTTTTGATGTCTGCTCATGATCCTGTGCAGAGAAACCAGTGTTACTTGGAAGCAGGTAAAGTGGGTTGTGCAGCGGGTGTCAGCTAAGGTCTGGGTTTGTTGTTGATACACTTGCAGCATGGGAGAAAGGGGCTATAGGAGGACAGCTTTTGTCAAAAAAGCTGCAAGAGGCTCAGCAGAAGCCTCTGCCTCTCTGTGCCTGGAAGAACCCAGCACATTTTTGAACTCTAGGTTTGAAACCGGATCATCTGTTTATCAAGTAAGAGATGAATCCAAGGAGCTTCTCTTCATCCTTTCTGCATTTCACACTAAGCACAGGGAGAAAACACCGTTTGTGTTTGGCATTTGCAAGCGGATGCTTTTGCAGAAGAATGAAGGAGGTTGGGAGAGGTTCTGCCTTTGCCTTTGCCTCTCATTTCTACTGCATTGCTTCAAGAGGTGCTGAAAATGCCAATCAGTGAGGTGAACAAAGAAGCAATAAGTAAGTTATATTACATAATGGCTGTGCTTAATAAAATGAGAGACATCTGTCAGTTCAAGCTCTGCATTTCCCAAGTTAAGAAACAACTAATACAAAACCCACAGCAGAGGCAGTATAGAAGTCTTCCTTCCATAGAAAAAGATGTCTGTATTAAAAGTATTTTCTCCTGAGCTAACATTAGACTAATTCCCTCTTGTCCATTCCTAATAGATGGAATGTTTGGAGTCAAATGACACTTGACCTTGTAAAAATGTGATCACTCACTGGAAGAAAAACAAAATCTAACAATACAGAGTCTTTCTGATTTAAGTTAATAAGGTTCATTTACCTGTTCCTGCTAACCTGATGTACTATGTTGCAGATTCCAGAAATACTGAAGCAGCCTTTTCTATAACAACCTTTCATCCTGAGAGAGTGCAAGACGGTCTGAGCACTCAATAGCAGCCTCTCCTTCTGCTTGTTATCAGGGGTTTGAACAGTAGCAATTTGTTTTATGGGACATGGCACCCTCCTGCCCTGCTCACACAGAGAATCAGCATTTTGTAAGGCCACTCTGTGCATGCTCAGTACCAGCAGATTGCCTTTCTTGGCACACACACACACACGCATTTCAGGGGGAATGTACACAGCCCTGTTTTGCCTGACAGATATTTTATTCATTTAGGGCTAAATTGTCTTGTTAGCCATAGGCCCAGTAAGTGTGATACATCGGAGTCCTGGCTCCAAGTTAACCTGGGGACACAGTTATCCAGAGGCAGCTCCTTGGGGAACAGCGTCTCCTCCCCTTTTCCTCTGGGAAACAAGGGGATGCATAGTGTACTTCTCCCTGCAGAGGGAAGGGCTTACTCCATTCCTTGTGCCGACTATCTCCTTTGGCTGCTGCACAGGAGCAGAGAGGAGATGCTCAGACTGCTCTTCCACAGCCTTCCTCTGTGAGGCAGGGATATAAGGTAAGGAAAACGGTAGGTTTGGAGAATTGAAGCAAAGTGGTTGTGGTACATGACCTGCATGAGATGACCCAGTGGCTCCAACTCAGGCCAGTAAAGCATGCTAAGGCTTCAAAGAAGAGTAGTTACAATCAATTAAGGTCACAAGAGACTGTAATTGCCTCTCTGATCTCCTATATTACACAGCACACAGGGCACCGGTTATAACAATTATTATAGTTATTATTACTATTATTTTGGGAAAACCATCCATCCTGATTTTAAAAATTCCAGGGATGTAAAATCCTCGGTAAAGTATTCACATGGTACATTACTTGCTTAAACTACCAGTGCCAGTCAGGCTATAAATCCATCTGTTAAATCCAGGACCCCTCTACTATCAATTTCTGGTCTCCAGTACTTATTTATATACTGGGACAAGAACATCCTGTACTTTTGTGTGTGTACCTGTTAAACAATGCAGAGCAAAGGCCTTCACTCTGTCAGGACAAAGGGCTTGATCTGATACGGTGCTGTTCATAAGGTTTTGCTTTACTGGTGCTACTTCAAAATACCAGATCATAAACCTCCTTTTGTCCTTCGCTTCTCAAAGATCAATGTATCGTTTTCTGTTGAGTTGCAGATAACAGTATGCCCTGCTTTGTGGTATAGGATAATACAGAGATACTTTCTGAGTCTTTGTACATGGGTATGTACCATTAGAGTGCAGGAGAACTTGGAGGCAAAAGGCAGTAATTAATGTGCCTATACATTTCCCAGGAGGGACTAACGTAAGAAACTTGGTCTTCAAAGTGCCTTTGTTTTAGATCTTGTTTAATCTGTACTTTCTTCCTGCCTGCACTGCTATAATTTTAATGGGTAATTACTATAGGAAAGTATAACTTCATCTCTGTCCAAGATTTATTAACAAATCAAATATCCTATCAGAATGGGAATTGCTGAAAGCATGCACATAAAACAATCAAGTTCTTACATTACATTCACTTTCAGCAGCCATGAATTGTTACTAAAATATTTTTGGATCCAAAAATTGTTAGAACTGTGAATATAACCAAATCACAAAACCATAAAAAAAATAATCCCAGACTGCTTTGTTCTAGTGATAGATAGTGTCTTTTCAGTAGGTCACTTCCACACAGTGAAATAAGGCTCCTGCATTTACCCTGTATATGCACGTTCACATGTTGGCAACTTTTCTTCCATAAATTTTGATCCCATTAACCAATCCCAACCTAATTTGACTGGGGGTGTGTGGGGTGTGGGGTGTGGGTGTGTGTGATAAATGCTGTATATATTGTTACATTCAGTGAATATTAGCAATTGAATAGCAGACAGGAACCTTTTAAGTGCTCCAGCTGAGAGAAAAGTGTAGCGACAGCTCACACCTTATTAGACACCAGACAATACAAAGAAGCAGAAACAGCAACCACATCTTTGGAAAAGCTTCAATTAACTATGAGACATAAATCTGCTGGAAGCAGTGCCTCCTTCATCCTGGTGTTCAGAGGACTACTTAGTGCAGTGCATCCCTTGGGGCTTTGCCAGAAGGGCAGGAAACAGAAGGCACTCAAGGAATCACACTGCAGTGGAGATGCTGTTATACTAAGTGAGCACAATTTGGGTCTCCATATCAGTAAGATCAATTACAATTGTAACCTCAAATCTCATTAGCGCTATATCTGTTTTCACAGCCATGGATGAAATACTTCTTCCTTTTGGAGAATTTTGAAGAATGTGGGCCACAGCCACTGGCAAAGTTCCCGTTGATTCAGGGCCAGAGAATAAACCTCTTCACACACTGTAGTTAATTACAAGCTGTTTGCATTTTTAAATCATGCTAACAATCCAGCTGGAGGATACAGTTTTTTATTACTTACTGGTTGTTTTTTGTTGTTTTTTTTAATCTTAGGTCAAGAAAACTGGTATTAATCCAAAAGAGCCCAAGCATCTCCTTTGGCAAAAAAGAAAGTAAAAAAGCCATGATATTTAAAACTTCAGAGGAGAGAGATTTTATCATGCAGACACCTCCTGCACTGTAGAAAGTAAATAAGAAAGTGCATGACATCATTTATGAGCTAAGCAAGTGGCAAAATAATGAAATGCCTTTGCTGGTGGGAAGCATGAATTGATATATGCCTCAGATATCTGACTTTGTTAATTTAGAAGTTGCTTTCTTCAGCTTAAAAAAAAAATGTTAAAATGCCCAGTGTCTGCGTTTTATTTCTGGTGTTCATGAATCAAGCCCACGCAAAAATGAGGAGATCAAAATGTACCAGATAGATGGAGAACTGAGATGAAGATGATTAATAGTGTTATGATGAGAAATAAAATTGTCAAAGACTGCAGTTCATGACTAGTTTTAGATGAACTAAAGACAGGGAAATTCACAAAATGGTACAGTTTTATTTTAACTTGCTTGTGCAAAAGGCTTCAGCTTCTCATTTCATATATTTGCCTTTCAAACTGACATAAGCTAAACAAAATATTTTGGTTTTGTTGGAGGGAGGCAGAATCCTGAAAGTCCTTCTAGAGCACCTTGTTGTGCTTGCTTGTGTTAAGGAAAAACATCTTTTTCCTTTAGGAGACATCTGCTTTGAAACAGTGTTTCTCTTTTCATCTGTCAAGAGGCAGGGATCTCTAGATCCAGCCAGAAGGTGCTAGAAGTTGTAATTGTTTCAAGGTCTGTGCTCCTTGGTGCATGATGACTTTAAAGTATGATGCTCTGGCTTTACCACAATCAACTTCTCAGCCTGGAGAAGAGAGGGCTCAAAGGGATCTTATCAGTGTGTATAAATACCTGAAGGGGGGATAAAGAAGACAAACCCAGTCTTAATGGTACCTACTGGCAGGGCAAGAGGCAATGGGCACAAACTGAAATACAGGAAATTCTGTTTAATGATCAGAAAGACCTTTTTTACTGTGCAGGTGGTCAAACACTGGAACATGCTGCCCAGAAAGGCTGTGGTGTTTCCATCTGTAGAGAGATTCAAAACTCAACCAGATAAGCCATGGGCAATCTGCTCCTGCTGACACTGCTTGAGCAGGGGCTGGACCAGATGAGCTCCAGATGTGTCCAACAACCTCCAGTGTGAGTCTGTGAAATGGCTTCTTCTCTAGCAGCAGTTTTTATGAAACTCTGAAAGCAGGCTGACACACTGAGTGTCATCCAAAGGAAACGAATAGTCATCAGGACATGTTTCTGAGCAAAGGAAATTATTTCTTAACTTCTAAGCAATCCCTGTTTTGGCAAATAGTTTGTCTGTCAGATTGAGAGGTAAGATCAGGCTATGCCTGTACTTCCCATGTGTTTTTTTTTGCTGCAGATCATTCAGCTAAATGTTCCTGAATATCTGAATCTGACTTTTAGGTTATTATTTTGAAACACTTTTGATAAAAACGTATGAAAATCAAACTTTTCTGCAGTGTACTGTTTTCCTATTGCAGCACTGAACAGATAAATGAGCTTTACTGCAGGACAGAAGACATTCTGTAAGTTTTCTAGACATTAGTTTAATTAGCTAATAAATCAAATGAAATACACATATTTAATCAAGATAACAGAAACGCATGATTTTGAACAATAAGCCCATCAGTTGCATGCAGCTCATGACAGCAAAGAGACTGTGAGTAGTGCGAGAGATATAGAATTAACAGGAGAGGAGATTGCTGAGGAAGGAGAGGGGTGAGGATACAGGCAGAGCTGGCAGAGCAGTGAGGATAATCGCCATGAAGGTTAGGGATGTAAGGCTACAGAGGCAGCTGCGTTCAACTGAAGCTACCCTTGCTCAAACCTAGAGGAACCATGCATGGGGCACTTCCATTCCACAAACCACGTAGCTGAAAGGCACAGTATATTGCTCGGGCACTGTGCCACACTACAGCAGCTCTGCGCTGCTTGGGACCAGACCTGGCTCTGTGTCCAATTAGCTCAAAAGCTTGCACAGCTCAAGCAAGGGTTTGCCTGTGTCCCCACTCACAGGTATGCCCCAGGAGGCAAATTCCCAGGAGCATCTTAGTTTCTTCCCAAGTGCTCATAAGTCTCTAGCTCTGAAACAATCTGAGAGAAGGGAAACGTATTATGAAGTAAAGCAAGTGGGACATAGGAAAATGGAAATGAGAGATAAAACTTATGCTAATAATCATTAAATTATTATTTAAGGGGGGAGGGTAGTGAAGAAGAGAGAAAAAATGGAGGAGAAACAAGATCCCTCTTTGGTACATCAGAAAACTGCTGATTTGTTCAGCGGTTCATGAAGCCTCTGCCTAAGGTTTTGGGGTGATTTGTGCCCTTAAGGAAACTTGCAGAATGTAGAGTGTCCTCAAATTAATTGCAAAATCAACTTTTATTCTGAAAGATGACAGAATGATGTGAGAGAGAATTTAAGGTCTGTCCAAAGCAATTAAATTCAAGGAAGTCTTTGCTATTACTGTCACTTGAAACATAATTGGTCTTATATAGTGTAGCATAAGAAACTCCTGGCAAGTGACTGTCCCCTCCATTAAAATAGAAAGGGATAGGGATCTGTGAACACACTGAACATAATTAGAGGACATATTTTATGAAAAGGAGCCATTGCTTCCAAAATCAGGACTTTTTATTATTGATGATAAATCAGTTTACTAGTAGAAAGAACGACTAATCTGTGATTTTTGTAAATAGATACATTGTGACTCAGAAAGAGTTCACCACCACCATAACATCCGTAAGTCATTGCTTTTGTATGGCTGTGTAAAGGCCTGACTTTGGTTTTCTTTTTTTTTTTTTTTTGATTTACAGTCTTGATTAGCCTCCTGTATTACAACAGCCTAAGTCAAGCTGGCTAAATTCAATTCAGTAGGAAATGGGCAATCTGTTTCCCCAATAATTATTGACTGTAGCTATCTACATTATGAAATCCATATTCCTACCTGCTTGCCCACAAGCCCTTCACCCCCCTCCCATTTTCTTCTTTTTAGTTCCATATACTTTCCCTGACAAAAGACGAAAAATATTTTTCTTGTCTTTTCCCCTTCTGTCCACCAAGATAAATAAAATAGCAAGACACAGAGGTAACCGTGAGCGCTTAAAGCACCATCATTAAGACATGAACTAATACAAACATTGTCCTGTATTAATGACAGTAAACATCTTGGGTGAACATAGCAACTAGCTTGTGGATCCCCTGAGAAAGGCTTGAGCGCAAGATAAAGAGAGATGCTATCTCCCTCAGAGCTGTTACAGATTCACATTCTGTGTGTTTTGATACAGACCTCCTTACTTGCAATGCATTGGTTCATCCTGTGTGTAAATAAATGACTGTAGTTATTTATGTAAGCTTGTTGTTATGAGTCCTAGCACTTGTAAATAGGATGGAGGGCATTTCCAGTGAAGGATTCTTAAATATTGTACAGACTTTCCATACCGGTTCTCTATGGCCTGAATTCTAGCCTTCACCCTTGCAAAAAACCCACCCACTAAAAACTGTTCTGTTTACTGTTGTTAAGACTGTGATTCTGAGCCACAGCCTTGAGCTATTACCGCTGTGCAGCAGAGCATTCTCAGGAGCTGTTTATCTCTCTGAGTCACAAGTCCTTTCCTCTCATCTTGCTCTGTGCAGGAGCAGTAACTTAATAGCAGCCTTGAATTTTATCTTGGGCTACCTCAGCCACCCTGAGCTGAAAGGTAGGCTTAATCCCATCTGAATTGGAGGGGACATATAAAATAATTGCCTTTTTATTCCTACGTACTGGACCCAGAACCAGGTAATAGGTAGGACAAAGAGGAGGAACTAGTTCTTTGCTGGGCCACACAGCACAGCACAGGCATGTTCATTGATGTACAAGATTTGGGCTTTCAGGTGAAAGTGAGATCTCTGTGGATATTTTAAAGGATAATTAAGGCTGTCTATGAGAGCAGAAGTGTATTCCATTATACAGGCTCACGCGTGAACTCCTGCAGCTGCAGTGGTGCCATGTGTCAGCCAGACACTGCCCGCTGCCACCAAGGCAGTGGTGTTCAGGTGGTTCTGTATGCGTGAGTGTGTACGTGAGGCTTATGAAGGACCATGGAGCTGCCATCAAAGTGTAAAGCAAGAGCAGCACAAGCAGAAATAATGTATGACCCTGAACCACCCCAGACATGAACACAAACGGCAGTTGTCTGGATAAAGACTGACAACCCTTTGAATCCGAGCACTAAATAAAGACATGCATTTGTGGTGCTCCTATAAGGACTTTTGTTCCAGAAATCAATGCAAAGATTTGTTCAGCCCAATATGTGGCATTTTTGTCCCCTTCTCAGACAGTTTAATTTTACCTAGAAACTTGCTGTCTGCATTACATCTCCTCTTTTCTGCAGATGATAAGGCATTGTCCAAAACTGACCTAATGACAGCAATAGGAGAGATGGATTGTCACTTTAGGTTACTCAGACAGTGGTTAAAGTTAATGAAGGTTCAGGCTGCTTCTTTCTGCTGCAAAAGCTGCATGACAGACCAGCCTGCTGAGGAGCCCAGCTGGAGGTGCTGGGCACCAGACCACTTCAGACGCCAGGATGGTGGCTGCAGCATTCATTTTCTCATGAAGACATATGACATTGGCTTCTCTCCACACTTCTCTATCCCTGCTGGAGAGCTGAAAGTGTAACCTCAGCACAGTCAAGTTCTTCTCTCATGCACCAGGACAAGAAATATCATTAGCATGTGAATGATGTATGAGGTGAATGGTTCCTGTACCCCTCCCTTTTGGTTCAGGGCTTGACTGTGAGCTGTTTCCTCCCTCCTTCCCTCCCACAGTCCATCAGGGATCTAAAGCTTTGACCCTCACTCTCTGCAGTGCAATTCTCCTATGTGCAACTGCTTCCCAACAGGGGCTGCAGAATCAGGCAGCAGCATATGACAAATGATGCTCTTTTTGTAGACTGTGCAAAGCTGTAGGTCAAACACACTATTAATAATTCTCTGACTTTTTAAAAGCTGTATTTCCTCCATTTGTTGGCAACATGATTTGAAAGGTCTGTACAAGCCACTTAAAGCAGCCACTGAACAGAGGCGTTTTAGCATTGTCCGATATTGATTTTTGCCTCTAAACTCATCTCTTTGCTTAGACTGGTTTCAATATCCTGTGAAGTTTAAGTGAAGATATTTCCCATCTCAATAGCCATGCATTGCCTTTTGATACCATATATAAGCCAGTAGTATTTTCCTTAGTAACATGGTTTGGCTCAAAGAGCAAGAGTGCCACAAAATCTCCATCCTGGACTATTGCTGCCCACATTGAAGAAAGGCTGAGTGAGGAATGAATGGATCTGGACCGGAGTGGGGAACCCAGTCACCAGACTGTTCACCAAGTTCAATCTGTACCAAAAAAAAAAAAAAAAAGAACACAGTATAGAGCTGGTACAGCAGATTATTTCTGTCTTCAGACAAGGGGTCCCAAGGAACACAAAACATCAGTAAACTTGAAGCACTAGTTGGTATCCTCCCAGGAAACAGAAGTTTAAAGGCAAAAGACATTCAAGAAATTTAGCAGATGCTTAACCAAAATTAAGGAAACAAGATAAGCATATCTGAAATGTGAAAATGTGAAAATGTGAAAGAAAAATAAGCACTATAAACATTGGTTTGGCTAATCATGAGAGTGACCTAAAATTTAAGAAATTTCCCCACTGGGGAAATTATGACATATATTTAATAATTTTTTTTTTTTTTTGTGAGGACAACAGGCAAGGGCAGCAAGTGAGATCCTGCTAGGAGGGGAAAAAAAGGTCCTGAGGAAATGCTCTATGTTTATAATAGAAAGAAAAAAAAAAAGAAAAAGAAAGAATGGGTTTTCTGCTTTCTGGGGAGGGAGAAAAGAGCACAATTGAAAATGATGCTGAGAAGGCTGAAGTGCTTCACCCTAATAATTTTTCTTTACCTCATTTAAAAAATCTAAAAAAAATCACACTATGGATAGACTTAGGAACTTATTAAGAACTTAGGCTGGTAGAGAGCAGAAAAAGAGGCTACACAGATACATTATATATCTTCAAATTGTGTAAGCCTTATGAAATTCACCCCAGAGTGTTCAGGGAATTGAGTAAAGCAATTTCACAGCCATGAGCAATTATCTTTGAGGACTGATGGAAGGGGAATGAAGTTCCAGAAGAGTGGAAAATGACCTCTCAAGAGCTCTTCCAGCCATGGTTACCATTCCTGTAAGGAGGGAAAACAAAGGTAAGAATGTGACTTATTGATCCATAGTTCCTTCTTTGGGAAGCCACAGTGGCAAAGCAACTACTTGGTATTCTCACTATAGGCAAAGCATGAAGTTTTGAGAACATGGGGTCAGGCTGTATCAAATCAAAGGTCCATCTCACAAAATTGTCTCAGATAGTAGCCTGCAGCAGATACTGCTGTGTCTAAAACAAAGTGTAGGGGAAGCATGCACCAGCATACTCTCTCAGCTCTTAGCAATCAGAAGGTTAGGGACTTAAAGAGCTAGAGACTTTGCATCTTTCCATTCATAGCCCTCCATGACCCTTAATAGCCCTTCACAATTACTAATCAAGAGATCTTGAAAGTACTGGCTTTATTACATGAAATTAGAAAATAATACTTAGACGCTTGAAATAGTCACGTACTTTCTACCACCCTGCCTTTCAGTTGAATATATTTTTGTTCCCAGCTTGGATATATTGTTATCAAGTATAGATTCATTTCATGAAGAGCTAATCCATGAGAAAAGCAATACCAAAATGTCAGGATATCTACTTGGTACTATTTACATTCGAGCACAGTTGCTCTGCCTAGTTTGTCGGAAGCTACTTCATGTTAGAGTTGAACCAAGTTTATTTTAAGCTATAAAGAGACAAAAGACAATCTCCTGTAGATGGATACACTAAAGCTGGAGAATAGTGATTAAAGGACTTCATTTACATTTCTAGCTGATCAACATCTTTTAGATACTTCTAATGGAAATAATTGATTTTTTTTCTCTACAAAAGGGACTTAATCAATTCTGCTTCTGGAAATGTTTTATTCAACAATAGCTAAATTTCCCTGCATACACATCTGTCAAAGCAGAGATTATTATGGGAAAGAGAGAAGCCTTTTGTGCTGATATAAAGATACCTGTTTTATTATTTCAACAGAAGCCTATTGATTTTTTGAAACCTTAAAAAAAAAGCTTACTATAATAAAAATGCTTTAAATGTGCAAAACCTTCTCCAAATTCCTGCAAAATTTAGATTGGGTTGACTTTGCTAGGATTTTTTCACTTGAAATCAAACTTTAATGGCATTCTTCAGAAAAAAAAATGTCGTCCCTTTTGGATTAATTTATTCTAGGGGTTCTGTAATAATTAATCTCTTTCTGCAGTGATGGTTTGTGACTTAAGAGACCTTGCTTTCTGTCCTCAGCTCTCCAGCTGGCTCTCTGGACAAAGGAGGTGACTCACTTCATCTGTAATAGGAGGGCACTATATACTCTATACAGAGCTTTGATATCTTTTTTGAAAACATTATGTATTGTGCTGTATGGTATCTCACTTCCCAATGCAGATGGAAGCACTGTCAATCCTGGTCTGCAGGTTATACACTGGGTGCAGGTGAATAAAAAATATATGAGTTAGATTGCAATGCCCTTATTCACAAGGACCAAATCCTTGTGTAATGTAACTCGGCTAATGGTAATACCTCAGTATTTTTACCATACTAAAGGTGGGCAAACCTGCACACAGATGAGCAGAAAATTCTTTACAAGGCTTTAATACAGCAAATCTGCACAAGTATTTTAACTGTGGTTTAGTATTGAAAATCTAATATAATCCTGCATTATTTGGCTGACTTTCTACAGTGGGCACCACACTTATGTTTACACAAATATTAACTAGGTTCACTTCAAAGAAGAGGTTCTTGTCTGGTTTTATGCAAATTTTCAACAGCCCCAATTTAATTTAAACCGATAAGAAATTCAAAGAAGTCTCACCTCCCTGTAGTCTACAGGACTCTTGACCTTGCCAGAACTTATAAACATGGGGAAAAAGTGTCCCTGTGAATATAGTACATGATGATTAATCCTTCAAAACTTAAAAAGATATGATTAAAAAGAATCCTGTAAAAAGAGTAACAATGATGTTAGTGTTTGCTTTCAGTTAGAAAGCCTTCCACATCTTTAAGCTAATGGATTGTCACATCTATAAATACACCTACTCTCCTAACCTCTTACTAACCATTGGTTGCAAACCATAGGCTATGTCTGGCACCAATGCAATGTTACTGCAGCCAATTCAGCCACCTCAGGGACACATTTATTACAGCTATAGCAGTAAGAGCCTGAAATCTGAATTCTGAATCGGGGCCCTGTTGTACCAAGCACTCTGGAAAATAAGAGCAGACAGCCCCTGCTCCAGCCTGGATCCACACCCACCGCAGCATTCCCACCCACGCTTTGATTCACGTGACAGTGGCAGGAAAGGGTCTGATCTCATCACACTGGAATGAAAAGTGACATGACAAGGCATAACCTGCATGGCATACCTTTGTATTGCATTTAGGAGGGAGTAGAGATTGTCAAAGGTGGTTAAGGTGCTTAACTGGAGACACACTGGGGATCTGGAAGAAACAAAAAACACAAGCAAACTGTGGCTCCCTGGACGTCCTACTCAGCTTCTGGCACCAGCACCTCCCCATTGCTGCCCTACTCTGGCACAGCCATGGCATGCTGGTGTCCCTCCTGGAAGGGAAGGTGAAGCTGCTCTCCAGGAGTACCGCTCCTGCCTCTCCCCACACCACCCACCACCACCACCGCTTTCTGGGGACCCCGTGCCCACTTGTCATCATTGTGGCTGGCTCTGGGCCTGGCACCAGCCCTGCCATCCTGCACCGACCACGGACAAGCCAGGCTGCAGTGAGGACATGGTACTGAAGTGATCCCCCCCGCTGCCTGCTCACACAGCCCCGGCTGGTCCCACCCTCCCTCTTTGTTTACACAGAGTGAGGTGGGACGCTGGCACAGCACAGTTACAAATCCTGCACTGCCTGGCACTTTCTGGCTGGGAAGGAGCAGCTGGCAGGGCCGTGGTGGCTGGGGGAGCTCAGGATGAGCTCCGTGCACTGGTGCAGCCGCATGGGCTCTGCCATGGCTCCTGGAGGCTGAGGGCGAGGGGCTGTGCCCATGGCACGGAGAGGAAGCGCCAGCCACTTCCACCAGCCTTTCAGTGAGGAGGAAAGAGGACCATGACAACAGCGCTCAGCTTTATAGGGTTTTATTTTTTATTTTTCAGTCTGTACAGAATGCTGCTGCTATTATAATAAGGCATCAAATGCACTATTGAAAAGCTCATGAGGGACTGTGACGTTTCACCCTGTTGCGGGTCAAAAAGGGAGTTTTACAAGATTAAACCCATTGCTTTCCCAGTTGGTAAACTTTATATTCATCACAGACAGATTTGTAAAAGAATTACAAAGATTAAAAACCTGTAAACATATAAAGAAACAGCAACAACCCAGCGTAGCCTCCTAAGAGTCTCAGACAGTTCTGCTGTGGGGCTGGCTTCAGGCTGGCAGTGAGAACGCGAGGCCTGGCAGCCACGCTGGGCGCCGGGCCTCCTGTGTGGTGAGAGTTCCCAGCAGGTGCCAGGTACATCCCAACCGGCCAGCCTCGGCCACAAGCATCTGATCGAGGAAAAGGAACTGGGCGAAGGGGCCACCAGAGAGCTGTGTGAACAGCGGGGAGCCAGCCGCAGGCCGCCGGCACCGGGCCCAGCTGCAGGCCTCCCGTGCTCCCCCAGCGGGGAGGCTGAGGCCAGGCCAGGGCTCGGCCCGCAGGCGTGTCATGAGGTAGAAAATGGAAAAATGTCCGGTTTTGCTGTTCAGGGTGGGTCAGATATAAACTGACTAACGGCACAAATCCTGATACATTTCTGGGGTACTTCAGGGAGCACCTAAAACACTGGGACACCTCTAAATTTAGATCCCCAAAGAAGAAAGCTCTCCAGTGATCCACACAACAACCTTAGCCCAGGCGTAACGAACAAACAAAAAGAACCAACAATTTTTCTTACATTTGTACCCTTAAAGCATTTAAATTTTGAGCAGGGGAAATCAAATTGCGAGGGTGCACGACAGAGCAATTAATTTCCCTTGGCCTCAGCCTTTGGTACCACCTTGTGCGAGGTGAACGATGCGAAGGCTCATTCACCAGACAGTGAGCTAATACATTCATTTTCCACCACTGGCCACCGGAAAGTGAGTGTTTTGGTCTCTGTTGCACCACACAGCACGAGAACCTGAGAGTCCAGAGGTTTTATATCGCACCACCAACCCGCCCAGTCCTGTAATGTGTAAAGGTATCTTGTTGGGTGATCAGAGAAACATCCTGAGAGTTTTTACCTGCTAAACTCCTGCACTCCAAATGCCTGCCTTCGCCTCTTTCATAGTGCACACTAACACCAAAATAAAGAAACCGTGTTAGTCCTATTACTTAAATTTTCTTACTCCTCGCACTTCTGCAGTGCACACTTAGGTTATTAGGTTGACTTATGTTTCCTTTTTTTGGAAAAGGAAAATTTGAGGTTCATTTAAGTATTGCAGGCTCATGATCTGTGACAGGCATTTTACAAAGTGTCAGAAAACTTCTCAGTTGATAATAACATACTGACAGTCAGGGGAGCGTTCCCTTTTCTAGTGCTAATAATCAGCATTAAGGCATGCCATGGTTCCTACAAGGAATCTGTGATCCTTACAGCTTTAGCTGTCATCTTTCTGCAATAATGGAATGTACTTTGATTTTATGCATATGTATCATTAAAAAATAAAAATAATAGCTCTCAAAACCACCAGACTCAGTATTAGAGCTTCTACCGCATAGGTGAGTATAGCGACTCCCATCAGGGGCCAGGCTGGTGAAAGGGCTTTTATCCCCTGCAACATCTGCTCCCTGTCCCACACAGTCATGCTGTACTCAGCTCAGCAGCGTTTGCCCTCTCACCTGGCATGGCTTTCCCTGGACCCCTCATCCTTGGGGTAGGATGGGAGGCAGCACTGTCCCCACTGCCCCACCTCAAGCCATGTGTCAGGTCCTACAGGCAGTGCCCACGTACCCACTAGCAGGCAAAGGCCAGCTAAGAAGGGGTCTTCTTCCTCTGTGTCCTGCTTCTCAGGCTATTTCCTTCCTCACTCTCACCGATCACAATAGGCTGAAGTCTTCTCCTTACATCTGGAAGCTTTTCCATTTATTTACCCTAGAAATTCAATCCTGAATCCCTGATGACACACCCAGAGGGATGTAAGCTCTCCGAAGATCACTGTGGAGATGCTGGCTGCTGTTGAGTTCCTGCCTGCAAACACTCTCAGCATCATGACATAAGCTGGCAAAATCAGCTACTAGGCAGCAGCACCACCTAATAAGGCTAATTACCAAATAACACGGAACTAAACTGGCGGTTAGAGCAGACAACATCTGAAGCAGCATCTCTTTTGCAGGGCCAATGTTAAAGCCTGGCTACCACGCTATGCTATTTATAGTGACCAAAGGCATGAACCTGGAGCAGTGCAGCTTCTCGGGCCCTCGGTCGAAGGCATCTGTACCAGCACCCATGGCTGGCGAGCAGGAGGGACTGAACTAGGCGAGCGCTAGACTGAGGTGCTGCATTAGTCTCCTGACATGAACAGTCAGAGAAGAGGGAATGAGGAACCAGATTGCAAAATAGTGTTCAGTCTCTCCATGTGAGGACCCTATGTTTCCACCTGCCATTTGTTATTCTGAACCTTCTGCTGCCACATATTCCTGGGTAAAGGGGACATACAAAGGAGATGTCCTCTACCTTCCCCAAGTGAACTCTTCTCAGATATGTCACAGTGGAAAAAAAAGTATCATTTAAAAAATATTTTATATTCCTGATTGAGATTTAACTTGCAACTGACAAGGCTGTGATAGCGTCACATGTTTCTACTAAGACTCAGAAGTCAGGGACTGCACAGACAGAGCTCTTTCACTCACATTTAGCTTTGGCAGGGACATGCGTGTGTGTGTGTGTGTGTGTGTATGTATTAACATACATATATATGTTAACAGGACACATATATAAATATATATATATATATTAACCACTGTTCAGTAAGCACTGACAGTGGTGCATACAACAGTCTTTATTGGTTTTCTCAGCACTGCCAGAACACAACTTTAATGTTCCATAGAAAATGGCTGATAATAAATAGCATTAGTGGTACAGGTTTTTGGCTACTGTGCCACAGAACTGTGAGTAATAGCATGTATCCTTGATCATTCCCTATGTTCAGTGAGTCTCATGTCAGCCAGTAAACTGCCTGATATTTAACCTTTGCATTTCCTGTCAATTTATTTTTTTCAGATAAATTGGTTTCTATTGAACGAGCCCCAGAAAGCTCCTTCCTGACCTTTCCTTGCTGGTTATGAGAAGGCTGACAGCCTAGTGACATAAAACTGAAGTTTCAAAAGGACTAGTAAGATGCAGACAGCCCCTGTATAAGCACAGTCCTGCAGCTCAGCTTGAATTTCTTCTGGCATCCGTACTGAAGGAAAAGTATTCAGGCTCAGCATCCCCATGCTTTTTCACTCTTTGGGTCTTTTGACACTCCAAACAAGAGGTCAGTTAATTCAAGTTATGGCGGTTTTCATACAAAGACATCTGTCCCCCAGGAACTAAACTTCTTTTATATGGGTCACTATAGCTATCAGAAGTTAATGACTATCAATCATTGCTAATCTGAACTGAAATGGAGCCACTGACCTCAAGCTGAAAGAGCCTTTTGTCTTCTACCAATACCATAAGCCATATGGTTCCCTGCCCTTTGCCTCTTATTTTATATTTTAAATAATCATCACTAATTGTACAATTGTTTGAAAATATGGTAGGTTTGTGGCAAGTCACAACCAAGTGCTGTTCTTTTTTCCCTTAGGTCTCACTCGATAGCAGAGGAAAAATCAGCTTAAAATTAAAGGATAAAAAAGCATCTCAATTAAATATTAACACTACTATTTGATTATTGGTCCTGCTTCTTAACAGTCTACCAAGCAGACTGTTAATAATCCTGCAGGCTGCAATAATTAACAGCTTCCGAAGTGTCAAGGTCGCTCCTGTTCTATATGGGAGTAATAAGAAAATTATATAGGCAAGAAGACAACTGGAATGTATTATATTAGGATAAATGAGTATCTGAGGAACCTACTTATCACAAATCTCTTTTTATTCAGTAGTTTTCATTATTTTGTATCAGTTGCATTTTCTCTGGCACATTTTCCCTTTACAACAAGTGCTCATATACTGCAAACATTCGATTATAAAGCTTAAGAAAAAAAACATTCTTGTCAGACAAATAAACTGCATCACCAGCTATCTTTAGCTGCATCTGTTTTCTTTAATGAAACATATTTTCCTGTGGAAATGCTGCCTTAAAAATCATGACAACACTAATTATCTATGGCAAGCACATCTTCCTCAACTAATGATAGCTCGAGCATATTATCATTTGCACCAGACTTCATTCTGAAATTGAAAGACCCATACAGCTTTGCAGACTCCTTGGAGGACGCAAACCTGCTCCTCCGGTACAGCTCCCCTTTCCACATGGACATCATCAGCAGGCTGGAGAGCACCACGCCCCCCAGGGTTAAGAGACACAGCCCGGCAATAACACAGCGGTCCAAGTGAGCACCGATCCTAGCGCTCTCGTTCTCCAGCCTCTCCATCTCCCGGGCAGCCACAGTGTTGGGATCCACAGTCACGTCTCTGGGTACCACATAGGAAATGATCACCAGCAAAATGCCACTAACCAAGAACAAAATAGCGCTAATGAACCCATAGTCCACGGATTTCCCTGCCACCGCCTCCGAGGCTGTGTCGTCCTCCTCAGAGACCAGCGAAGGAGAATCGTGCACCCACCCAGGTGCCAGCTCCCTGAAGGAATGCTGCTGCAGATGGGCATCCTGGCAGTGGCTGCTTGTAGGACTGGGGGGATTTCTTGCATGCTCCAGGTTTACATTTTCATCCACATAGGTGAATGATGTCTCAAGTTCCTGGGCACAGCAGCAGGCTTTCTTCTTCCCTCTATCATCTTCCCCGGGCAAGCGCTCGGGCGGCTGGCAGGGCTGGCAGGTGCTGGGGGGTGCAGGGTCCTCCTGGGGGAAAGGCTGGGGTGCCAGGGGGGGCTCAGCCACAGGCCCCCTCTGCAAGGGCTTGCAATGCCTTTTGCAGTGCAGGGCTGCCACGGCAGCGGCTGCTCTAGGGTCCATCTCACCCCCCTCACACTGCTGCTGCTCACAGGGCGGGGAGGGCAGGCTCCAGCCAACAGCAGCGCCCAGGGGTGCCTGCCTGCTCTCCTCGGCCAGGTAGAGAAGCTCCATGCAAGCCATCGACCTCGTCCCGGCGAGCCCCGACTCCTGGGCTACCGCATCCTTCAGCAAACGCTGTCCCTGACCTGCCGAAGCGGCTTCGCGGTGCCGGAGCTGCTATATCCCAGAAATCTTCTACTCTTTCACCAACGTTTTGTTAGGGACATGGCTTGTGTCAGCTGTTAAATGATTAAACAAATCCTCTCTGACATTCATTTCTTTTCGGTCTGCAAATGAAATAGCAGAGGGGGGAAGAAAAAAAAGAAAACAACAACAAAACCAAACCTGACAACCTCACGATGATACATTAATAAACCTAAGAGAAGATAACGTAAATGCAATACATCAGTCTTCCTCTCAGCTGTCTGAGAGGAGATGGCAAACATGATTGTTTTAACTACGCATTTACAAGTGCAATCCTCTTGCAGATCCAAAATCTATTAGGAAGTCTAATCAACCTTTGACACCAATATCCAATTAAGGCAGTAAGTCATCTACAGAGCACAGGATAACCGCAATAACCCTGTAAAATGTCAGAGAAAAGAGACGTCTGTTCTTTTAGAAACAAGTAACTCCCCCACCCCCTTCCAAATGAAGAATTTAAAACTCAGATTCAAAGACTAATTAGAAAGAAACACGCAAATCCCGTGTAGCTCGATAATCCAGGATCTGTATTCTCCAGTGGAAATCTGATAATCCTATGGGAAAAGCAGCGCTTTCCTATAGCAGATCTCCCGTTCGATTAAGAGCTTTCAGAATGAAATTATGCCTCAAAGACTGATGACTCAAAGGCGGATATTGCTTCTCATCTGCAATTAATTCGTTATTACCCCCTTCTGCCGCGCCCCACCCCCCTCGAGGCCGATG
Organism: Falco peregrinus; assembly: GCF_023634155.1. Classification (NCBI taxonomy): domain Eukaryota; kingdom Metazoa; phylum Chordata; class Aves; order Falconiformes; family Falconidae; genus Falco; species Falco peregrinus. The sequence goes on along the minus strand of NC_073723.1, from coordinate 25,587,626 downwards.
CCCGGTGTCATTAGGAGAAGCCCGCAGCCTCGATGTATGTGTTGCATGCGTAGAAAACACATGTGCGCCTATAGCATATACATGATCGATAACAGACGCTGCTCACTCACGGTCTTCCCGGGACTTCAGCGGGAACCGGCCACGCTAGGAAATGCGATCCTGCCGGCGCGGGAGTAGCTGGATCCACACGCAGCTGTGTGACCCGAGTGGTACAGAGGTTACAGGCGCGCAGACACGCACAGACACACGCACGCCCCGGCAGGCAGGAGCACGCCTCCGCCGCCGCCTCCCGCCCGCGGGGCTCCCACCTGCCCGGCGGGGCGGCTGGCCCGCCCGCCCCGCGCACCTACCTCCCGCCCGCCGCCGCCGGCGCCGCGGCCAGCGCCCCGGGGCAGGGCAGGGCAGGGGCGGCGGCGGCGGCGCCGAGCCCAGCCGAGCCCAGCCGGGCAGTGCCGAGGCGCGGCGGGCGGGCGGGCCCTCCGGCGGCCGGGCGGTGGCTGCGGCACGCCGGGAATTGTAGGCGGCGGGCGGGCGGCCGCGCCGCTGCGGCAGCGCAAGGAGCCGCGCCTGCCCGCGCCGCCGGGCTGCCAGCCTGGCCGGTCAGCCCCCTCCGGGGCCCGGGCACGGGTTTCGAGCGGCGCTTCGACAACGGGAGCCTGGCGGGGGTGCTCTGATGCGAGCGCCTAGCTCGAGCATCACCTGGGCTTTTGGTTTTGTGGTTTTTTTTCTTTTTCCCCCATCGTCACGGGAGCTTAGGGCGTGCACCGTGGAAAGCTAAAAGTCAGATTCCCAAATGAGCGCGGCACTCCCAGAGCCGAGAGTTCAAGAAACGTGCCCGCCCCACAGGACTTTCAGGCAAGTCTCAGGAGCTCACTCCATGCTGGCGGCTCCCCGCACACTTTCTCTGGCAGGTATAAATGACTGCTAAAGCACCAGACTGTTGCCAAAAGGTGCTTACTGAAATAAATGACCGGTTAGTACAAACCTTCACTGACTTTTCTTGCCAAGGCTTTCTCTGAAGTGATAAACTAGAATGTGAAAATAAATTGTGGAGGAGGAGGAACTGAAGATGAACAATGGATGGATAGGGTGCTGTTGGGACGAGGCCAGGCTTTGGGAAGGCAAAGAGCAAAGAGCATGGAGGGAGGGACTTCGGCGTGGGGCTGAAATGAGGATGCCCACGGGAATAGCAGTGCCTGCACGACTAGTGGGCAGGAAAGCAGGGACACAGGAGGCAAAGCGAGCTGGGAATGAACCAAACAAGACAGAAGAGAGAAAGACAGACCAAACCATCTGAAGGACCTGTCCTGACATCCAGGGACAAGGCAATTCTGTGTAAGGACTTTCTGCCAGTCCTGAAACACTGCATTAGGCAACGTTTTGAGGACAAACCCTGCTGAAACTCAAAAGGCCTAGCACAAGAAGACTAAAATCTTTGTGGCAATAACTCCCATAAATGCCAAAATTGCCAGGACACGCCATTATCCGGGGACTTTCAGTGCCCATCTCACAGATTGCTCAGAGCTGTGGGCTGGTTTGAACCACTGTTTCAAAGGAGCTCCAGGCAATGTTTCCATTAGCAGAGTGCAGTTTCAAAGCATTGAATAGTGTATTATTCAGTCTTTGAAGAAAAATTGTAAGGAGAAAATTATGGAGTGGGGAAAACAGCACAGACTGTCCTTGGAGCTTTTTGTAACAATGCCCTCTTTGAAATAAATATAAAGGAGTAAATGAAATCTAATCAAAGAAACAAACAAAAAAAGCCTGTCTGTAAATTGTTCAAATACTTTCGAACAAAAGCAAACAGGGAAGCAAACTCTCATTAAGGCTATTGCACATTTCCATTTGGGAAGCAGCAGGATACTAATATATAGATATTGGGTGCTGACACTGCAAGCTGCACCTGCCATATCTGATAGACAGGTCTTAATTAAATGACTGACAGGGCAAGAGGTGGTGTTCAGCCCCAGCAATGCAGCCTGAAAGAAAGCAAGCACCTCTCCTGGGCCCCAGCACAATCTGCCAAAGCCTTGGGTGGGCAGTTTCTTTCTGATAGCTGATACAAAAGCAGGAAATTGTTGTCAGTGCTCGGCAATTGACTGTGTCATTGATCTTTCAAAACCCAGGAGCTACAGCACATATTCTTGAGGCTTATTAGGGCCTTAGCTACTTGTTATTTAAACACACACAAACAGCTTGCTGCTCTGCCACCCACTCTACTCCCCATTGTGTGCCAGCTTTTGTTGGACAAGTATATTCATTTGTTGCTAATAATTACAGTCCCACAAAGTAAGGAGCAAACAAAGGGAACCACGATTCTGTCTATCTAACATAAGAGTGTTGTCTACTCTTATATGTCTTCCCAGGTGATGCTGTCCCTCCTTTGCCTCCTACAGTGCACAGGCTCTTATGTCAAAATCATTGTCTAGTCACAATCCATAATACTGATGTTTCTTTTTCTTGCATTGGATGCAAAGAGTTAACAGCATTTTTGTTTAAAGAACGTAAGTGATTGTTGCCAATGCTCTGAGGTGTGGAGGTGGTGAAATGAATGCATAGCAACACATACTCTGCAAACACAAATACAACTGGTGAAAAGTTTAATCAAGCAAGGGCAGGAAGTAAAAACATTTGTCGTAGAAAAAAAATGGCTGCGTAGAGCTAAAAACCAGTGATGGACACACAATGGGACAGGAATAAAAGACTGGAGTAGACGTCAGGGTTGATGAGCCTTGTTCTCTCTGCTGCAGCCTACCACATCATACCACCCTTTCAGAGACTGAGCAGGGCTGTGGTAGCAACACAGCGATAATATGCGATATGACAGTAGACTAATAAAGGTATCTCAGATATACAGGATTAAATTTAAACCATGCTCTACACCTGCTTGGAAGCTCTCTTCCCGTTGGCCCAACTATAAATGAGTGTCTGAACTAGATAAATGTGGCTTTTCAGTTCTCAGTAAGCTATGCTCAGTATAAGACTGAAAGGAGGCTTGTGAGGATCTAAAAATGGTTTCACCCCATCTAACTGTGTGTTTATTTGTAGCCTTGCTGAAGGCCTGATCAGCCCTGAAGACACCAGAGAAACCAGGCAAAGCTAGAATTAATTTTCTGAATGGTGCATCCCATCATGGGCTGATGAAGGATGGATTTAGAAATATTCTGCTTGCTTTTACCAGTCCAGAAAATTTTCCAGTGCTGGATGGGATCCTCCGTGGAGCATTGCCCCAAATATTTTTATTTTTTTTATTCTTTTTTATTCTTTTTATTCCTTTCAGCTTAATACATGTACACAGAGTCCTTCAGTGATCTTGTGTTCACAGAATCTTCAGTTGCTCACCCTGCACGATCACAGGACCTTGGGTTTCCAGCAGTCCCTGTGCAAGTGTTGCAAGACTGCATAGCTTCTAAGATAAAGGTGCACTCCAGCCAGTGTGGCTCAGAGCATAATATATTCAGAGAAGTCTGGGGAGACTATTGCATAAACTTCCCATTTCCACTTGAATAGATCATATTGCTGAGTAAAGTAAACAGGCTAGGGAGTGAATTACGAGGGGTTGCAGGAAAATTTAAAACCTATTAAAGAAATATATGGACCTATATACAGGTCTGTGAAAAATAACAAAGGTAATAGAAGTGGCTGAAGAGGCAAAGCTAAGCTTTTATATAAAGTTCAAAAGAAAAAAGTGATATTTTTTTGCCTACAGAATGTAAGTATTCTCAGAATAGCGAGCGAATATTTGGACAACTCACTATGAAGAGAAGTATCCAGCATTTCTGTGTGTTTAAAACACATTACTGTCACAGATCTATTGGTCTATAAAGCAAAAGTAGATAGGAAAGCAATTTCAGTCTACTTTGGTTGCTTCACTAATGCACATCCATTGTGCATTAATAAAAGACACAACAGTAAATAAATTTATGAAGAGACACAGAAACCCTAGATGTGTGGTACAATGCACCAGAATTGTCAAGTGGAGGTTAAATCCTTGCTAAAGTCTTCTGCTTCCCATGTCTGAGTATGTGAAAACACAGCGTGGATAACTAGAGCTCCTGAGCAAGAACAAAAGAGACTGCTCAGTCTTAGAGCAAAGGGTGATCTGGAGGAGCAGGGGTAGAAGAATAGGCTGTTGATCACTTGAAAAACATGGTTGTTATAGACCAGGTTTTTGGGTCAGCTTGTCTGGACATTTTTAACTATATGCAAAGACACTCTGCAAGTGGGAAAATGCAACTTAGGAATGTAAATCAATTATTTATGGGCTAACAGACATGAAGGACAGGTAGGATTTAACAAGCTGCTAGGCTGAGGTCTGCTTCCTGGTGTGGCACCTGTGGAGCCTTTACTGGCCTCAGGGACACCAGGAGGGGAAGGGCCAGGTCTGGGCGTCCCAGAGCTGCTGTCTCCCACTCGCTCTGCCCACACCAGTGACTTGAGCTGGCAACCTGATCCCACTACCCCAGGCTTTGCCGTTCATCCTGACAAGCTTCCCTACTTTCCTCCTTCAGGAGCTCAGACTTGGCCATTTTCCCTCCTGAATCCTTGAGCAACTACAACCCCCACCTCAGCACTCCTAGCCTTGAGTGTACCTTTATTTTTCTAGCAACCCGCTGACTTTCTCACAGCTCTTTCTCAGCAGTCTGGGCTCAGGTTACACAGTGGGACATACCTGAGCTGGCCCTGCTGTGTCCAAAGCGGACTGGCTGCCCAGTGCCAGGCACCTGGACACCTCTGTAAGTGCCTAAGCTGTTGGATGCTGGGGTGGTGGAGCTGCCTCCTGCCTCCCTGCATGCCTCTGTAAGGCTGAGCACTGAGCTATGCGGTGTGCTCTGAAGGAGCCTTAGCAGACCCCAAACAGCTCCTCCCTGCCACGGACCTGGGGTTACCACGTGTACCAGTGGGTGTCTGCCTACTGATGGGGAAATACCACACTGTGCTGTCACTCACCCGCAAGAGCCTCCATTTTTTCCCCACCATGGCCATGCCTGGGACATTAAGGACATGTTTCTCCCTGGATCACCTCACAGACTGGAGGCTACAGCCCTGAATCCTCTGTGGCTGCTGAGTGCCAGACGTCATGCACACGACTGATTCCTGTCAGTGCCTTTTCCAGATGCTTTCCTGGATAGTATTCTCATCACCTTCCTGTGCACTTACATGGAATGACAGTGATTCATCTCCAGTAATCACATGTTAGATCTGGGAGTTGTAGTCCACCAGATGTCCAGCACAGACTGCAAATACTTATTACAGAATGGAGGAATGTAAAGGAGAAGCAAGATGATAGACTATCCTGCAGGGAAGCCAATCTGAAAATCAGAGGCTGCTTAATAAAGATGATAAAGAAATCAACAAGGAGGCTTTAAGCAAGGGATTTGAAGGACAGAGGACAGTGCAGAGAAAAGGGGAGTGTAACATACTATGAGGAAATAATAGCTTGACCCATAAACTAGTGATTTTTCTTTATACCGGATCTGGAAACAAAAATTACTCATGGCTGTTGCAGTATACATAAAACTATGGGTGAAAGAAGAAAGTGAAGGCTGCAGTTTCTGACAAGACAAGGACACACAGCCTTCAGTAAAATATATATTGCTGGTGACAGAATGAGGTTTTATAGAAATTATCAGAATAGTAGACAGATTCTATATTATAGCAAAGTGTAGAAGTGTATCTTCAACAACAATGAAGATGTGCTCACATTTGAGAGGTAATGCTGATAATTTATGGAATGAGACTATATTAAAAAGATGAAATATAAAAAAAACCCCAGAACACCACCTTCTTTTCTTGGTAGTGCTTTGTGTCCCCACGTTTAAAGGTACTTTCAAAAGCTGAAATCTATTCCCATTTTAAAGGCAAAGAAGCTGAAACACGGGGAGCTTGTGTAATTTGTTACAAGCCCAGCAACACATTAGCATGAAAATCAAGATGTGATCATTAAGACAAAAGAGTAGGAGCTTGAGCCATGTTCCTCATTCTGCCCCTTTTAGCTAACTGAAGTGGGCAAGCGAAACTCTGAGAGACATTGGCATGAGGGAAGAGAGCTGTGGAGTTATATCAAGCTCATAAGCCATAGCATCAGATACACCAGGAAGGTATTTCAGTGGGGTTTTGAAGCAGTGCTAGGGTTCATGCAGATTGCTGGTCGTGTCATCTGTATCTAAATTAGCATCCACAATAGCCCAGAATCAAGACAGCACAAGGCAGAGCTTTTTCCTCCCCCTTCTCTTCGTCTCTTCCCTAGTCCCTCACACTGAATATCATGCTAAATTTATGTGTGGAGCAAAGCCTTGCCCATGTGTCTAGTCCTGGCCCCATTACAATCACTGTAGCATTTTTGTAATCAACTTTAAGCAGACCAGGATTTCTCACTGCCGTTCCCCATCTCCTAGTAATAATAAGGTTCCCTGTAGAACGTTTTCTGCAAGAAATGGAAAAATCTGTTGGGATACAACGTCCTAGAACCTGGGTTAGATGAACAAAAGGGGAAACATAAGACTAATTACAGTAATACGGGTACTGATGGATCTGGCAGACTTTTCCGAAGTGCAACATTTCCTGTTCAAATATTGAGAACAGTTTGAAAAAAGTGCTAGAAAATAAAGTGCGAGGAGCAGCCCTTCATGGGGCCATGTGAGTGAGCTAGACCCTCTATCTAGGTATTTTCCTCTCTGGTGCCCAATGATTTGTTACTGTTTGCTTTCCGAGGGGGTGTGATCAGAGTGAAATTAGAAGGAAAAATATTTCATCTTTTTCAACAATCAAACCTTTAAAGTCCAGCCTGTCCCCTGAATTTTGAAAATGCAGCTTGAGGTTTTTAAACAAGACCTCTATTGATAATCGGTGGCAGGCATTGCAGACCAAACACCCACAGAGCAGTAAACATTTAATTCATCAGATATGGTTAAGGCTGTTAACATTCTTTCTCTTGTCACATAGCCACTGTTCATATTCCTAAGAACTTTCTATTTGCTGTCTTCCTTTGATAGCCTTGGAGGATGGAATAACAGCTCTTCTTAAAATTGGGCTTAATGGAGGGATCTGGAACCAATAGAGGAAAAAATCTGGCCTGATGGTTTTGTTTTTCATTAGTTAGGAGGCATCTTCTATATGAAACCAACTTATAGCTTTTAATTGTACTGTGTTTCGAAGCCATCTATTCAAATAGGGATAGCAAGCTGCTTTAGCTCTTTCACAAACAGAAGTCTTGGAGAGTCACATGCTGCTAAAGAAAATGTTTTACAATTTTCTGTTCATGACACATCAGAGTAATTTTTATCTGGTTAGTATATTGTGCATGCAACAGAACTGCAATGATAGTAAAATCTGCAACATGCAGACAGAACTATTGACACAGTATGAAAAAAAGCAGTTGCTTATTTGGGGAGTGGAAGAGCTCATAATACATTATTTATGGAAAATCAATATTTGTTTGTAATAACTACATATACATGTCTATCTATCCAGTCAAGAAAGTAAAGAGGTCTCTGTTCCACTGCTGGGGAAAAGCAGAAAACAGGACCATAAAGGCCTTAGTTTACATTGACTAGTTGTCAACAGTTCCTCTGGTAACATTTGGGGAGCCACCGCAGACGGATTGCATTTTACAGGAATGTTGGCTCTTCAAAAAGAGAAGGTGATTTTTGCTTGTGGCAAAGACCACATTCCTGAGCAAACAAGTCTCCATCACACAGCCCCGAACGGTCTTTCCATTGCAATGGGGATTTCGGGGTAAGAGGCAATGACAAGTAACAGGCTTTTTGTTGAGAAATGCCTTGGCATGAGGCCTCCTTGAGTGCAATCAAAAGAGGAGGGCTGGTGTGAAGGATGGCAGGATGCCTACCCATCCCAGGAGAGGACTGCCTGGGTGATCCAAGTAGCCGTGGGGGAGTCCCTTAGCTGGGGGGGACAGAGCAGCACTTGGTGAGTCTGAGCAGGCAGCTTGCAGGTGCCAAGGGATCCCTGCAGATAAGTAGCTTCTCCTAGATGAGGGGCATCTGGAGTTGGGTGAGCGAGGAAGGGAGTTTTGTTCTTACTGGTGATCAATGTTTTACTGTTTTGTCTTTCCCTGAATAGAGATTTATCTGCTTGTATGTCTTCTCAGAGTCCTCATGAGTGAGGAAGTCAGACCTAGCGAGGGCATGTGGTTTTCTGGCACTTCTTGGGTGGAGATTTAGACTTGTTTGCCTCAAAAGATGTGAAATATGTTGATGCTACTTGATTCTGCTGTCATTAACGACCTGGCTGAGGATTATATGTAGACATTATATTAAGGTAATATGAATTTTTTGATTACTCTTACTTCTGAGGCATCCCTGTGTGCATACAAACACACACATACACACACACGCACGCAGATATATATAAATGTATGAAACATATGCACGCACAAAGAGTTATATGGAGATTTTCATGGCAAGTGGGAGGTTCGGAGATGAATCTCTACTCCTTTTACTCCAAGTGGCACACTCCTTCCCCCGCACAATACTATACATAAAAGGAACCATCGAGAGCTATTTTCCCAAGCAGACGGAAATGCTGTATTTTGAGGTGGGTAGCTGCATTTCAAAGACAGAAATCTGCACTAAATACATTTGTACAGTGCCATCTGGACAAGTTTTTAATTAACATGGAAAATAAAAAATGAATGGAGAGACCAACAATTTCTTCATGTTCAAAGGCATGATCCTGCAGGGGAAAAAATACCCGTGGTTATACTTCCAAAGGATTAGTAAAGACATCTACCATGGATTTATAAAAATGAAATCAGACTGAGAAAATAATATTTAAAACATTTATGGCTAGCTTCATTGATTAATTTTATTAATTTAGAAAAATTCTGTTTTCTTTAAGCAGAGATAGCAAGAAAGGATAATGGGAGCAGATGAAGAAAAATTTATGTGCATTCTGAATGATGGATTCTTTCCACCTAATCAAATAATGGTAATTTCTGAGGAGGAAACAAAGGGATGGGTATCTCTCTGATTTGGTGTACATAATGTAGGGGTTTAGCTATCTGTAATCTTACAATGTGATCACCCTTTTTCCTACCTGAGCATCAGAAGGTAATAAAACATATGATTACACTGGAGACTGAATTTTTTGCCTGTGTTCTGAAGTATTGAAATAGAAGGTGTGTGAGAACTATTTGAATTGCATTGCTTTGCAATCTTTGAGAAATATTGTCACTTTTTAACTACTCATCTGTTTCTTCATCTGGTTTTCTTGTGGTATTTTTAAACCACAAGCATTTACATTCCTATTTTTGGATGACAGGAGAAATCAAAGGATACTTGTGACCATGAAGGATTTTATTCAATTCATCTCAGAACTGATATATCCTTCTATATCTATATATATCCACACATCCTTCTGGTCTGCTGAAACCTATTTCACGAGTTTCCTGGAATAAAGTCCCATGGTTTTGTCCATTGTTACAAACCTGTCTTGCTCTTTTCCTTCCTCATATGGAATCTGTAACACTCATTAATGTTTTAAAAGATATTGAGATCTTTGAATAAAAAGACAACTCACAGTTAAACAGAAATGATACACTTTTTGTGCTGGAGGAGAAATAAGCAAACAGTAACTCTACAAGTGTGAAACCAAAGGCGGAGGGAACATATGTCTCCCACTGGGAACAGGAGCTAACTGATTCAATGCGAGTAAAGGATGCTAAAGTTGCTGCATGAGGCAACATCTGGGCTTAAAGTGAATCACTCTCAAAATTGGCCAGAAGCTGGGGCAGGAGGAGAAAAGATTATAGCTCTGATATTTAAGCTAATATGAAGTTACTTCTTTACTCTGCACTAACATGTGTTAAATAACTTAGTAAGTACGACATCTATGGCAAAGTCTAAATTTAGGAAACGTACTTAAAGCATCAAGACAATGAGTGTTCAGGAGATAATCTAATTTTATTCCTAACATTATTCAAGTCTGAAAATGACATTGTGTCTATTTAGCATGTTAAAAGCCATGAAATGTAGTCTATGGATTAGTGCAAGACATTCCTGTGGCCTCCAGATGATTCTCCTTCCTTGGGTACCTTCATTCTGTGCAGACAGTTAAGACTGTCTTCTCAACAGTAATCTGTTTTGTTGCAATTATTCTAATTATTGCCAACTGTATCCTGGGCTGCATCAAAAGAAGGAGTGGCCAGCAAGTTGAGGGAAGTGATTCTCTTCCTCTACTCCACTCTCATGAGAGCACACCTGGAGTGCTGCGTTCAGCTATGGAGTGAGTCCAGAGGAGGGCCGTGAAGATGATGAGAGGGCTGGAGCACTTCTTCTAGGAAGACAAGCTGAGAGAGTTGGGGTTGTCCAGCCTGGAGAAGAGAAGGATCTGGAGATCTTACAGCAGCCTTCCAGTACATTGTGGGGACCTAAAAGAAAGACGGAGAGGGACTTTTTACAAGGGCATGTAGTGATAGAACAAGGAGGAATGGCTTTAAACTGAAAGCGGGTAGATTTAGAATGGATATTAGGAAGAAATTCTTTACTGTGAGAGTGGTGAGACACTGGAACAGGTTCCCCTGAGAAGTTGTGGATGCCCCATCCCTGGAAGTGTTGAAGGCCAGGCTGGATGGGACTTTGAGCAACCTGGTCTAGTGGAAGGTGTCCCTGCCCATGGCAGGGGGATTGGATGTGTATGATCTTTAAGGTCCCTTCCAACCCAAACCATTCTATGATTCAAGTAGATCCAATGGATTCGGGTTGACGTTCATCTGACTAAATGTAGAGCTATGCAACATAGATGCCAACATTTGAACAGGCCATCTTCGCTACCATTGTAACTGGGAAGATCAGCTCAAGACAGTCAACAGAGCTTAAGGTGAGATTTACCTGACCAAATGAATTGTGCAGTAAACTTTGTTGACTGTCATCGTTGCTCATGTTGGCTCTGTCACACAATGTCACTGTAGACAGGTGCGTTTAGATTAATCCTACCCTAAATGGGCGCTTGTCATTGATTTTCAGTGGGATTATTTAACAATCTCACTTTAAAAATACTACCTGCTTCCTTGTCAGCATGGCTCCAAAAGCCCTATGTCTGATCTGAGTGAGGAGGCTTCAGTTTCTCTCATATCTTGTCTCCTATTCCTCATGTCTCATAGGTTTTCCCCGTTACTTTCCTCTCTGTTTCTCCTGTGCTTCCCTCATACGTTGAATATGACTTTATGGAGGTGAAGAAGGAATGTTTTCAATTCTGTGAGCCACTGCTACAGGACAGATATTTTTGCTGAACTTAGTCTATTTTGATCCAGTATCTGAAGCATTTGCCTTGAGTAAGAGACCAGCTCAATTGTGAAATGGGTATGTGTCAGTTCCTCTAGAATCTGGAAATATGCATAAGAAATAGCAGTTTCACAACTTTGCAGTGAATATATTTTCTTGACCAAGGGCTTGTGTCTTACTCCTGTTGTTCATCTGTTGAGACTATAAATTTGTCAGGACAAGTGTAGGGTTTGTATCCCTCATCCACCTCATCATCTACTTCCCACTTTAAAGGATAGGTAGGTGGATTGGTGAAAGAGGCAGTTACCTGGCTGCTTTGCTCTCTAGGTTTATATTTATTCATCATTCATATTTAAACCTTATCCTGAAGAGCATAGACTCAGTTAATAAGGACAGTGATCAATACTCTCACAAAGTCACATGCAAATATAAATTTGCATTATTTGCTATTACAACAAAAATGAGTGCATTAATTTTGTATGCATATGTAAAGATGTGATTTCGGAGATGTGAGCATTAAACAATGGAGGTTTCCAATTAGCCAAAGTGTTAAAAACATGTATAGCTGCCAGCATATGCATAATCTCACTCTACTTATGTCGTTAAGGTACATTTTGAATGTGGACCAAGAAATTGCATTTCATAATAAATATATTTTCTTATACTAAATCACATTTCTGTTTAAACAATATTTTTTATTCTTACATCTTTAGCTTTTGACTTTTTTCCTATAATTGAAAATTTTATTGAAAATGACTGCTTTTAATTATGAATATATATTGGTGGGTCAGTACCACATAAAACTTACTTACTTCCCAGCCCATACTGAAGCTTGTTCTGAAATTTTCTATAAATATGGACAAATGGTGATTTAATCTAGATATACTGAAAATATACAAGCATGTTTTGGGCAAGAATAAGTAAGAAAATATTGAAAAAATTTCTTGGGAATTATGAGTCATGGATGTAGTTTGTTATAGATAATGTTACATCATAAACATTGCTTTTCATTTTAATCCTGCATGCATTTTCATGCAGGTATTACAAAAATGATTTATGCATTTCTAGAAATGCAAACACTTCATTTTTTACCAGTGTGGAAGTAATGCCAAATGCCTGCTCATTCCAATACAGGCTGTTTGTAACTTTGGCTGCAGCAAAACAGCAGCTTGTTTTAACTTCTGCCTTCAGGGTCCATTCTAACACCAGTTATTGGAGAAAGTAGCTGTTCTTTCAGATGTTGAATTTAACTTTACAAGTAATGATTAATAACTAGAAAGTAGAAGTAGCCAAGTGGATGCATTGTTCTCCTTTGTCAGTCTACTCTGTGTAATGTCTATCCATTCTTCCGAGAATAAATTCAATTGCTGTTGTGGAAAAATGCTGCTAAGTAAAGCTGATATTTGGGCCACGAGGTTATCTGAATATTGTTTGAGGACATGTTGCTGTTGTGCTCAGTCTTTATAAATTGCAGGAATTTATTTCTAAAATTGCAAGCTGGAAAAAAATTCAATATAAAATTAAGTCACTATCCTTGAAACTCATCATTTTGGTCCATACTTCTTTAAGTATTGTCTGTCACATGAGATGTCAAAAATTTGGAGGAATAACAGTGTTCAGAAAATAATTTTCTGTAGAAACTTTCAGGAAGGATCATCATGTATTTAGGTAGATGGTAACCTATGATTATTTTAAGCCTCTTGGACCCCTAAAAAGTTATTTTAAATGGACTTCTATGAAAATTTATGATGTTTAAGAAGAAATTACTTCTTTCAAGAAGAATACCTGTGCTTTAATGTTGTTAAGGAGAATATAATTTATAAGGGAGGGAAACTGTAACTATTCTCCAGTTAGAGTTCCACTGGAGAACCAGGTTTTTACCCTTTCCAGTGAGGCATGCTGAAAATAAAATGGAACAATACTATGCAGAGCAGAAAAAAGAGGACAGTAATACAGAGTTGAAATAACTCTACAGTACTGTTTAAATATCGTTTAAGATGATAATGGAAAGGACAGAATGAATCATTCATGTATCTAAATACAGGCTTCTAGTGTTGTTTTAGATACCAAATAGCAGATAAAACAGCAAAAGCCCAACTGTCTAGAACAACAGCTGTGTGTAACACCCTAAAGCATCTAAAATGTCACTAGACATCTACATTCCAGCAACTGAATCCCACCCAGACAGCCTACCTTGATTTGATAAAAGTATTCCAATGTCAGTTTACAAAACAGATTTAAGTAGCTAAGAGATCACATTCAAACTGGAGACCTCTTTTGCTCAAACTAGAAACAAATTCTTGTAATCACATGTCAAAATTATCATTGCCTGAGTAGCTGGAGGAAATTTGGAGGATGTAAGACTAAAAAATTCATTTAACCAGTGATGCAAGATACTGAAATATGCCTGGAGCCTTGATAGCATCCCCTGCCATTGTGACCAAGTGCCTGAACATGCTCATACCCTCCTTGCAGAGCACAGATCTCTCTTTTTCCTTGAAGAATCCTAAAGTATTTCCTTGATGACATAGGGAGAAAACAAAACTTTTGCTCAGAAATTACTGCTTTTTACATACCTGATGGGCAGATGTGGTGAAAGATTAAAGCATACCTAAGAGAGGGGAACTAATCTAACTGAAGGTTTGAATAGTTATTAAAAAGTTCTGCTGCTGCTGTTTTGTTTGGATGAAATGTTTCTTTATTGTGCTTTTAATTTCTTGTCAAGGACATTTAGAGTGCTAACTGGGCATCCTGCAGCATGGAATTTAAAATAGGAGTAAGTAAACAATATCTTATTTGATGGAGTGAGGTCATTTTCCAATAAAGATGAACAAGCAGCGTAAGTCATCTGGCAAAATGTCATGCTGGCCTCTTATGCTAAAGCAAATAAAAATTTCCCACATAATATCTATCTTAACGGTCATTGTCTTATAGATGATAAATCTCAAGTTGAAGAAACAATATAATTTTTACCCATAACAGAGCACAGCCCTCTAGCACAATATGGGATGTTGAGGTGATGCAGAAGCCAGATGTGAAGATCTCCATGCATCATCAGTGTTGCAAAAGACCGGCGAAAAAAACCCAAACAGCTGGAGAAGATGCACCTTTACATGCTGCAAAGAAGTGTCCTTCCCTGGATCTGGATGGCTAGGAAAAGCACTGTTTGCTTACAGAAAAGAAAGAGGCCACTGTCTCTTTGGCAATGATGATCAAAAATCTGTGGCTTCAAAAGCCTCACCAGAGGTTAACTAATGGCACAGAAGATCACCCGGGACAAAGTCTGTGATTTTGGTAGCTGGAGACACTTCAGCTGGGCAGAAATGAGATGATGGGAGAAGGAGAGAGTGAGAACAAAGGGAAAAGGAAGCAATTCATGTGACTGATGATAGGATCAATATGATGTAGACAGGAATGTCCTCTCCACCTTTACTCAGTCCCCATGTTTTCCTTTTTTTTCTCTACATGTGACTTCCAGACCTGTAAGCATCTGATAGCATGTTTCACAAAGGATCAGCCTGTTTTGCTTTTCTATTCCTCCAAAAAAGGAAGAATTAAGTACATATGTGTATTTTAATGTTTTGTGATAATTCCAATGCCACTAATAATTTGGATGCAGTAAATTGAAGATTACACTTTTGTAATCTTTGTGTGATGCTACTGATGTGTGGGTTTCTGGTTGTAATATATTCAGTGTAACGAAGACAAATCAGGATTAAAAAAAAAACAAATAAATGAGTAAGAGAAAATTTAGAATTCACCTCTACTACATCTGTATTAATATACATTCAGAATTATTTCACTGCAGCCATCGAGTTATATCAGCATAAATCCACATATTTGCTATTTGTTAAGTAACCGATGATTCAAGCGCATTTTGATTTTGATGTGCTTGTTCTTATCTTTGTTAAGCTTTACAATGACATTTATGCCTATGATCTGAAAAAGAACATTATTCTACTTAAGAATATATGTCAACACTACCTTTTAGTATTGGAATAGGTGATTTTTTTTTTAGTCCAGAAAATTTCATGTTGACATTTTTTCAGGCACCAAATTAATCAGACAAAAGACAGAATGCCTTTTTAAAAAGCCAAACATCTGCTTGCATTGTTATTGCCAGCTTCTAATTTGGCAATGACAAGTGTATATGTTTCAAAGTGGAAGATTTTATTTTTCAGTTACTGGGTGCTCTGAACAAGCTCAGAATCAGAAGTTGAACATGTGCTGCTGACATTTACTCTGAGCAATAGAAATGCTCCAACAGTGGTATTTTTGCCACCAGTCAACCTTTTTTCTAATCTCCAAATCCATCCATTGCATGAACATTCATTCCACTGACACGTTTGCTTCTGCAAAGTGCAGAACAAGGTCTTCTTGGAACAAGAGGATGCCTATCTGTCACAGCACGGCTGGCATGTTTTTAAGGAAGTTGTGTGCTCTGCGAAGCAATCCCAAGGCATCACAGGAAAATTAAAGATTGCCTTGGCAAAGTGAAGAGATTGGTGGATCTACCTGCTCATTTTCTATACTCACACAATTGAGAATTAACAGACTACTTTGAAACTTCCAGTTTTGTTTTCATAAGGGTTCTGAAACAGGACTCTGTTCCTATGAGCTCTGTACAATAACCTCAGAAACTGGTTTTCTTCTAAAGCTTGAGGATCAGGCAGACACAGGCACATGCAGGCTCAGGTTTGGTTTCTAAGCCTTTTTCCTCTGCCTGCTTTCCTATACCTCACAAAGTTTAGAGTCAATCAATAAGAAATGGGCACAGGTGTTTTGGGAGGATTTCAGCTGGCTTCACCTGGGGTCCACTGTCCCTGTTGTGCATGGTGGGCTTTGCTCTGCTTTTACTGTGTGCTCACAGCCTCAGCCCCTGCCAAGAGCAGAAACGGATGCAGTGAGAAGCACGCTGTGTTGCGTGCTGGGCAGGCGATGCAGCACGCCCAGCACTGTCCCATGAGCTGTATATAGGAGATGGTGCTAAGGAAAGGGAATCTGAGGTGGAGAGGAGAGCCACATTAATGTTCAACACTAGTCTGAGGCAATTAATTCAATTCATATTGGATTAGCAGGGAGGAAAAGATTTGTTTAGCATAAGTTTATATGGAGCGTGAAATAATAGACCAGCTGAACATATAGGGCACTCTGGATGGCAGTGTCATTTTGAACATATGCAACAATTATTTCTGCCTCTTTGATCATACACATGCAACCATGAGAAGAGGCATCATTTAGAAATTCACTTACACTGGAGTGAAGTGATATTATCAGTATGTCACTGTTTAGCTCCTGCACAGTGACCCATGTAATCTCTGCACAAATGTTCTGCAGGGACATGGCTGCTGGTGCCACTGCAGCGGCAGCAGATGTGGTGTCCTTGGACTCGACTCCAAGCTCTGGAGTAAGTAGCCGGGTAGGCAGCATCACTATGTCATTTATGGAAAAGTTGTTCTTGACAGACATTTGAGAGATATGTACAGCATTTCGGACAATGCTGCCACATTTAGGCCTGAAGTTGATGGGTGCTGTCATAGTTCAGCATTTCTGAAGGGCAGCAGATTTAGGAAGCTAATGACAGACTTTGGTACAGGCTGGTTTGAAAAAGTTAACCCTGTTAGAAATAGCCTTTGTTATTCACTTAAGTGTTCAGGCAATGTGTACAGGCAATGAAAATATTGGGAAACACAGCAAATAATGAGGGAGGCTGAAAATACTAAAATTATTAGTTAATATAGTAATTTGTTAAATTAAATATATTAATTAGTTAACATATTAATTAGTTAAACTATTACATTTGTAACTACATACTACTTATTTTTAGTATTTATTCTAGAAAATAGTAAATATCAGTCCTTACACTGCTGAAGCCGAGAGGTGGGCAGGCAGCCCTGGCAAGGCTGTGGCTGAGCAGCTTGGCATGGCAGGAGCCACCTGGGAGGATGGTGCTGTGGAGCCTCAGCGGGGAGAGCAGGATCCTGCACAGCACCTTCCAGGATTGTATCTGCGGGGGATGCCTTTCCCAGCCGTCATCTCCTTGAATCCATCACTCCCAGCCATCATCTCTTTCAATCACTGCCTCTCCTGCAGAGCCATGCCAACCCTGGCATGCAGTCTGGTGAAAACACTGTGCTGCCGTGGCAAGGCTGTTCCTAGGGCCAGAGGAGGTGGTTTGTTATTCCCCGTCCCTCCCAAGGAACTCTGCCACCTAAAATTATTTTAAGCACATGAAATTGCAACTTCTACAGTGTGGGGGAACTGACAGCAGAAGGCAACCAGATGAAAACCTAGGGCAGGAGGTTTTTAACATTGTACACTAAAATTGTCCAGTGCCTTGTGTGAGCCAGTGCCAGGGTCAGTGCACACACTGCCTGCGGCGTGCTGGCTGAGACTGGCAAGGGACTGCAGAAAACCTCCACAATGGCCAGGGGCCAGCACCATCGGGACCAGACATGTGCTCTCCTCTTGCCCCTGAGCAGAACTGAAATACCCCTTTTTGTCAGAGGATGACACAGTTGCAGCAGTCATTGTCAAGGGCAGAATAGTAATACAGGACTATCTGGAAAAGTTACGTGAGAAGCATTGCCTGCTTAGTGTGCTTAATCTAGGGACTAAGCATCTGTCATTTATTTAAGATTCTTCCCTGTATTTAATTACATTTTCTAGTAGTTTGCTTTATGAGTACTTATAAATAGATCTTCCATGAAAAATGTAATGACTTCAAGTCAGTAATAGGTAATTCCCTGACAAAAAATGGAATGGTGCCTTAATAGAATTAATTGGTAATGAAATTCTTTCATTAAAGTCAGATATGAGACGTGATTTATATGTATTGCCATCAATGCCAAAAGAATATTCTCACCACTTCTGGAAACTTTAAGACTGGTGGTGTGGTGTCCAAATGCACACTTTACTGCCATTTCAAAACGGAATCGAGGGCAGTTCCAGCATTCCTTTTTTATTCTTCCAGACAATTTTTTTTTTTTTAAAGAAAGGTGTATGATGATTTCTCTGTAAAACATTTTTCAGCTAAAAGAAATCAATGTGCTGATACAGTACAAAAAAAAAAAAGTCTTTATGAAATTAAGATCTAAGTATAGCTAGCAGAAATTATATATATATATATATGTTTCTTCAGGCAAAAGCTACAGTTAAAGGGGTTTTTTGGTGAGAAACATTTCTATCACAGAAAATTGTTAAAAAGTACTTTTTTCCTTTTCCAAAATACAGCAAGACAGACTTGTTACAGCTAAAAATTATTATCTGCAGCTGGGTAATTAATTTATTTCTTTGTAAGTCACAGCTTTTAGTGTGATGATGCTAAGTCAGATGCTTTGAGATTATTCAGAGAGCCCACCTAGTACTTAAACTCTCTCATAAGGTAAATTTGTAAGAGTTTTCTGCATCAAGGTTCATTTTTTCTGGAAACCAGGGACAGATACAAAAAGACAAGTCAAAAACCCAAACAGCATCCAGCATTTGCTAAAAGTTTACTGAATTGCCTAGGTTACATGGATGTTGTGTGAATACAAACTAACACAACACGCACTGAAGTTAAAAACAAAGTTTAGCTGAGGAGTTTATTGACAGGATTTTCTGTGCTACAGAAAACCTTGAAAGCATTGGAACTGGCTCAATTGTATTAGATACCTGAGGACAGAACATCTTACACACCAGCTTTTTGCTTTTTGAGCTAACTGAGCAGGGGGAACCAAGAGGTTTGTATTGCCTTGCAAATTATCTATCTACTTGTCTTACTCAAACTTATTTTACATGTTTATTTTCTGACATGGGCATGCTTAGACCCATCTGCTAGAGTGCTGTTGTGCTTCTTCATATTATAAACTGATGCATCAGTTGCAGATGAGCCCACTTCAGTACATGTTCTGGGATAAAATGTGCAAAACGCATACACGATCTTGGTGAAAACAAAGAGCTGCAAATTTTGTCTATGTGCTTCCTAAAAAGGGCCACAGCAGGAACATTTGGCCTCTTATCATTGACAAACACTTTTATCCTTAGCTACCTTTGCTGCACGTTCCTGTTTTCACAGGAAAGGAAAAGCAGTCCTCTGAATGCACGTGTTTTCCACTGAGAGGGTGGTCAGTCACTGAAACAGGCTCCCCAGGGAAGTGGTCACAGCACCAAGCCTGGTTCAAGGAACGTCTGAACAATGCTCTTAGACATATGGTTTAGTTTTAGGTAGCCCTGCAAGAAGGGAGTTGGGCTTGATGATACTTACGGGTCCCTTCCAACTCGAGATATTCTACAATTCTATGGTTATGTGGGATATCAGGCCTCTGAAATAGCCATTCTCCGTGACAACTAAAAATAGTTGAGTTTTCAATATAGTTTTCACGACAGTCTTTGTCATTCTTCAGGATCATTTAGATAGCAAAGTTTTGACATATTTTGTCAAAATCAGAAAATGTCAAAACATGACTATCACATGTTCAGGGTGAAGCATGCTCAAATCCATGCCTTCCAGCTGCAGCTACAGCAGTAACTTTTCTCTTCTTTATTCCCTCTATCTTCTCCTCCTGTAAAGAAGGAAAATAGTACTATCTTTAGTCTCCCTCTCCCTCTGCCCAGTATGAACTACACATTTCACAGATGGGCTGCATCTGCACCTGCTCAATATTTCACCAGCACAGAAATGAGACTTACAGAATCCTGCATAAACCAGCACAAAACCAAACAAATAAACAAATAAAACTGATTATCCTGAAATGCTGCATGCAAAATGAAAAAAGTAAGGAGAGGGAAATATAATCCAAATGGCAAGGAGAAATGTCTGTCTGCTGACTAGCTCAGAGAGTAACTCACCAGACTCCAAATCTGTGCAAGAAAACCCTCTCCGAAGCACTTATAAGACAGGCATTTAAGAGAAAAAGCACCTCGGATAACCCGACTGAGGGAAATTACTTTCTGTCTGATTCTAAATGCGGAGGTTTGCATCAGGGGCTGGTGTTACAGACCCAGGCTGACAGTTAAAAATGTGGGTGAAAAAACCCATATGACAGAAAGGATGGCACTGGGTGCATCAGGAAAATATGTTAATTTATTTTTGCCTAAGTTCCAAACGTGCCTGGGTGGTGTAGTCCTTTTTGGACCTCTGTCCATTTAGCTTGTTATGGGGAGGATCTGTGACTTGCTGCAATGAGTGACAGAACTCCTGTAGACTTCCAAGGGGAAAGAATTCCCTCCCTTTGGAAAGGGGCTGTGTTACAGGCCACGCAGCACAGAGTACAGGGAGGCCTTGATGTGTACAGGGTCAGGTGATACAGTAATATGGCTCAGAAATTAGTGAAATAAGCAGAATCTGACTCCTAAGACATCTAAAATCCTACTTTTGCTAATTAAAGAAGTATAAAAGGGACAGAAAATGTAATCAGGTTTTGAATACATTTTTCAACACTCTTTCCTAGGAGGGCCAAAGAGAATTATTCTGGTAAGAGGGAAAATATAAAGGATGTTTTTCTGAGATATTTATTGCTTTGGCATATGCACAGCAAAAGACTAGTCCTGAAGACCAGACAAGGGTTTTTTTAAGTTTATTTCAGGTATTTCACCCGACTAAACTCACAAGACTTCCCAAAATACCCTTTCAGACCCGTATAATCAACAATGGCTTAAGATACACTGATTGAAAGACAGTGCAGTTCAGCATTTTCATTAAGAGGAGTCTGTCTAGCATGATAAAGGAAGAGCGATGTGGTATGTCACTTCATTTACCTCTGAAAGAGATTATCTGAGCCATGCACTGTAGTGCAGGTGCTGAAATCTATTCACTGTTCATGCCTGTTTCAGCCATTGGACTACCAATGGCACAATTAACGAAGCACCGTCATGTCAGTGAAAAAGGAGACAGTCAACACAGACTGGAGGACATGATCACATTTGTGCCTGTGATGTTTTAATGATTATACAGTGTGAGAATACTGGTGTTGGTTGGTTGGTTTTTTTTTAGAAGTCATGCAACATTGTACATGCTTGCCCACAGCTGTCACATTTGCTTTAAAACTTCTGTAATTTTAAGGTCCGGTGATTAACTAAGGTTTATTAAATCGAGATACAGCTAATGACAACAGACAAAGCTGTAACTATCTCAGGTTTTGGCCTGGGATGTGTCTTGTCATATTCTGACCTCTTCAGCTCAAATGAACCATTTTTGATACTCAGGCTGGCTGGGCTGCCTAGCCAGAGGGGCGAAGGCACACAGCAAGAGGATAATAACCCCGGCATGGAGCATGGGGCTGGTGTTCTCCTCCTAGTCCCATCACCACCTCCATCACCTTACCTATCCATGGCCAACTTAACCAGTACAACCTTATAGAGCTTGTGGCTGAAGTGATGACAGCCTCTAAGCTGGACAATTAGAAAACTTGTACACAGAGGCAACTGGTGAATGACAAGGCAGAAAAGTTCCTAGGCTTCATGTAAGTTCTACTGATTAAAACAGACTGTCTGTCTGAGGAAGACTTTTAAATCCATGCTTGGTTTTCATCCTAAGCAGGACAATACCTCTTCGCAGCATGTTCTGGCTCTGCAGCAAAATACATCTATGTTTACTGAGCACTAAGAAGCATTCAACTATCTTAAATGATGTGAAAGAGAATAATATATTTATGCCGCAAGGTTTAACTTCTCCTAATGTAAGACTTGTCTTAGAAACACCCTCCACACTTAAAAGCCTGACAGTTTGTATTTTTGCCCTGAGATTCACACCTGGGGGTCTGAGTAGTCTGCAGAGCAGATATGCAGCAAATTGTGCCTTTCTTTCCTGATGATGGCAGGTGCACAGAGAGCAAGGAAGGCAGTTATTTTATATTTCCACAGTTTTATCCCCTTGTAATTTCCCAAGGCCCATAAAAATAATGATGAAGAGATCAGTGATCCAGTTACAATGAACTTTTTTTCCTGATGAGGGAGCCTCTGGCCTTTTGTATTTTACAAAATAGGAAAGGAAGAATATTACAAAGGTGTAGTTAAACATGAAAAGATACAAAATAAAATGGAGCTTGTCATTTAACTCCTTTGTTTTATTATAGTTAGGGTGATCTCAAACATTATCTTGTTCTTTTCCCTTTGCTCTCACTCATATACTACCACATAATGGATAGAAAAAAACCCATTATTACTGAAAGTTTTAAAGTGCCTCAAATTTGCAATGACTTTTAGAAAAGTGAGTAGACCAATAACCATCAAACACCAAGAGATGAGTTACATTACTCCCATGTAGTTACTATATCTATGTGAAAAAGCTGTGCAGCAGATGGTAACTCCAGTTAGTCTCTGTTGTGTTTACCTCATTTACATACAAATGAATGGACTCTTTTTTTATTATATTATTTCATCACCAGCTCTGCCCAGACTTGGCAAGTGGAGAAATACAAGTGACCTTGTATTAGAGATAATACTCGTTACCATAACTGAAGTCTCTTGTGAACTCTACCTTTTCATTCTAGGTGGGACACGGAGAATTTAGTTCAGTCTCTGCTGTCATCCCTGTAGCAGTGCTTGTCTACTTGTGAAGGATGTCACATGCCCAAATATTTCAGTGAAACACCTGAATTCAGGAACAGAAAGTATTTCAACAATAAATACCAAGCAAAGTATAACAACAATCCTCATTTTCTCTTTAGACAGACTGAGCCTGTCACTTCTGAATGTGAAAAAGTTAGCTTGCTCTTGTGATTTGTGCCCTTCTATTTTTGGACTGATGCCTAGGCCACGTACTTATTTGGAGGTTCCTGTCCAAGGATATAGGGCTTGTTGCTGAAGCGTTATCAAAACCTGAATAATACACACAATGTGTAGAAGCACCCTGTACATAATTGGTCTTTGGTAGCCATGAAATGCCCCAGAAAGAGCGAAAAGCAGGAGTGGAAGGATTCTTCCTACCATGTACAGCAATGTCCAGAAAGTCTTATTCGCTCTTCTCCATCCAGGTCATCTCTGATACGGATTTCTCTGATGACTAAAGGGTTGGTACCACCTCCTTGTCCCAAGGATTGTTCTCAAATAGGAGCTGTTTAGTGTCCTCCTGTGTCATCAGATATGACTGTGGTTGTGCAACCTCTGCATTTGTATTGTGGCTACATCTTTTGACTCGCTGCACCTCTTTTTTGAGATATTTTACCCTTTTCCCCCTCTCTGCCATCTATTCTGATTGGAAATTTTCAGGGCAGCGGCTCTCATTTGAATGTGCACAGACAAAATCCACATGAAGCTCCTTTTTATAGCAGCAACAGAACACAGATACAAAACCATGCTCCAGCATCAAATTACTGTTTTTTCATTTCTCACATTCCCGTTAAGCCCTCTAACATCAGCCTGAAACAACAATTTGTTTCAACATCTTCCTTCTTGCTGTTTTTATTCTTTCACTTCTAATATTTGGATCTTAAAAATTCTCTCACAACTATAGTTGATCACGGCTTTTTGAGGTCTTTCTTATCTTGTTATTTTATCTGTTACAGATATACACTTAAATTACAGGTTTCCATGTCAACAAAGTTCCTCTCTTTCCATCCAGCAAGTGAGCTCTTCTTGAAAGCTGGCCAGCTGGCTTTGGTTTTTTACCTTGGCCTGAGTTTGTGGTGAAAGTAGAAGGCTTGTATTACTTTCTTAACTGTCACATGCAGGATGATTGCATTGTTATGATGTAGACATATTACCTTCATTAAATATTCACAATAAGCAGAGGATATAGGTAGGTAACATCCTTCAGTCCTGGCTGTCCTTGGTTTCAAGCATATACATGAAGTTTGCATATCACTGCAGTATCCAGAAAAGGGGAGCAATCTCACACCCAAGAGTGTGAGGAGCTCTAACTGCACTGAGGTTCTTTATAAAGAGATGCATATAGAGGGAAGGTTCAACAAATCTGTCCTCCCTTTTTTATGTAATTCTGAAATTTTTGAACCATCTGTCCCATAAGAAATGTTCTCCATTCCAGAAAAGAGCCTTTAAAAATACCAGAAGAGTGATGGGATGAAAAAAAACCCACATTCAGAAACATTTCTTAGGCCCTTTCCCTGAGGTCAGCAGCTCTTGAAAGAAACCTATTTCCAGTCAGTGTCGAATCAAGGATTTAAAATCAGGAAAATATTCATTTCATTTGTCACCAAATTGTATATTAAAAATGGAAAGTGGCCGCAAGCTGGAGAACAAGGCTAAGGTAGGTCAGAGCTGCCAGGGGCCAAGGTGGTTCATGGTGCAGCAGAGCACAGTGGAGGTCCCCTTTGGCACTAGAGGTCCTCATCAGCTCCAGCTGACCGTGAAGCAGGAGGAGCATCTGGGCACCAAAGGCCAGTGCAAAGGGCAGTGGTCTAGGAGGGAAAGAGCCATGTGGGTCACCATCTAGCAAGCTGAAAAGCAACACTCAAGCAAAGAAGAGATTTTTTAAAAAATCATTCTGCAGTCATTTGATTTGACTCATTTGATGATATTTGCCAAGTGCAACCTCTGTGTCTCACATACCCTACACATGTTTAGTTCTCAACACAGGCTTTGTCAGGCATCCAAGTGAAGGGCAGTGAAAGTGTGGGGCTTTCAAAATTATACTTTCTTCACTGGAGCATGCTAGAGGACAAATGTTTTCATTCCTGCCTAAAGGAATAGAGAGAGTTAATAGATTAGCACTCACAAATGCAGGATGAAGCCTGTGAATAAGCTCTCTATGCTATTGCATTTGTATGAACAGCTAATGTAGTTGAAAGCAAAATACATCACAAATTAGAAGTGCAGAACTTACAAAGATATTCATAAATGTAAATAGCTGTAGGAAAAATGAAATCTTTCAGAAACACAACCGAGGAAATGAGAAGATACAAGTAATTAAAGCAAGCTTCAAAGGCCTGAATTTCTGAGGAGCTGTTGCTAATGAAGAAACAATTGACTTCATAGAACAGCTATGCTAATGAACCGTGCTTTATGGATGATAATGAAGTATTTTTCATGAATGCCTAATAAAGACAAAACTGGTGAAACAATGAATAATAATGAAAACTGAAAATCTCTTAGAAATTAAAGGAATTGTGAACAAATATGTTTATGCTGTACTGAAAGCAATAATTACTTATGTTCTTTTTGCTTTTTCAAGAGCAAGAAATAAAAAGTCCCAATTCTCTACAGTATTTAAGCACAAGCTTGAAGGGGAGCACCGTATTAAATTTGAGTGGTAGTAGGCAGAAGAATGGCTCGGTATCCATGGAGAATAGTAACGTATCCATAGATAACCAAATGCAGGGTTTAAGATGAATAAGCATGATGCATGGTTGCTATGCTTGTCAACCATATATGGGAAGCCAGTGGGCAAATACATGGTGCTGTGTGGCTGGCAACAAGCAGGGTCTGCCTCAAAAGTTTGCATAGATACTGCGGACAGGGGAGGACATGGTAGGAAATGGTTTGCAAACTCCCAAAATACAACATGGTGTTTGCAGTCAGGTCCGCAGAATTAAAGTACCATGCTCTGAGCACAGAACAGATCATACAGACTCCTACTCACAGACTGTACATTTTATGATAAAAAAAAGTGGATTTAGGAAATATTAAAACCATGTATGTGATATTGTACAAATCGTTAAGATTACAATATTTTCCGGTGCATTAAAGATGCTTTGGGCACCACCTATAAGCATGGGCACAGTTACCTGGTATTTCCCATGTCGATGTTCATCTATACACTTGCATTTCCAATGCTTCCCACATTCTAGTAAAAATATTTTTCTTTACATCGACGTTGGTTCCAAGCACTCTTCAAAAATAAAATGAAGCAAAGCAAACTAAACAAATCGGAAGAAAGCAAAGATCTTTGCAGTTACTGAGGTATGCCACGAGATGTCAGAATCTGCAAGTGCTGGTTTCATAACTGCCACAACTTGAAATAGCGTATCCCTTTTCTCTGGATATCTGGGGCGTGTGTGTGTGTATTTCTAATCTTTTCTGTAGACTTACCATTCTCTAGACACAGGTGTGGCATAAATACTGAAGCACTTAATGTTATACCATGAATACAGAAACCCTTAGATGAGTATAACCCTATATAAATTATTATGGCTACTAAAGGTAGAAATAAAAATTTGTTTACCAGTTATATGTAGACAATGTACCATGTTAATGTGGGTTTTTAAATGTTTTTTTTCTGGGAAGCCACCAAGCTTTTAGCTCCTGATGCTGAATCACAATCCTTATTTTTCTCCAAAAAGCTCAATTAATTTTTGCACTTTTTTCCTGTTATCTTGCAATATGATTTTGAAAGTTTATGTGGCCCTAATTTATTACTCATCTATTGGCGTGTTCTATTATTAAAAAAACCAAACAAACAGCCTCTACCTCTTGTTCCTACAAGCACCATTTCTGCAGAATGAGAGCAGTGTTCAGTCTTTGGGCCCATTCATGTTTTTTCCAGCCCAGTATTTATCCTGTGCTGAGGAACGTCAGACTCAGCCCGTGATCAGAACTGTTCTTGCTTGCCTGCAGCAGGGTCTGCGGGCCTCAAAGGGAGCTGTGGTACTTTCTGCTAGTCTAGAGAGGGAAACTAGTTCCCCCCAAGAGATGTCATGCTCAACTTACAAGAGCCTAATTAAGCCATAAAACAGCAATTCTATTATTTCCAGAACATCTTTTGCATTGACTCACTCATCTGTAAGTACTCCTGTTGACTATATGTGCTACCAACTTCGTTTAGTGTTTTTGCCTCATTCTTAGTTTTTGGGATCTTGCCACAGTCACACTTGAATGACATGCAAATTTTTCTGTCCATCTGTTAATGAGTTCACCTTTAAGTCTACTCATGTGGGTGCACAGCACATGAAGATACAGCCCATGCTTGGGTGGCTTGTTAAAATCTGGCTCATGCAAGCTAAGAATAGCACCGAGAGCTTGACAGCAAGGACTTGTGCACGGGTTGCATAAGTCTTCTGGGGAGGGACATCCCATGCTTTGCCAGATGAGGGCTTTAAGTATGTGCTGAACTGCAGGAGTGCACTTACATCCTACCAGACACAGACTTGTGTGGCTTGCTAAAGATGAGAAGGCTTAAACTTGACCTTCTTAATCAACTGCTTATGTTCTTTGCTGTACTGGAGCCTCAGGCTTTGGTATCTTCAGCAGCAAGCTTTTAATCTTTTATTTTGACATCTGGTCTAGGCCATTCTTGGTGTTATTTAAGCGATCAACATGGGGATGTTGTCATCTAGGAAAATAACAAACTTTACTCTCCTGTAACTAGGTTATGCAGACGATGAGGGTGAAAACATGTCCACAGCTACTGTTACCCTAAAATCAACACTATATCCCTCATTACATCATTGAAATAGTTATCAGAGATGTCATTCTGCAATATATGCTTTGGATTTGTTCAAACTCCATATGAACGTTGTTCTGAGCTGCTCCTTAGCCTTCCAGTTGAGCAGGCAGCCAGCCGCTGTGTTCCCTTTGTTAAAGTCACATCACTGCTTTTTTTTTCTTCTTTTTTTTTTTTTTTTTTTTTTTTTTTTTATCTAATGAAAGCTTCCAGTTAGATACTTGCTTTTCAGTCTGAGGGCAGCCTGGAAACAAATAGATGAGACTAATGGAATCCTAATGGCCTGTAGAAATGAACCTTTCATTGTGATATTCTGAAGTTCTTAATGGGTTCTCTTGCTTCTGGTGCTGAGTGCAGAATATGGGCACAGTGCTTTAATATGTCAAGTGAATCGGTTTCTTGTTAACACCTTCTCAATATGTATATTAGAGGTGTCTTTAGTCAGACATTGTTAATATAAGTAGATAAGCAAATAAATAGAAATACATCTAATGCACGTATTTAAACTCTGAAGAGCTCTTATCTCAGTCTGGGTGACTAATAAAAACGAAGACTATAATTGCTACTTGTCTGTGTTCATGCTTAAGATGAGTAGGAAGACTTGGCACATACTCACTATCTACCCCAAAAGAAATACATGTGACATTTTAGATGTTGACAGCTTAAAAAATAGACCAGGGTAGCCAAGAATTGTAGTATGACTTCAGTTACTTAATTTATGGACTGACTTCTCTAATGCCAAGCTAAAGTGGTGCAGCAACTTAACTGAAGTAAGACGGATGGTCAGTGAATTAACATTTCTGTGGAGAGTGATGCTTTAATCCATTTTTTCAGTTCTCTTAGCATTATTATCACAGTATTGATCCAAGCATTGAATTTTGTATCAATTTACATCCCCTGATATCATATGATCAGGATAAGAGCAAACATAATCTTTCTCCAAGAAAGATGCAATTTTAATAAGCCTTCTGCAGAAAACCACTGTGGCAATTTTCATGGAAAACTAAAGGTCAACTCTCTGTTTACATACATATTTAGATCCTTTAAAAGCATTCTTCTGCATATACATTTCTGTTACATTATCTTTAAAAACATTTTGTTCCTTGCTGCTTAGGAAGATGTCAGAGATCCATAATGCAGAAACTAATGTTTTGAGTGCTCCTGTGCTAAATGGTACTAAACAGGCTGCTGCTAACCCTGTGTTGTAGTTTTTCAAAAGGAAAATATGTTAGGGTTTGGAGGTTTTTTTCATCTTCACTCTGAAATATTCAAAATTTTGTGAATCAGCAACTTCTAAAATGGAAAATGTTACAATTGCATTTTTGTGACCAAGTTTATTGCGCAGGTGGGCGTCTCTGCCTTTTCCTGCTCTGGTGCTCATGAGTAGAAAAGAACAGCCATTTAAAAAAAAATTTCCTCCACATCATGTATCTGGGTTCTGTGCTGGTACAGATCGCTTGTGTAAAACAGGAGCTTTGGATGCCTTCTGCAGCTGGTGAGAATACACCTGCAACCAGAGCTCCTCTGGACCATGCCTGAAACAGCCACTACTCCCAACAAGACAGAGCTGTGGTCATGCTCTATAATAGATGGCCAGGTTACAGCACACTGTGATATTTATGCAGGGGGCTCGTCCACAATTTTAACCTTATTATCCCTCTCCCCCATAGGCATGACAGCTTCCTGACGCAGGCTGGTCCACCACTCAGCCCAGGCAGGGAGCTTCAGTGACTTTGGTTTTCTCCACCCACTTCCATTCTCTCACATAATGCACACAACTACCTCAGTTTTGATTTGTTTTACTTGTTCCATATTTGGGAGGTGTTTTTTTTTTTTTTTTTCCCCAAAATGTTTTTTGGTCAGAAAAGTGAAAAAGGGGATGCCAGAGTACACCTTTGTAATTGCAGTGAACTGTCTTTATTAGAGCACTGCAAATCAACCCTACAACCTGTGGATGTGAGGAGAGAGGACATACTCATTTCATAGCACTACAATAGTTCTATCTCCAAACCATTGGGTGGTAAACTGCTTCCATCAGTATAATCTCACTTCAGAAAGAAAAATACCGCCCCCCCCCCCCCCCCCCAGCTTTCTTAAGATTAAGCACCTTTTCTTTTTCTCTGGATTTTTAGTAGAATGTCAAACCCAGTCTAGAATACAAGTCTTGTGCTTTCCAGATATCCAGGCACTTGAATCACTGAACTAAAATACCAAAGGTTCCAGAAAGTAAGATATTCTTACAGCATCTTGGAAGCAGAGTTTTATGTGCAGCTCCTGCAACAGGCTGCTCCAGATGCTAAGAGTTTAAAGGAGTTAAGGACTGATTTGACAATTTCATGGAAGAGAAAGTTTCCTAAATGCACAGAAATCACAAGACTTGTGAAGCTCATTGTGAGAGACCCTATCTCAAACTGGCTGTCTCAAAGCATGTTTGCTGAGCTCCTGCAAGATTTAACAGTTGTGAACAGATAGGAAGCCAACAGCTGCCTGAAATCAGTTTTTGGCCAGAGTCAAGGAACAGCCACGCTGCTTTGAGGGATGTGCCTAGGCACAGATGATCATGCCTACCTGCTGAGACATGCAGAGTAATCGCATGTGCCCCACAGAGCAATGTGGTGCATGCTGTTGTCTGGGAAATGACCTCCCTGAACCCTCTATAAAAGACTGTGCAATCAAACAATAAGTGGCAATCCAGAAATACCCACCACTGATGTACATGAAGACTAAGGACCAACGGGACACCACTGGATCCATGGTGGTGACTATCTCTTGCAACCCTGTCTTGCAACCCTATCCCGACAGTTTGCTAATTTCCTTCTTTTCTCTGTTTCTCTGTCTCCTATCGCTGTTTTCTTACCACAACATGTCAATGTTTTGTTTCAGAATGGTTTGTCTAAGAATTAACAAACTGCTTTCACCTGAGTTGCTGGTAGTGGTGTTCAGGACCCACAGAAAAAATAAAAAAAATCCTTGGGAAATCTGCTCAAATCCAAACCCAGCAGTGGCATGCTCAAATAAAACAACTCTGTGCATTCCCAAATGAGGCATTTACATAGAAAACAAACATTTCTTTCTGAGGTAAACTTCAGAAAATATGGATTGATAAATTTTGATTGTTTGACTTAACAAACTATTGAAAGCAAATCCCTTAAATATTAGTGATGAGATTGTGCTAGAACTCAGAAACAACAGACCATGTGTCTGCTTGGAATAAAATTTCCTGAACTGAACCTCGGAGAAAACAATAGGAGTTATTAAAGAGTGACTGTTACTCTAGAGTTTCCTGTAGGAACAATTCCAGTGTAATCCAAGTAACAGCAACAAAGATTCCCTCCTTATTAGTTTAGTTTTGCTTTTGCTTTTTGACCTTGCAAATACAATGTGGAAAAATTACTGAACTCAGCAATTACTGTCCTGAATGTTTCTTTCAATTGAAAAAGAAAATATCTCTCTCTTCTTTGTTCTTGGATGAGAAAGGTCCTGTTAATCAGTCTTGCACTGGGGGAGCAGGGTTAGTCATAGGCACAGTGTGATTTTTCAAGGGCCATGCACCCTCAGGGCTGAGCAGCACTACTGCTGTTATTAAAACATGAAAATCCAGTGGTGTACACCAAGATGAAGTGACACGCTTGGGCACTGGGGTCATCCTCATCCATTACTCCAGCACAGGTAAGGCCCCCATTAACCTCCCAGCCCTGCCAGGCTCGGCTGTTACTGCTGCTGACCCGCAGCCCCGCTTCATGGGCAATGGCAGCAGCAGCTGGCAGAGGGGTGCAGAGGTATGAACCCCCACTTGAAGTTCCTGAAAGCCTCAGACGCTGCCTGGGCCAGGTGTTCCTTTCACCCTACCCTTGCTACAGCTCTTAGTGCACAGTTAGAGAAATCTACATTTCAGAAGACAGTATCCCAGGATACTCTAGGTAGTGTTGTCTCCTTGCAGTGAATAAGTACTGCAACCTAAATGTAATGTTAATGGAGCTAACAGAGGAATTCTGGATTTAAGTTGAGCCAATGAAGGATTTTGAATGAAAATACCCAGAGTGAAACTCTGCACCTCTAACACCTACTGAGCTGGGACTGGGGCAACTCAGCCCTGCCCCAGAGCTGCTCTTCAGTCCTTAGGGATCATCTAGGATGGGTTCAGCTCTGCACCAGGCAATCCCGACTCCAGATCTCTGGTTGTAAGTATCTGCCTACGAGCTAGAAGCTGCTGCCATTCCCCAGGCATCAATGCTTAGTGCTATCTGAGATGGCCTGGGCTGCTGAAGACTTCAGCATGGGGCAGGTAGGAGGGCAGTGCAGGACCTGCAGGAAGACCCATGCTTCTCTGGGACAGCAGTGGGGTACGTGGTGAGATCCCAAGCGGCATTAGGCACCCATGCACGGCATGCTGTCCGCTGACTGACACAGGAGCTTAGATGCCTGGCTCACAGGTGCATCCTATATTTTCATACATACATGTCTATAAACCAAAGATGAGTCTCACCTCTAGAGTAACAAACAGAGAAATGGGATATAGTAATAAATAATTTTGAGATTCATGTACTGTTACTGTTAAGTGTTTCTTTTAAGTAGATCCTAAAGTCCTAAATCCTTGCAGCGATGAGGTCAGATTTTGCACTAGTAATGCTTAAAAGCCAGTTAATTTTCACTGTGGAAAGGGTTTTGGGTACAGGAGAGCAAGGCAGGGAGCAACAGGCTGCAGCGGGGAGCCCAGAAGCAAAGGCACAGGTGCGTTTAAAAGCTTACAAGGCTGAAAAATGGTTGATCCCTCTTGCAACTGCTTCTTTCTGAGGCAACCTTTAACTACCTGAACCTGAGGTATGCCTTTGAGTGGCATTTCACAGAGCAGAACCTGAACCCTTTCGTTTATGTGGAAATAATAAAGGATAACATGGGGGTGGTCCTTCAGCTAGTGATCAGTGCCGCCTGCTGCAAAAATGACAGGCTATGGACAGATCAACCCTACTTCAAGGACAGCAAGATCGCTCTTTTGAAAGCAAGGATAAAAATCTGTTTAACTCAAACCTGGCCCCTGCTGATTTGTAGGCAAAGCCATGTAATTATTGCTCTTAAAAAACCCCAGAGGTTCTGCATTCTTTTTCTCAGCCCATGATGCATTTTAGCTACTTTATCATTACTTTTTCTTTCATTTCTAGTTCTCCCAAACAATAGACTGTTTTTCTTTACTTTTCTCTCTAAAAGAACAGAGTATTTTCTGTCTTTACTAATATCTGTTATTAGCATTCAGAAGATTCCTTATTCTAGGTAATTTTTCTTTGTGTATAATTTTTCATAGGATATTCTCAAGACTCAGAAAGCATTTGGTTATCATTTTCCTCCTCCGGCCAATAGATGGGACTCTTACCCCGATTTCTCTCTTTGCTCTTACCGTGTAGACAAATAGTGCAAAAAACATTCTTGAAATCTGAAACCTGAGGGATACATGTTATCCCACGTCTCTGAAAAACATATAAACAAGGGATATCTGCAGCTGTTGACAATTCAAATAAGCCAGACACACAGGATGCTGGAGGCAGCGGAACCTGGGGTTAGAGCAGGTTTATCTTTTAGACAAAGTGTTTCATGAACAAATTAAAAACACTGTCCTGTTTTTTCCTCCCAGGAAGGTTACATATTGTAGGAGTCAGGTAACAACTAAAAAATAAACTAGTGAACAGGTCAAGTTAAGTGTGTGTGTGTGTGTGCGTGTGTGTGTGTGTGTGTGTGTTAATCATGACTTTGTTCCTGTTGCCTTTTACTCTTAGACGCAAGATGGTCACACAAGTTGCTAAAGCTTATCAGGAGCAGGTCTGCACTGGATTGTAACACTGCGTTTTGTTGGAAAGTACTGTTTGGGGTGGGAGATAGTTCCAAGATTAAATTGTTCATGGAAATATCTGTCTCCTCAAATTTCTGGCGAAACCTAGGTGGGGCACCAGAAGATTTCTTTCTAAATTGGCTCAACTGAAAATGCACCAGCTCCCAGGGTAGAGCTGAGAACTCCCATGTTCCAGCTTTCCTGGCTGAGAAACTGTTGGTGGAAACCCTGGGATATTATCAGTGGCTCTTGCAGTCAGTGCCCTGAACTCAATGGCAAGGAGGCTGAGGCCTCTTGATGCCGTTCTGGCTTGGGGGAAGCCCTTTTGCAGCCAGTCAGGGAGCTGAATGCCTGGAATATCTACTATAGTTAGCACGTGTTCAGAGATTTGCCCTTCAGGTTTAATTTCCATTGTTTTTCCTTTTTCCAGTGAAATGCTTTGGGTACTTTACCTTGTCTTTTCAGATTTTGGAATGGAAAAGAGAAAGTGAAGTCCTACAGAAAAACTGCAGTGCCCCACAGTGGAATAGATTTTATTTTCTAACTTTGGAGATGGCTGTGAAACAGTGAGCAGTTTTGTCTGCAAGGGTGTATTGCTCTCTGTTGCTCTTGTTGCAGTATTATAGCCTGCACATTTTCCTTTAAAGTGTTCCCATGTGTTTGATTCCCCTGCATATTGTGCCTTGATGGGGTGCCCCCCAGCCCCTGCTGAGCAATCACCTGGTTAACACCCCATGTTAGGACATGAATGTGAGCATATGCAGTGTGTGAGTGCAACGAATACACAGCACTGCCTCGAAGGCATTTGCCCCAAACTGATCACATTAGCAAGGATGATGCCGCCAGCCCCCAGCTGATGGTGTCGAAGTGGGAGATGACCATCAGCCAGATTGAGCAGCAGTCAGGGAATGGTGCATGGTTTACAACACAGAGGAGTCACCTGGAAAAGAGATATGAAAGGCACATGAAAATTTGTGAAGGAGAAAGAAAAGAGAATATAGAGCTGCAGTCAGGCTGGGTTTGAAACTGCCAGGAGCTGCCCCACCAGCATCACCACCTCTGCCCAGGCCAGACAGAGCATCATCCCTGTGGGTGCTCTGGGGTGCTGTGGGGATCCATACCTGCAGTGTGCAAACCTGAACTCATTGGGTGCTGCTGACATGTATGTATTTGTTAACATTTCATTAAGTGTCTAGTATTGTGGATATTAGTGATACTAATTTTACAGGACACAAAATAAAAACTGGCGGGAGGTTTTGCCTCAGTATGTGTCTAACTGGACCTTGTGCAGTGAACGCCCTGCACTGCTGGAGCTTGTCTCATGCTTTAATTTCATCCAGATTAAATCAAGTTCATGCAGAAAGAACCCAGCACTTCAAAACTATTCCCAAAGCATGGAAAACAGGGGCAAACAGGAGTGTTGCTGGCTCACCCAGCAAAGCACCTAGTGCAGATGTGCCCTCAGCTGGGTGGAGTATGTTACCATCACACAGACATCTCAACGAGCAGGTCAGAGGGAAGAATGACCTACGGCAGAGGGGTATTGAAAACCTGACTGCTGAGCTGCCTGCAACTAGCACAGCTTTGCAGGGGGCATGTCTGCCTATCCCACCCATGTTTTGCTAGCAAAAGGAACAATGATGTCATTGTGGCCTTGTGCATTTCTGTAATAAAAATCCTAAATAGTTTGGTATACTAATTTATTTGAATTTTATCCATACTTTTTGATTTAAAAAGACTCCTGTTTTTCATTACGGATCATTCAAGTCCCAATGGCAAGGAGGAGAGTGTGAAGTAACACAATGGCTACAACACATGGCAATTCTTTGCTAAGCCATCATCACCTGTGACAAAATACCTTCTTTATGTTTTTTGTGTAATAATCGGTATGTCACCTTATCCCATCTTCATGCAATAAATTAATTATTGTAGTTCTGTGCTACAGGAAAACTTGGCAGTTGGCAAAATTATTTTCCTTACTTTGAAGTAAGCAAACTCCACCACCTGCAAGCTAGCTCCCAGGCGAGCTGGTTGTGTATGAGACAAAGGGGATTTGACATGTCATACCACATCCCCCTCAGAGGATCACCTTTTGATTAAAAAGGAAAAACAAAGGAAGGGAGAAGGGAATTTCTTGACTATGTTGGAGTTCTACAAATAAAATCTGTCTTTCTCTTTAACAAGGGTTTTCATTTGCCCCCAGGCTGTAAGCAGGCTGGCCAGATCACTTAGTCAGATCAAATGTCATGTCAAATGACCAAAAGTTGTATTCTCTGCTCTCAGCTGCCCTTTGTTATGCTCTCTAACTGTTGTTTGGACAAAGGCTTTGCTCAGGACTTGCTTTAGCAGACAAATGTGAAAGTGTATGTTTTTTACAGGGCAGCTCAATGTCCACATATAAATTCTTTACAGCATGCTTAGGCAACATATGTGTGTCTGTCATCCCTCAGAGGGAGCATGTTTCCAGCCCGCACAAACACCTGCTATTGCCACATTTTGTCTGAAATTATTTCATTCATTTTCTGAACCAAGGCAGCAAGGTTACAGAATATTGAATTTCCCTGTATCTCTAAGCTGTTGTTAAATACTTCTCTTGTGTCCCAAATGATGGATTTGTTTCTCTCCTCCTACTTGCCTCCCCTGCATTCCCCAAAACATGTTGAAATCGATGACCTGCACATTTAGAGAAATGAAACATCTCCTTATGTTGCACATGATTAACCTCTAACTTCACCAGTGGAGGAGAACATTACTTAAAATACTACAGGTGTACTTTGAAGAGGGCAGAACAATTTTAATGCCTAGTAGCTTTACAGACAAATTTAATAAATGAGGAGTAACCTGTCATTATACTTTCAAGTACCGCATAGCTGTATTAGAAGCCAAGAAGCAATATGTTTTCCTCCAGATAGAAAACTGCCCAACATATTAGCAATTTTTTCCATTACACTTTCTCCAAGGTATAATCATCAGTGTTGATGGCCTGAAGCTGAGTTTATTGAAAGAATGATCTGAAATTTAAGGACAAACAGTCCTGCTTTTCATGAGAACTTGAAACCATGATGAGATGCTTCTGACCTGTGATGCACCTGCATACGCCTTTTCTGGCCTCTATACTTGAGAGAACGAAGAGTAAGAGCCTCATTAAATTGCTTGGTAGTGGTTGCTGTTTGGGTGAGTGGTTGCTTCCGTACTGTAGCTGTGATGGGAGCTGGAGCCTGGCAGCCCAGGATTCAGGCAGGCTGCACTACTCATCATCCTCTTGCCTCTCTGTGCCCTTTGCCTCCCTCCAAGGGCTCCACACATCATACTCAGTGCACAGGGTGTGAGGACATTTTACAGTAGTTTGTGTTCCTGGGGAAATATGAATGCTAGGTCAAATGATGCTTTCAGCTTATCTCTGGCTAGATATATTGATTAAAGTGTAGTCCATTACTGTAATAATTACGAATTCATGATACAACGTTTTGCTCTCCTGCACAGAACAGTTACAATTTTGTCATGGCTTTCCTTGTTTTCTAAATACACTTGAAAACTTCTGAACTATCCACTGGAGTAGATTACCTCCTTTGCCTTTAAGTTCAGGTAAATTATGTAACCAAACATTTCCACTCCAATTCTACAAAAAGATAAAAGCTGAGTCAAACAAGCAATGACAACAGCAGTGCCAAACAAACTGAGGACTCAGGATGGCCTTACACAAAACTGAAGCTGATCAGTGTAAACCAGGAAAGCCAAAAGCCTTCTCAGCTCTATTTTACCTGTATTTAAAAGTAAATGCATTAAAGAAAACTATTAAATGTCAATAAATTGTATTTTCTTCTGTATTTTCCCTATTAAGAATGAATACATTAATGTATTATAATTTCAATAAACTTTTATTTTAGCTTTTTTTTTTCTTTTACTATTAGGAAACTGAGAGACAAGTAGATAATATGTGCTTATACTAGCAATTTGTAGAGGTTCGTGCCTCATGTGGATTCCTTGCTCCCCACATCTTGCACATTCATCTTTGCTTCCTACTCTGCTTTGCTCCTTGCAGTGGAAGAGCATCCATTTGAGACATAAGCATTGCACAGCTTACAGGACATCTTCTCTCTATAAATGGACTTTTTAAGTAATCCATCATGGCACGGTCAAAAAACCAATCTCTTTCCCTTGTGCAGACAGGCATAATAACATTTGAGATTTTTCACAGGTAAGCCCAAAAAGATCCCAAGGTGGTTCATCTTTCACAAGAACCACTGAGCACATGCTGTAGAGACCTAGGACTTGGGTGCTATGAAGCAGCTGTGTTGCTTTTGGGCATTTGCTGTACCTTGCCGTTCATTATCTCCCACTTCTACACCTTACTACTCCTTTCCTTTTGGTGGTTGCAGTTATACATTGTTTATTTTTGCTCCTTAACCTCGCAAAAAGATGTCCTATCTTGTCTCCCAGTCTTGGCTGCAGGGGCCATTTGGAAGCTGGAAGATGCTGCTGGTTTACCGTGCTATGGTGGTGAGGGAGGCAGGGATTTGTTTCCAAGAGAATGAACTACCTCTGTAGGAAAAGAGGGCTGAATTGCCCACCTCTACTGGCCACAACAGTTGGTGAGAAAGTGTCCAA
This sequence comes from Falco peregrinus, assembly GCF_023634155.1. Lineage (NCBI taxonomy): Eukaryota > Metazoa > Chordata > Aves > Falconiformes > Falconidae > Falco > Falco peregrinus. Next base: position 25,549,636 of record NC_073723.1, on the reverse strand, counting down.
GAAAAAGGAAACTGAAAAGAAAAGGAAACTGCCTTTCTGAAAATTAAGACCCACAGGTCAGGGCAGCCTGTCAAATATGTCTGCAGGTGTGGAATAAACCTGAACATGGTCTTCACCAAAAGAAGGCGACCCACGCTCCCAGGCTCCCTCATCTTTAACAATCTAGTGCGAAGGAGGAGTGGGTGGACTTCTGTGTGCCCTGGCAGCCTGGAGAGAGGAGTACTGGCAGGTGGAGGCCACCTTGCATTGTTTAGCCTTGTCTCCAGCAAGCAGGCCCAGCACTGGGAGACACCTGCAGGGCAGGCTGGCACATGAGCACCTTGTTTGCCATGCTCGTGCTAACTCAAGAAGGAAAGGTACGATGAGGGGCACAGGTGGGAATCAGAAGTGCCCTTCTCTGTGCAGAAGAATGGTAGGGAAAGCAGCTTCCAAAACTACCCAGCCAGCTTCTCTGCAAACAGTGGGAATAGCAAGCTGCTTAACCTGCAGCTCACTGTGCTTGACATGTGCCCACTATCTACCACACCTGCATGGTTTGCTGCACTCTAAGGGGCCACTGGAACGAAGGTGAGGCTCAAACATACTAATTTTGTAGACAAATCGACAAACAAGCATTTGCTCCATCTGCAACACACAAATGTTTGGGGGGTTTTGTTTCTTTTCCTTTCTTTTTTTGTGTGTGTGTGTGTGTGCGCGCGTGCGTGTGCGTGTGTGTGTGCGTGTGCGTGTGTGTCTGTGTGTCTGTGTGTCTGTGTGTGTCTGTGTGTGTGTCTGTGTGTGTGTGTGTGTGTTTGCTTGCTAAACAAGCCACAAGCATAAAATTATTGTGGAAGAAGGTTTTGATGTCAGTTGCACACAGCCGTAGCTTAAAGGAGAAAAAACTCACTGAAACATTCACAACTGGCAGTGCAACAACTACAGTGGCAGTACCCATCTGCAAAAGGTGCACATCCTGGTGTGGGTCTCTACCTTGACCTCATGAAAAACCCTTTCATTGCAAATGAAGCCAAGAGCTGACAACAACTTTACTGCGCTGGGCTAGAAAGAACTTTCTATACCACAATAGGTCTTGTGCAAATTACTTTATGTTAATAAATGTCAGTTCTTGGGGATGGAAAGAAGTGATTGCTTCTTCAAGAGAGGAGAGCAGACTAGCTTTAGTCAACAGTTTGCATTTTTAAGCTGGAGGAAAAGTTGTGGTTCTTTTCTCTACCAAAACCACATAGTTTAATTAACAAATGCAAAATGCAGTTAACAGGCTCACATTTCTTGCACTTTTATTATTAATTCATCAGATTAGCTCTTAGAGCAACCCCACTTCAGTTTTTGTTGCTATACAAACATACAATAAGGGTCAATCCTTGCCTGACAGTGGTCTAAAGAGACAAAAAAGACCAAAAGTAGGACATAATATCCTCAGCTAGGGACTGAGGTACAAAGCAGCTAAATCATTTGCTCAGGTCATGGATGGAAGGAATAGACATTTCTTGATCCAGTTCAACTCAGTCCAGCGCCTTATACATTAGCTCTATGTACAAATTACCATAAATGCTCTTTTTAGAGTAATAATTTAGTATGATAAATGAGTGAGATTAAATTATAAGGTTATGGACCAGAAGTATAATTTTTACCAGATCATCTTTCTCTGTTGACATGGTGTAATGGAATATAGTCCTGGGCAGTCATACATTTTTTCACACATTATCATCAATATTGTTTTTGTGATGAGCACCATTCTTCCCCTCAAAGCAAGAAAAAGTATTTCAGCAAAAGCTATTCTTTTTTGGGAAGTAAAAAATTATAATGAATCTGTCTGTTTTACCCTCCTGAGAAAAATCAGTAGTATATAAAACAGGGATCTGTAGTATGTATGAAAAAATAGTGCTTTATAGAAAAGAGAAATTATTACTTTGCTGGATTTTCAGAAGTGTCTTACTAAGGCAAAATAAAATTAAAGTATCTAAAGATATTTAAAGGTTCAAAACCAATACTCACAGTATTTTTGAGTCATATGAAAAAGCACAGTAAGAGAGGAAGGAAAGCATAATTTATTAAAGAAAATATTTTTTCTCTTTGCCATTTTTTCTCCTACTTTTTCTTCCCATCAATGTCTCTTTTAGTGTTTCCTGTGATACTGAATTGAATGCTGATGAGCCAATACTTGAAACAAATACATATGACGAAGCTGAGTGGCTTGAAATTTGTCACCACAGGAGACCTCTGACTTTTCTGGCTGGAAGCTGAGAAGTTTAGCAAGGCCTGTGGTTTTTTGATGAATTATAAAAATGAAGGGCCAGTGCAGGAGTTATATTCCTCATTTGGTGAAATTTTGCCAGATGAAATAATTTTTTTTTTTAAAATTAGAATAAAAAAAGGAAATAACAGATGTAAGAAAGTGATAACTACCTGTAAAGGTGGAGGGAGACTTCATAAACTCAACAGTCTTGACAGTCAAACCAGGCAGACGGCGGTATTGAGGCTTTGCATTCAAACAGTGTATTTAAAAGGGAGTGAGTAATGGTGTCTTCCATACCAGACCTCTGTGCCATGTTGCCTTGGCTCAGATGTGCAGAGAGAGGACCAGACGGACTGACCCACCTGGGGATGAAGGGCCCCTGCTCCTCTGAGAAATTGGTCGACTGTCCCATCAGCCAAGCTCCAAGGTGAGAAGGGCCATGGCTGTGTTTGATCTCCTCTTCATGGACCCAGAAACATAGAATCATAGAATCATAAGATGGTTTGGGTTGGAAGGGGCCTTAAAAATCATATGCATCCAACTCCCCTGTCATTGGCAGGGACACCTTCCACTAGACCAGGTTGCTCAAAGTCCCATCCAGCCTGGCCTTCAACACTTCCAGGGATGGGGCATCCACAACTTCTCAGGGAAACCTGTTCCAGTGCCTCACCACTCTCACAGTAAAGTATTTCTTCCTAATATCCATTCTAAATCTACCCGCTTTCAGTTTAAAGCCATTCCCCCTTGTCCTATCACTACATGACCTTGTAAAAAAACCCTCTGCAGCTTTCTTGTAGCCTCCCCTTTAAGTACTGGAAGGTTGTTATAAGGTGTCCACAGAGCCTTCTCTTCTCCAAGTTGAACAGCCCCAACTCTCTCAGGAGTTCTGATATACTCTTGCCTTCTGAAGTCTTTTTTCAACCTATTTTCACTGGTGATTTTCCCCTCTTAGGCAATCAGGTTGCTTACACTTCAGTCACCTCATTGTTAAGCAGAGAAGTCACTACCAGAATTCCCCAGGGGTACGTGCTGATTAACCCCTTGCTAATGAATTTATGAAAGGGGGAGAATAAGATTGCATGGTTTGCTGACAATTCTAAACTATTGTGTGCAATAAAAACAAAGTCTGACAGAAAAGTTGCATAAGGAACCCACAGTAACAAAAACAAGTCAGATGAAAGTCAGTGTTGACTTCTGTTGATGAATGTGAACTGATGCATGTGTGAAAACAATACTAACTCTGCACACATCATGGAAGGCTCTGAATGGGCGACTCATACTCATATTAGTTTCAATGGTTAGTTAATTGTCATTATGCTACCACATAAATGGACAGTGTACACACTCTCTGAAGACTATGTACAATCCTGATGTTTTGATCTCAAAAAGGAGGAGGTAAAACCAAAGGAAGGCTAAAGAACAGCTGGAAGAAGGTTAATAAGGTACAGGGAACCATTAAATAGACTAATACATTTCAGTAAGAAAAAAATGCAGTTGGAGCACTGTACTAAAAGTCTATCAAATAGTGAACAGAAGGCAAGAGAAAAACGAATAGTCATTCATTGCCTTTCCTGCAATGAGAAGTAAAGAGGATCAGATTAATCTGACAGATGGAAGATTCAAAACAAACAGGTGGGCATAATTCTTCTCGTGATAGTCTGATCTAGTATGATTAACCTTGTATTATATTATAACCTAATTCAACATGAAACATTCAAACCCATATTTCAAGTTTTAAAGTGTATCTGGAGGCAATATTTTCCAATACGATAAAACTGCTGCAAATTGAAGTAGCTCAACTGCATAAAAAGAAGGGAAGAAATGCGTAGCAGCACAGGAGAAAAAAAGGCAAGAAATAGAAGGTGTCTAGATGGACTATTGCTGTGGACAAAAAGCTAGACATGAGCCAGCTACATGTGCTCACAGCCCAGAAAGCCAATCGTATCCTGGGTTGCATTAAAAGGAGGAGTGGACAGCAGGTCAAGGGAGGTGATTCTTCTCTTCTACTCCACTCACGAGACCACACCTGGAGTACTATGTTCAGCTCCAGCATCAGACCCCAGCATAAGAAAGACACAGATCTGCTCCAGCAGGTCTAGAGGAGGGCCACAAAAGATGATCAGGCTGAGAGAGTTGGAGTTGTTCAGCCTGGAGAAGAGAAGGCTTCAGGGGCACCTTATAGCTGCCTTCCAGTACTTAAAGGGAGGGCTACAAGAAAGCTGCAGAGGGATTTGTTACAAGGACAGGTAGTGATAGGACAAGGGGGAACGGCTTTAAACTGAAAGCGGGTAGATTTAGAATGGATATTAGGAAGAAATACTTTACTGTGAGAGCGGTGAGGCACTGGAACAGGTTTCCCTGAGAAGTTGTGGATGCCCCATCCCTGGAAGTGTTGAAGGCCAGGCTGGATGGGACTTTGAGCAGCCTGGTCTAGTGGAAGGTGACCCTGCCGTTGGCAGGGAGGTTGGATGCATATGATTTTTAAGGCCCCTTCCAATCCTAAACATTCTATAATTCTGTGATTCTGTGCTTGTTTTAAAATTCCTGGAGAAAAGGATGCATGTAGGAAGGGAGAAGGAATCAAACAAATGGTTGCTTTAAAAGTATGATTATTGCAAAGAACAGTTCTCATTTTCCTGAAATACATTGATCTGTACTATTATTTCCAGGAAAATATGAAGTTACAAAGGTAACACTGTCTTTATAACCACAAAGGCTGGATCCCTTTGCTAAGTTCTGCTCACATAACATGCATGATTTCTCTCGTTAAAGAGTCACAAAGGGAAATGTTCTTTCCATTTCTTCCAACTTGTTTTATATGTGATTTTTTTTAATACAGTACAATTTAAAAAGAAATGTTTTAATTCCAGTTTTTAAAAAGATACAAGAAAAGAGATCTAGCTCATAGCATTTGAGGAAATTTTAAAATTTCCACAAGATGCTTCCTCCCTGGAGGAAATCAGAGTGCATAATCTGATTTGAGTGCATAAACTGTTTTGTTTTCCATAAGAGGTTGAGAAAGTTATTGTTCCAATTCTCACATCAAACTAACACATCACATGGAAAAATATCTACAGTAGCTTAAAATAATGTATTATTCCTTATTTTCCTTTGAAAATTCTGTGTCATTCACATTATTCTTTGACAGCTACTTTATTTATCTGAGGTCTATGGATACACAAAGAACAAGTCTGATATTGTGGCCTTTTTAGCCAGAAGGACCTTTATTCTATTTTAGGAAAATAACAAAGTAAGAACTGTCAGCACTGACTCTACTTAAAGGTCTCACGATCCTTTTGAGATCAGGATCAATGTATTTCATCAGTAGCTGGTGACAACTGAATACCACTAAATTTGGATATAGAAATGACAACTTCCAGTAGATCAAGAAGCAGCTATTTCTCTTTAAGGGGTAATACATGATAGAACTGCATGAAAAAAGTTGTTAATCTCCAGGTAAAAATTTAGAGATTCCTCTTGTTACCTCTATTTCACCACATACGTAGACCACTGACAGTAAGACCCGCCTCTCCTCAAAGTCAGGCAGAGAAGGGACTAAAATCTTTGGATTTTAGAGAAAGAGCCCGACTGAGTGTTAAAATTAGTGAGCTAAGAAGAGGCAGTAAGCAAAAAGCTGGTGGGTCAGTTTCCACGGGGCTATTTTTTTAGTACGAACTGCTGCAGCCCACCTGAAGAGAGGGCACAAGGAAATTCAAGTCTCTGTGAGGAGGTTACTTCCAGCTCTCCAGCATGACCACTGATTACTCTTTTCCAGGACATTTTCACATAATTTTTTTGTTTAGAAGAAATAACTATTTTTTGACTGATGGAAGTGTCACTGAAGTGTTTCTAAACACCTTTAATACATAGCAAAAAAGTCATAACAGCTACCAATTACATTTTCACAGGCTTTTTAATTTTCTGGCAGGCTGTGCTTCTCCCGTAAAAGAAGAGGCGTTTCAGAAAAGGCATCTCTTCAGCTGTGACTCATTCTGCTCAGTAATATCTTCATTAACCTGAGGTTTATAAAACATTTCCGGTTTCCTTTCTTATAATTGCATAGCTCTTGAATTTGAATCCAGGGCTATCTTACTTTTCAGATTATTTTTTTTTTTCTGTAATGTCCTGAAAATCTGTTCTGTTGATTGGGGTTTTTTTGCCTTGACATGGGAACAGGTGTCTGTTCAACAACTCTGCCTCTTTCCTCTCCTGCATTTTTGGATTAAAATCTTGAGTGCAAAGCCAGGGAGGATACCTGCTGTAGACTGTTTTCTTTGCCTTGACCCTGATTTTTACCTTTTCCTTATTTGCTTTGAGTGTATCACAAGTACCTGCATTTCCTGGGTAAAAGATGCAGATGCAGATGGACAAGAAGAAAATCTGCAAATTATATTCTGGAGACTTCTTTGGAGTTACTTTCAATTTATTCTAATAACTCTTTTTTTGTATCCAAACAAAGCATTATCCTAATCCACTTATTGTTGCATGATGAGCAGCATGAAATAGACTTTGCTGAGGATTTTTTAGTAGCAATCAAAATGCCTCTGAAACAATTTGGTCTCTTCTGTCTGAAATTACCCTTGTCAGATCATTTATTCAGTAAAGTTAATGATATGTGTACTGTAACTGGCTTGCTAAATAAGTTTTGAGTCACCTATGATTAACGTGCTTATTTTCATCGGCAAAATGCAACTGTAGTCTACAAAAGGATCTCAGACGTGCCATGGGACAATTTCTGGCACATTCTGGAAACCCTTTTGGTGCAGCCATGACCTGCTGAGAGACCCTTATCCTGGTTTATCCCTTTTCCCAAGCAAGTGATGGTATTTGCAGTTCTGAATTAATGTATTTGGTTTGCATGGTCAGATCTTGGTAGCAGAGGGGCTACAGGGTTCTGTGAGAAGCTGCCAGAAGCTTCCCCTGTGTCTGACAGAGCCAAAGCCAGCTGGCTCTGAGATGGATCCACCTCTGGCAAAGGCCGAGCCCCTCAGTGACTTTGATAGCGCCTCTGGGATAATGTATTTAAGCAGAGGAAAGTGTTGCTGCACAAGAACAACAGCAACCAGAGGAGAGGACTGAGACTATGTGAGAGGAACAGCCCTGCCGACCGCCGGGTCAGCGCAGGAGGCAGGAGGTGCCCCAGGCGCCGGAGCAGAGGTTCCCCCCCAGCCCGTGGTGCAGCCCCCGGTGAGGCAGGCTGTGCCCCTCAGCCCATGGAGGGTGGCGGGGGAGCAGATCCCCACCTGCAGCCCGTGCAGGGCCTCACGCCAGGGCAGAGGGTGCCTGAAGGAGGCTGTGACCCCATGGGCAGCCTGTGCTGGAGCAGCTCCTGGCAGGGCCTGTGACCCCCCCATGGCGAGGAGCCCCAGCTGGGGCAGGTTTGGGGTTGAGCTTGTGCCCCCACGGGGTGCCAGGCTGGAGCAGCCTGTGCCTGAGGGGCTGTGCCCCATGGTGGGGACCCAGCTGGGGCAGGGCATGAAAAAGGATTCTTCCTGTGAAAAGGATTCACAGTGGAGAAGGCCATGGTGGACTGTGTCCCCTGGGAGGGACCCCAGGCGGGATCAGTGCACATTCCCTGTGCGGCTGGTGGGGAGGGGGGAGAGAAAATCAGGGGTGAAGTTGTGCCTGGAAAGAAGGGAGGGGCGGGTGGAAGGTTTTTTTTAAGATTTGGTTTCATTTCTCATAATGCTACTCTGAATTGATTGGTAATAAATTAACTGATTTCCCCAAGTCAGGTCTGGTTTGCCCGTTACAGTAATTGCTGAGTGCTCTCCCTATCCATGTCCTGACCCAGAGCCTTCTGTTATGTTTTCTCCCCTGCCCAGCTGAGGAGGTGAGTGATAGAGCGGCTTTGGTGGGCACCTGGAGTCCCACCAGGGTCAACCCACCACAGTTAGGATTCAGGGAAGCACTCCTGTGCCAGGACCAGTGGTCTGTTCAGGCCTCTTGCCTCTGCCCCCAAGATTGGTCTTGGAGAATTCACCATGGTTTTAGGGCAAGGACTCTTAGCAGATTACAGTTGCTGCAAAGATCCACCCCACACGCTACTTGCTAGAGCCTTCACAGTGCTTGCCTGCCTATTCACCACCATATTTTCATTAAAATATTTATCATATTTTGGAGCAACCCTGGGCCATCTCTATTGAAATAATACAGAGAGATGTGACAATGAAAATATGCCCAAGCCCCTTGCTATTTCATTGCCACAGACTCCCAGCAAAGCTAAGATTCACAGAAATTCAGATGTGTGGAGGCTGCCGGCTCTGCTCTAGCTTTGCACAGCTTTTCAAAAAGTCATAGCGTGGCAGTAGTGTGCCCAGTTGCACATCCACACATGGTTGCATCTTTATTTTAAGAACTTTAATCCTAGGCTTTTGAATCCTTTTGGTAGCTTCTGTAGCTCTTATCTGCTGTTTGACTGGTGTTCAAACAGCACATAAATAAGAATGCTTCCAGTTTTTGCTATAACTTCAAACATAATAAAATCTTGATGTAAAGAAAAATGTCTGTTTCTTTTGTCTGGGGACTCAGAAAGCTGACACTTTCTGAGAGAGGCAGCACCTTTTCTGAACCAACTCATTCACTGTGAGTGAGGAGACCTTCTCAGCTCTGCAGGAGCAAGAGGGATGTCCTTGGTCTGCATCACCATCCACAGGAGAGGGGAAGCCTGACACGCCACTGCCTAAAACTATTGTATCTCTGTTCACATCTGTTTCTGTCTCAGCCTTGAATATGCTGCCCCAGAGCCGCTCCCCGCCTCCCCCGCCCCCCCCCCCCCCCCCCCCCCCCCCGCCCCGTCTGGGGGGTCTGCCTCTGTGAAGCTGCTTTGTGGAGCAAGATTAAAGCTTCTGGAACCTGCTGCCTTCATGCCCATACAAATTGCAGAGGGTGCATGTTTCAGTGGGTTACAGGTACTTAGAAAATCCACACACCCTTCATGAGCCCTAGCTATATGTATTTCACTATTTAACATAATTTCAGCTGTGATAAAATGATCTGACCATTAATGCTGTGTTGTCAAGGAGATTATTTGGCCTTTCTCAGAGGGAGTTCATGGTGTGGAAAGCAAAAAGCTTGGGATAACCATTCATTTTAAAAGAGCACCCATGCATAATCATTGATACCGTACAAAAAGAAGCATACATTAAATCCTTGTTTATATCCTTATGAAAATTTGCTCTCCTAGTCAGTGTGTTTTCCAGTGCTCAAAGTGGATGGGGTTTGAACTCCTAGAGAAGATCTCTGACAAAATGTTCTAGGTTAGTTATGTTGTCGGGGAGCAAAAGACAGGGAAGCAAATTCTAACTGTGTATTACTGCAGTGGCAGCAGCAGCGGCCAATTTGTGAGAATGATGTGTTGTAAGTGCAGTCCAGCTAGGAAGAAAATATTTCTGATGCCTAAGAATAACAGGATAGGAAGTCTTTCTTATGTCTCTTTGCACAGTCAAGGTCTGATCCGATGTCTGCTGGAATCAACAGGAAAACTCACTTTTACCTTGCATTTTGGGTCCAGTCTGTGTAGAAACAAGATCATAACCAAAAAGATAGATAAAAACCAGCCATCCATGAAGAAATGACTTCAAAATGTGTAAAAACAACAGGCTGTGTGCGCTTTCAGCACAACTTGTCCATTTTGAGGTTTTATGCCAAGTTTTGGAAAGGACTGTTGGAAAAAATTGAACCATTGACTAGAGTAATTTTGAATAATTGGAGTCATTTTGGAGAGAAGTTGAAAAAAGGTCTGGTAATGCTGGCACAACTCAGTTTTCCCAGTTTCTAAATGTGCTGGTCCATTGTCTGGATCCCTATATACTGAGGGACTGGCTAACAACTGTGTGCTTCACAGTGGATATCTGTTCATATGAAATAAGATGCATCATTCACCCTACTGTGAAAAATAATCATTTATCACCTGTTGTGATTCTATGATTCTGTGATACAGCCATTACATTGTCACTTCTCAACCTATTCATGGTGACCATGCTTCATTCAGAGTAAAACCTCTTAAAAGCCTGCTTAATAGTTACTGTAGAAGTAAACCCACAAATGTAGCAGTGATAGAAATGGTAACCCATTTCATTTATTTTAATATTGTTTCAAGAGACTAACAGACTATGTGGCCCTGAGGGACAAGAACAGGGACAGAAGAAGCAAGGTTGTCTTTGCCTTGCTGCAAGCCACCCTGAAGCTCAGTGTCCTCCCCTGGTCTTGGTGGGAGTTTGCACCTTCCAGCAGAGACATAGCATGCAGGAGTGCCTATGCCTGCCCTGCTGTCCCTAAGGGACACCAAGGCCCCCTCCAGGTTTTGAACTGTCACCCACTGATGGCTGGGGGATGTGACCCCCCTCAGGTAAAAGCAGGCTGGAAGCATCTCAGCTCTGCCCTGCAGCAGCCACTCTTTTGGCACAGTGATCCACTGCTTGCTTCAGCTGATGCATAAGGAAATGCAAGAACAGTTTTGAGATACAGGTTGCTCTTCCCACAGAAATTGTGGACTGCCATACCCAGGATGTAAACAGCCATTTCAGGCAGGCAAAACAGGCAAACAAGGCTTAGAGACACAAGCCATAGCCTCTGAATCAGAGCCAGGCACTTGTTTTGAAAGAAAGACATTCCCCTGGCATGTTATAAAACTAACTGAAAGAAACATATGAGAGCTCTCCAATGAATGGGTGTCATCCAGCAGTCTCAGTTTTCAGAGAAGTCACTATTTGGTTACTTTGTCAGGACTGAACATCACAAAGATGGACTTAACTGGTGCTCACCAACACAAAGGGCTGTGGCTGCATGTCCACTTCTTGTCATCTCAACTGTGTAATAAAGCTCTGAAATGACATGCAATGCATAATGTATTTCTACAGTTACTCAGTACACATAAAAATTACCATCCTACAAAAGACCATAACTGAAACGTGTGTTTTCAGAGCTGGGGTGCTCCAGAAGAAATGCACCTGTACCACCTGCTGCATTGGGAACACTCACTGAGATCAGCTGTTATCTTCAGACAGTACCCAGGGTTCAAGCTTCAGGGTGAATCACAGAATTACTTTGACACCCTTCTTTTGGTAAGCCAGTAAAGCAAAAAAATTTTTTAAAAAATAGCGGCTTATTTTTAAGTGTAGGTTTCCTAGAAAATTTTTCAGTTAATCTCTAGTGCTAATTTCATCAACTAAAAAGCTTTGTACAGGACTTGGCTTACTGTAATTGCCCCAGGAAAATATGAGTGGATGGATGTAAAATGTGATCCACTTGATCTGATTGAGTATGTGTTTCGGTTTGCTTTTATGCACAGTTTGCACACCTATTTCTAATAATAAGGCATCAAATAATGGTTCCCAAATGACACCAAGCATGTACTCACATAGATGTGCAGACACAAAGCAGAACCCTATTCACTGCATGTTGTGAATGCCCATCCTTCCTTTCTGAATTCATCATGTTTCCAGACATTTTCTGATACATATAGCACAGACAAATAGCTTATTTGTATTGAAACAGTTCATAAAGTGCCTGTTGCTAGGGTAACTGTAGCTTTTTCAGATACATTTGCAATGATGGAGGCTTCCTGCTGTTTTGGTTCTTTGTAAGCAGCTTAAAAATGAGGACTCACCTCATCAACACACAAAAGCATCTGCATGGCATTGAATTGAAGAATAATAAAGCTTTAGTATGTTAAGTCTGACTTGATATAACTTCATTGCAACGTGCATCAAAGTACTGATCCAGTTGAATCTATATATTCAACCAGTCTAATTTTTAAACTTGATTTTAAGTATATGGGGCTTCAGGACGTTAGTTATTTGTTTGATATTTCTTTTGCATTCATTGTGTATTCTACACCCTTGGGGTCCATGTGCTTTGGTGCTGTTCCCTCCACACAGCTGCATGACCCTTCCCCTGACCACCATTTTAACAAAAGGTGTACATACCACATTTCCTCAAACTCATGTGCAGTGCTAGGTCTTGTGAAGGTTTTCCAAGGCTTCCTACCACCTTTACAAAATGATTAAATCAAAAAAGATTATAGAGAATTAAAGGACTATATATCTTTCTTCAATGGCCCTAGCAATGGTGTGAAATGTAAAGGAAGACCATCTTGAACAAACAACTTCTGTGGATGCAAATGCCCATAGCAACTAACATAGACTGAGAAACTGAACATGTAGCACCTGAAAAAAAAAAACCAAAAAACAAAAAAACACATGCTTTTTTGGTCTTGTCTTTGTGCTGTCCGGCTTTGGAAATGTGAAGTGATAGTAAGGTTCACAAGAGCTGTTTGGCTGGAATAGCTCTGTGTTAAATGAAGAAAAATATGCACAACTCACATTTCACCTCAGCATTTTTGCTACTGCCTCATCTCACGTGCTACCTGAGCAAGCAATGGCTGTTGGGGCCTGGAGCTACAAATTCTCACCTTCTCATAGCAGTGCTTATTCTGAGATGATACTTTGTGCTTGTTTAGTTTAAGTCCTGGGGTTCTAACTGCTTGTTTATATGAACTGTTTTTCACATTTTATGGTCTCTGTTAGGTAAAGGTAGCTTCTCTTTGCTGAGTTGAATGTCATTATCCATGACCCTTGCATCTTCTGCATGTGTGGGAACAGAGGTGTTAACTGACTTGCTAAAGTAGCATGGTTTTTTTTATAAAATGGCCAAGCCTTGTCACCTAGCTGTGTCTTCTTATTTCTTGGTAGTTACATGACAACAATAAGGACCTGGAAAAAAACTCATAATTTTATCCACCTGGCAAAGATTTAGAAGAAAAACTAATCTTGGTACTCTCCTTGTGCTGCTGTACTTCACGTCATACATGCACTGGAGTCTGACCCTTCACTAGACTCTGCTCAGATCTGCTCTGAAAATGCAAGTCCTGGCACAGCCTCCCAGCCCTTGGGTCCGCACCCTGAGCAGGTATGCTTTTCCAACATCTCCCTTTAGAATCATGGAAGCAGTCAAGTGGGAAGACACCTCTGGAGATCATCTAGTCTAGTCTTCTATGCAAAGCATTGACAGGTGGATCAGGCTGGGCCTTGCCCAGGCAAGTTCTGAAAATCTCCAAGGATAGAGTCAAATCAGTCATCCAAACAATTCCCCATGTTCAGGTTTGTATCTGTTGCCTCTTGTCCTATCAATGTGCACCTCTGAAAGGAGTTTGACTGTTGCCTTTACAGTCTCCCATTAGGATCTTGAGGAGAGCACACAAACCTGGTTCCCTATTTCTTTTCCTGCAGTGGCTCCCAAGTGCTTTTTCCCCCAATGATTTCTGCAGCTCCCAGCTCCTAGAGGAAGCAGCTGGGCTCCTGACAACTTAAGGTGCTTACAGAGAAAGACATCCATCAGCTGGATTTATTTTCAGTGCAAGGAAGCATATTCTGCAAAGCCACAACTTTTGTGTCCAACAAGTAGGATTTGCAACTTTTAATAATTTTGGTATGCCATCCTGCCTCTTCTGCCAGCTTAGCTACTTGGGCAAAGCAAATGAAGCATAAAATTTAGAACAACTGATGCCATTATGGCATCATACATTTCCACCACACACAAGATATCAAAGAATGAGCAAGAAATCACTGGAGGGTACATTAATTTGTATTAAGGGATTCACTCTTTTCTTGATTTTTTAAACATACATTAACTAAAGGTGGGCTCCTAATGCCTATCTACCTTGCTGAGTGTATGTATGATCCACAACAGTAGCTCTGTCACTGTTGCCAAATCTTTGTTAGTCCAAACAATGCACAATAGTTATAGACACACTGCATGTTTCTAAATGGAAATGTGAGGTGGCCTACAAATCCTCTATCTTTAAAGCAGAATTTTAAGAAGACAGTAAGAGCACAAAAAGTGGAGTCAATAGGGGATTTAGTCTACAAAGGAGCTGGACCAGAGGAGTAGGCTCTACACGCTTAGCTCAGTAACTAGTGAGAAATCTTTTGGCATGACAAGCCTACAAGTGTTCTCCCAGAAGAACAGCAGATCTTCAGGCTGGTACACTGTGAAAATAAGTGCTCTTTTATGAATAACCACACAGAGTACAGTTTCCACCACACACAAGATATCAAAGGATGAGCAAGAAATCACTGGAGGGTACATGAATTTGTATTAAGGGATTCACTAAGTCACCGTCATAGACATCGTGAAATAATAAGAATTTTGAAAACTCAAACAACAACAAGACATCTAGAGAAAGGTCCTATGGAAACTGTATTTAAAGAATCAAAATAGCATGTTGTACATTTGCAAGTATTTTCCACTGAAATGACTGTGTAGCTTATAGGAAAGTCCTAGGTTAATTTTCATGTGAATTTTGCTAAACTGAAATCCACTGTAGGTTTCTGAAGTAACAATGCATTAGGAAAAATATTATATATAACAAATTCTCGGAGATGTGTGACAATGTAAGGGCAGTCACAAACAATAAAACAAAATAAAAGCTTCATTTTGAGCTTGTAGGCTTTTTTATTGCCTCCTTTGTAAGTCTTTTGGGAATGTGTAGAGTCAGGATGAGAAAACTGCTATACTAATTTATATGCAGAAATATCACATTTAAGGGAGGAAAACATGGAATTCCTGTGGAGAATGGGCAGGATCTGAGCCCTGTTGCTTACTGCTATACAGAGTATTGATGTGGGGAGTAGTAAACTGCAGCTGGGGAGGGTGTGAGCAGCTCAAGGGCACAGTGTACCCATGGCAGTTTATGGTAGTGTACGCAGAAATGCTACTCTGGATGCCTGTGTGACTGCAGCACAGGTAAACACTCTGTGTGTTACTAAGATGATTAATTGCAGCAGATTTTTTAATTATTTTTTTATCAGCTGCTGGTGTCGGCTCTCTCAAATGACAGTGAATAGTGACTCTTGGTATTGCAGGTGGTTTATCATGTTATTTTATTGCAGAGGTAAAAAGGACAGACTGAAACATACAGCAAGAGTTGTTCAGGGTTTTTTCCCTCCTTTTCTTCAAAGCAGAAGTTACGAGTGAGCAGCACTGTTTCTCTCCCTACGTGTTTAATGATGCTTTGATTTGTCTGACTTGCTTAAAACTAACATTTTCTTCCAGAAAGTTTGCTTAGGGCTGTGGGTTGAGCAACCCTCCTGGAATACCTGCTGCATGTACTGGTCCTCCACATGCTATGTGTCTGGCAGCGCAGCATAAACAAGCAATGTACGTCATATCACAACCGGTGCCAATAACCCTTGTAACTTTTGGTTGCAGAGAGGCCCAACCAGCTTTTGGCACCTCAGGCTGTTCTGCTTGCCTTTGATATACACCCACTCATGTTTATACACAGAAACACACACACACGCGCCCCACACAGAAACACACAGGATTGGAAAGATCTGAAGCACTGTTATGATAACAAGCTCTAATATGCAGCTCATGGCTAGTTTCCTAGTTTCAGTGGTGGATATGACCGCATTAGAGAGGATGCTGAAACCCTCTAAATGGGCAAATAGCAACAGAATGTTTAGTAAGATTCTTTGAAGGGACGTGTCCATTAAGATCTGGCTTTCATTTCACATGGAAAACACCTAGCCAAGCCTTCAAGAGGAAGATTTTTTGGGAGGTTTCTCAAAAGCAGTGAGGGCAGGTTTAGTTTTGGTGCCTCCTGCTTACAAGGACTGCCAAATTTACTGCCAACAGATCTAATTCAATGAATTGAGACTGGCAAAGAATTTGGTCCTGGAAGCCCAGCCATTACTTGGTCATATATCATACAGTTATCTATTTCAGAAGCATTGCAGAAGTTGTGGACTGACTGTGAAAGTTCATCCAGCATGGAAAATGTCAGCCATGACCAAGGCAAGAAGCAAAAGTTAAAATGAAAGAGAATCCACCTGAAGAACCAACCCATCTTCTGTGTCACGGGCTGTTAAAGGAAAGACAAAATGCTGCATCCTTCTTACTTTCTGCTGACCCCCAAACCTGCAGCCCACCGTGCAGCGTTCCTGTGACTGAGCAGCCCAGCCTCACCCAGCACCACAGACTCGCTGCAGATTTGAGTGGAGCAGGATCTGTGCCTTCCTTCCCTGCGCCCCGCAGGTGGCATGCTGGAGGCTGACCACCACGTGGGTGGCAGCCGGTTGTGTTTCTCAGGGGTGGGCAGCCTTCTGATCTTTCTCTGTGACCACTTATGGTGGGGCTGGGCAAGCAGGTGTGGGGGGGCAGGGGAGGCAGAAACAGCCCCCAGCACCTGATCTGGGCAGTCGTGCTGGCTTTGTTCTGCACAGTGAACTGTCAAGTAGATGCTCTTTCCTTTGGTTCACCTTCAACCTATTCTCCTCCTTCCAGTGCTGCTGTCAAGACCCACTCCCAAGCCCAAGTTAGCCTTATTTTATTTTTTTTTCTCTCCAGTTTCTTTCTTTTCTGGCTTGTGTGGCTTTCTTAACCCTCCTGGCTTTCTGCAAAATGGCCATCAGCCATTCCCGCTTCTTGTCCCCCAGATCTTTTCCGCTCATGCTTCCTTGGCAGGTATTTATCATCCCCTTCTGCTGCTGGTTCAAAGGCTTCCATAGGAGGCTGCAAAGATCCCCCTGAACAACTAACATAACTTTTTCCGGTAACAACTCATTGCTAACACATGACAACTGAGTCCGGCAGTTCACTTTGAAGATAAAACCAAAAGCTAACAAGAAACAGACAAGGAGCAGCTCCACTGTCCTCTTAAATCTGCGTATATTATAAAATTACTTGAGCGTCTACTAGGGACTGCAGTCCTGCTCATTTGTTTCAGTGACTGAGCTCTAGATCATACAGCCCTACTCCACTTTCTGTCCGATTTAAAATGTTTTACTGCCTTGTACTTATTTTCTCTGTTGATAGGTTAAGAGGAAGCTACACCTGAGCCACCCCCCCTCCCCCCTGTGCTACTGATCACTTGGAAAAAAAACAGGCAGAGCACTATAATCAGCTAAACCTCCACAGGGGGTGATACTAGGCTGAGATCAGCTCTGCAGGCACTTTTTTTTTTTGTCCATTGTTTTCATTGTCTTAAGCTTTGCAACTGAATAACGGGTAGCAACTCCATGTTGACTATGTCACAAAGCAGGAAGGGGGGGGAACATGACAGACATTCTGATCCAAGGTCGTCCCCTGAGTTGTGGTATATATAATGGCTCTCTCCTGCACGGGTTTTCTGATAGTCTTGTTACAAACATTCTTTTCCATACACATCTGTTACCTCAGGTTTCTGTCCTTTATGTATCCACTTGTTTTAATATTTGTCAGCCTTAATGTATTTGAGACTGCTAACCTTTCTGTCAGATATATTTGAAGTTCATTAAAGCTTCCAAGAATTACTGAGGTTGAACGAGCCAACAGATGAAGATGCACAACCTTCACTCCTTTCTCATACCGGAATAAAAATCAGTGGGCTAGATTCTGAACTGGGCTGATATGGTACAGGCCCAAGAGAAGGCAAAAGAAAGCATCATACTTGCTTCTTTTGCCATGGACTTACCCTAATTCTAACACCAACCACTCTCTGACTCTGGTCTACGGCATTTCCAAATCTACTGTTTCTTCTACCTATTAAATATTGATGAGTAAGTAATTTTGTGATTTACTGTTTACGTTAAAGAGCAAACATGCTCAGAGAGATTAAATTAAGTGAAATCAAAACAGTTGTTTTCAAAACTTTTATGAAGCTCAGAAGTTATGAAGCAATGGATTTACATTTTCAACTATAGAACATAACTCTCTTTTTTTAAATATTAGAAATACTTCAACACTTTAAATGACAAAATACAGCTGCTGATTTTTTTCTTCTCAATGAAAGTACTTTACTAGGTTCATCCTGGCTGTATTTGCTTCTGCACAAAACATTTTTAGAGATCACTCAGCTATAACAGTAGCTCTGTGTCATTCCAGCATTGCACCCCTCATTACCCAATGTCATGTGCAACTAGTCATGACATAAACCAGTTTTCTACTGCCTTTGCATAATAGAGCATACAACATGAAGCCAAGGATGTAGAACAGCATATTATTTTCATATGCTTATGCTAACAGCTTGCAGTCTGCTCCATGTTGTAGCTGAACAACCAGCCACCCACAACTGACCATCTCAGGTGTCTGCCAGAAGTTTTTTCAGTGGTTTTTTTGGTAATGCTCTAGTAAAGACACCGCTGGGATCACAAACTCACATCTTGGGTCTCTTCTACAATGTTAAGAGTGTTCAACAGCAAATAGCTGAGCACACCTGGTTAGTCAAACACCAGATACTTATATGTTTTTGTTATAATTCAGTTTTTCGCTGCTAGTTGGGAAGTTTTACATCAAATTAGAGATTAGGCTCCATAAATCTCAAACCAATCTGATGTTCTCCCACCATACTTGGGAAACTGATGGGCTGCGCTTCATCTGGACCCAGCTTGATGCCACACCAGCTGAAAGCTGCTCTTTCAGATACTCTTTATTTACTGGGTTTTTCTAAGATTTTGTTGAGCTATTTATTCAGCAAGGAAAGAAGTGCTTATCTGTCAACTGCTTTGCAAGACCAAATGAGTCAACCCCCTTCCCAACTAGCAGATTAGCATTTTGAACCCACTGAACATCTCATTATGGCTGTGTCCAACTGCCTATGGTAATCAAGGTACTCAGGTGAGGTGAGTAATTTTCACAGTAAGGAACAATTTCCATTAAACTATATCAAAATGTAGTATCTTAATGAGTGATTAAATACCCTTGTGTTACATTTCTTCTAAGCTGGTAGTGTCCTGAATTATGACAAGCCTACTACAAGCCAAGTTAAATGAATGTCCTGGAATTCTGCCTGATCATTCATTACTTTATGCTCTAGAATAACAGGCAAGCAACTATATTCTTTATAACAAAGCTCTGTGCAGAATCATGGTAGATTTATTATTTGTTCTTCTGACTTGAGGTTCTCTAGAGACACAAAGCAAATGATAGAAAATTTGTTTTATGTAGGAACTAGGAAGTTTTGACCTTGAAGTAAAACTGCAGGATCTGTGAGATCTAAAACTCATAACCACCAAAGACAAGATTTCTGCTTTGATCTTTCAGGCAGCTTTTTCAGTTTTGTTTCTGTTGCAAATATTAGATTTCTTTTATAGGCCATTGATTTTAATGCCTACAACATACGTGTGTGCTCATAGAATCTAAACTTTATAGAACAAGATTCCAGCATAATTTAGAAATAATTTGATTTTTATTAAGAATTTGGGAGTATAGTCTACATTTTGCCCATAAGCACAAATGGCTTTCTTTTGTGTTTATATAGGCAACAATTTTAATTCCAATTATGTATATGACATAAAGCAGACCTGCACAGTATACATCTTCTTTTTTTGAAATTATGCATTATCAAATAGCATTAACAAATGTTGTCTAAAGGATGAAAAGACATAATATAAGCCAGAATCATGCACAGCTTCTGCAGTGTTACTTTTGGATGAAAACTCAAGAAAGCCCACACAGGAGGAGTAGGGGATTCTGTCATTTTCTGTGACACTGACAACTCTTAACAGAGGGGAATGTCCAGCAGCTATCTCCGATCCTAGATGTTCCCATTCCTTCTTGTGAACTCCCACCTCCACTCCAGCATTTTCCCAAGGTAGCATTCATTTCAGACACGGAACAATATTTTTAAGAGTTATACAAAACTTTTTACTTTTACAGGTGAAGTGACCTATAATGAGGGGGAAATTGAGAGAAAAACATTATGAAATCTCAGCGCTTAAGGGAAGGAAGAACAGTGATTCTTTTTAAAGGATGACACAAAAGCCAAAGTTTTCTCTATTACTTATGTACTACCTTCTAAACCACTGTTAACTTATTCACCTTTCCAACCACAAGAAATGATAAATAGAGTCGCAGAAAAATCTAAACATAATGAATTGCTGTATACAAGGCATCTGTTTCCAGGGATACAATAGGGAAAGACGTTCAAGACAAAAATCTGCATCATTAGTAATCAGTGGGAGTGACCTTGGAGTAATTCAGCACAACTAAACTTTTAAAATTCGTGGGTGAGATCATTCAGCTGGGGTACAGAAAGAATGCTACATGAGTCCATTCAGGTAGTCACAAGGAGCACAAACTGTATGCCTGGCTCAGCATGGCTGTTTGCCATCTACAGCTTTTTCAATTCGTGCCATCTATTTGTTTCTTACATGATAAAGCTGTATTTGATGGAAGTTCAGTGTTGGGAGGTCGTCATCCAAAGCTCACTGAAGTGCAATGGGAGCTTTCTCATAATCCAGCCTCTTCCTAAGGACATGTTGTCTGGGACGTAGTTAGTGTTCTTCCAACCACAGCTTATGGGTGGAAAGCAGTTTCAGAAACTCCCAGTGCTACTATGGAACATTTATGTTGGAAGGGAACTTTAGAGGTCAGGTATTTTGCAGCTCTCCAAGGATGAAGATGCCAACCTTTCTCCAGACTGTCCCCATCCTCAGCTGCTCCCAGGTCGAGCAATTGTTTTCTGAGTTCAGCTGGACTTTCCTTTGCTGCAAGCTGTGGCTTTTGCTTTCTGTCCTTGCCTGGCATGTCCACAAGAACCACCTGCTCTGCCTTCTCTGTAACACCTTCCCTGTTGGATAACTGAAGGCTTCAGCTAGTACCCTGCAAGAGCTGGTAATCCTCCAGGCTGAGCAAACTGTTCCTTGCTTCTCCCCATGCACCCACCCATCTGCAAACCATCTTAGTAATGTTCTGCTGGACATTCAGCTTTTCAACACCTCTCTTGTAGTGGAGGCTCAAAACAGGACATGGTATTTCTCATTTCTCATGGGCCAAGTGGGTGCTGAGAGAGGGAAATAACTGCCTTCACTTGGTATCTATGGTCTTGATAGTACTCAGCTCAGTACTCAGCCCCCATGTGTAGGAGAGCTTAGGGTTAAAGCTATCCTGCTCCTGTTTGTTTCCCTTCCTCCTTCTTTAACCATTTCAGTGCACAGGATTTATAAAAAACCCAGATGAAATCATAAAATAGACCAGTGTTTTCACACGTGGTTTGCAAACTCCATAAATAAATGTACAGGACTGTTCCTCTAGATTCAGCTGTCAAAGGTATTGGATCTCTAACTTCAGGTAACGACATTAAGGACAACAGGGATGGTGACACACCCAGAACTTCTGGACTCATTTGCTGCCAATGAGGAATCTCCAATACTTGACTAATTTTGGAAAATACTAACCCAGTTGCCTAGCTACTGTCTGTGTTCAAGTATAATTTTAGTAAATTGACACATCCTTTTCCTTTCAATACTTGCCATAACGACTTGAAACATTTACCTAATCAGGCATAGCAATGTTTAGCTTGCAATCAAGCCACAATTTCTGACACAGTGCTTTCACCCATACCACATCGCTTACATCACTGGGCCAGTTATGCATCTGCTATATGCTCATAAAGCAGCTAGGACTGACCCAAGAAATTATTGCAGTGGTGTGCATTTGGCATTAGGCACCCCAAAAATCATTGGTATTCTCTCCTAATTAAGGCAGCGGTTTGGGGATGAGCAAATCCTTCATCCTAAACCAAGATGCTCACACTGACTTCTACTGTAGGCTGAGCTTGGGCACCTCATCTCCTCCTTTCTCTCTCCAGGGAGGTATAAGGGTGAGCTATCACTTGCATAACTTCCCAAAGATAAAATCCTCCATAAGCCATTTGCAGTTGTAAGGGTAAACCCTTACAGTTTACCACTGCTGTGAGAAGTGCTGCTGGATCTTGAGCTCAGGCAGAACATGGAGACAGGAATGGTGTACTGGGACAAAATGCTTTGAGCTTCCTTCCAAACAGGGAGCTTTGGTGTGATGCGTGGAATGCCTCAAAAATCCTCTGCTGGCAAACACACAGCAAGAGGGGAGAGAGAGATAAAGACACAGATACTTAATTTGTGGTTGTTTCTTTCAATCCCCTTTCTGATGCACCTAACACAAGTGTTCCAGGTTCTCTCCCAACTGCTCTGTTTCTCTTTTAAAAGTCAGATTTACAGCCTCTTGTTTTTCTTCAGTGATGTTCCCTCTGTCACCATCTTATCACTGCTTCTCTCCCTCAACAATTTTGGTGGTTTTCTTCTACCGTAAGTTTTTGTGATGCACTGCTGGAAATACAAATACAAAACAGAAAAAGACCCCTTAAGTTTTTTCAAAACTGATGAGTATTTTCTTCTTTATTTTTCTCTCTGGGACTTTTTGTTGTGAAATGCATGTGTGTTTAGTTTCTATTTCGTCTTTTCTCCCCCCTTTTCTTGAAATGTATGCATTAAAATTTAAAACCACCCTCTATTCACTGTCATGTTGTAAGAGGAGGGCAGGTATTGTCCTGTACACCTGATTCTCAGGTGCATGTGAATACATAGGAATGAGAATGGAACTTAAGCAGATAAGGTGATATTCAAAGATAATCATTACAACATACCTGCGTGGATCTTAAAAAGATAATCCAACTATACCATGTGTATACAGAGTTTAGTGATTTCTGAAAGAACTATTAAAATAAGAAGAGCAGCTGTTTTTCTTTATAAATGTAAGGTCTGAGTACATATTCCATTGAGTTTAAATTTCATTGATGGCTGCTAACATCTCAGTTGTAATAAAAGGAATGAAACCCCAAGGAGCACAAAATCACACAATTAGAGTCCTTTGTCTACAATATTTGACATGTGCACATTTTAGACATCATAAGTTATGCCTTGTTCTTAGTGTGGCTCATTATCATCCAATTAATCCCTTCAACAATTTGCTCCAGACTGAAAATATTATTCTCACATAAAGATGCATGTCTTGACAGCTGTGCAAAGCATTTGCTCAAATGTAGTATGAGACAATGCTTCCAATATAAAAATAATAAAATCCAAACTAATAAGCATCTTGCATGCTGTCTTTATGCATCATTAAAGCATTAAAGAGAATGCATCTGTACATGAAATACTTGGAATCGTATTTTACTTGAAGAAATATAGCACCATTTTAGTGTTGAATACTGTTTTGTAGTGTTCATGACAGCTGAATGCTAAAGCTAAAGTGCAGGGGTTATTTAGTAGTGCCAGAATCCTTCTTATCAGTATCCAGTATGCTGACCCTACATAGCTAATAGCTCTTTTAAACACACATGGCAAATGTGAGTATATGAGTGAAATTCTAGGCATCCTCTTTAGTCTGAAATAGTATTAAATGACTGTTGGAGCTTGCAGCATTTGTTAACATGCAAAGCACAAGAATTTATTTATAGAAATGTTATCAACCAAGTTTAATGTTTTTTTCCTGTGAAAAAAAAAAAACCTATACAGTACTCAGTATGTTAAAGATATTAAAAGCAAATATTTTCTGTTACATTTTAAGTTGTTGCCTTTTATATAACTGATGTCCAAGGGCAGGTGTTCTTTTTTTTCCCCTTCCACTGTTATAAAATTACAGTTTCTTTACATTTCTAGTGCACTAGTTAGTAGGAATCACAGTATCATTTTGATACCTGTTGTCTGTTTTTCCTTGCTGATAATACTATAAAATAGGAAAACAGGCAGGTTCAGACCCTTAGACTATTCAAATGAACACAGCCATACTAAAATTAACTGATAGATGATCTCTCTGCTTTAAATTTTTTCCTACAGCTGAGTGGCCACTATTCAAGTAAGTGGCAGAAGTACTTTTGCTTGTTTTGGTAACTGCTTTCTTAGACAGCAAGTCTTTTAATGGTTATACTCAGATAAGAGGCTCAGGATGGGAAAAGCAGGAGAACAAATGCAATCTACAAAAAATAAGTTATCCTTGGTTACAAACTTTATTTGTAACTTGCATTCAACACCACTGGGCACAGAGCTTTGCAGAAAGTCTAGAAAACATGAATCCCTTAAAAGGGTGGTGAATTTACCATGCCATGACTCTTCCTTCTGCTACTCCTCTGCACTTCTGGTTTATATCTGTGCCAGAGAAATGCAGACCTCTTAAAGTCTTCCAGTCCCTTTGCCACATGATCCCAGATCTGTCTCAGCAAATCACAGTACTCAGTGACCTTGTTGACAGGCAAGCGGTAAACCAATTTTCCCATGTAAGCCAACTGATTTCTTGAATCTGTTTTTCTTAGGTTTTGTGACAACTGTTTTTTCAGAACAATTAAGTTAAAAATTCCTTATTACTTGCCTTAAGCCAACACCAATCCAATACAAAGATTAAAAGAAAATAAGGATGATACAAAAACCTCACCTTTGAAACAGGATTTGCATTTTCATGGAGATTAAAAACCCCTAAATCAAATAGAATTTGTCACACATATGTAGGAATCCCAAGTCATTATAAATCCTAAATCATTTAGGCACTCCTGTAAAAACCCACACAGGATTTTAGCATTACTTCAGTGGAGGTAATTTTTTCTCCAGTGACAGGTAGCAAAAAAAATAGTTAGAAAGAGAGATCACTGCCTTAAGTAACAAGATTTATCTCACAGAAAAGGTGTTTGGTCCCTTCACAAGTTTTACTCATGAAAGGCTTTTCCAGGTGCAGATTTGTCCCACAAATGAAATGCTTTGCCTTGCCACAGGCTCACTACATTAGCACAGAAACACAGTTATGTGGTGCAGCAGATGTAGGAGAATAAATTCTAGATGACCATAGTTACTACAATATTTAACCATGTCAAGTGCAAATCCAAAACCCATTTGGAGCTGATCGTGCCCGTAGCTAGTTACGAAACTTAAAAGTCAGCCTTTGGAGGGTGCTGAAGTTACATCACTGATGGTGACTTTTGTCCTCTACAAACTGCAGCCTTGGAGGCATTTGTACAGCAGTAAGTGCGCGGTGCTCCATTGGAGGTGGGTGCAGAGTAAAGAATCCAAGTTAGTTATGATTTGTATGATCCCTGAGTATAGACAGATAACAGAGTATGAAATTGCCATTTTTTGTAGAGCCATTTTTCAGGACAGAATAGGCTAGCTGGGGAAGTAATCTGAGTTAGAGAAACAGAATTAAGAATAATTTATAGCTACTGGGGCAAATTGTTTATAGTGATTCTTTATTCCATCTCAGCGTGTGCTTAATGTTGTGGGACAGTTTGTTGCGGGTTTGTTGTGCCTCAAGTGAGCAGAGACACATTTTAATTGAGACAAATGGGAACAAAAAATTGGAGAATATTGTTGGGTGAGTGGTGTGTAGCACAGGGTGTACTAACATGATGCCTCTCCCTTTCCCTCCTACCCAAAGAATTGTGCCAACAGAAATGTATTAGCAAAAGTCAGCATATCTCAGGGGCTTGTTTTTCTACCTATTGCTGTTGACTTGCTAACCACATCTGTCCTCATTTGTATATGCAATATCAGTTGATGCCTGGACCAACAGGTATGTGCATAAAATGGGGTAACAGATACGCATTAAAAGTTTCACAGTGATCTCTGGTCTCTCTGCTGTCAAAATTTCTCTGGCACAGCTGCTGAGCTTGCATGTATTAATGTTGAACTGCTTTTGAAACTAGCCTGTGTGTTTTGATGGTTGCATTAACACAACTGGTCTTTGATTCTCAGATTCAGTACCTGATCTCTGACTGCTGATCATGTTAAAAGTATAATTTGAATGTATCAGGCAATGTGCAACATATGATGCTTGAGCCCTATCCATGACAGCAGATACTTTGATTACATAGAACATACATTTACAGTCTTGAAATTCCTTCTGCAATTGCTGCAGATGTTATAGAAACATTGCAGGTTGGGTAAGTACTGTATGGAAAGAAAAGGGAAATGCTCCATAGAGGATGTTAATCAATACTATCAAAATCCTCTGAAAGTCTCCTGTAGATATATGTCCCTATAGCCATACAGTGACAACTCTATACTTTTTTTCTTTACCAGAATGCAATACTTGGTAAAAAGCCATAAAAAGTGAGCTACTGGCTAAAGCAATGTGGTCTGTCCCATCTCTGATACAGACCAGTAGCAGATGCAGACAAATGAGGTAAGCATTGGATAACACATTTCTTGAGTATCTTCCACACTTTCTGTACTCGCTTCAAAGTCACGTGGGCTTTTAAATATTCCCCAGCTTCTTGGCATCCCATGTCCTCAGCCATTACTTCTGGCACTGCAAACACATACTGTCAGATGCACTAGTTAGTTCCTCAGCCTCAACTCAGACCATCCACATCACCTACAAAAGCTAGCAGAATACATGGAAACATAAGGAACAAGGCTTTATAGCGGAACAGTGTGGCAGAAAGGTATCAGTCATCCCTGAAAGAGAAATCAGTCTATGAAGGTGCCAAAAATGTGTGGTTCACCTGAAGCCATTGAAGGTTAAGGTTTTTTTCCAGGCTGTCAACTAACTCAGTTTCCTGGTTTGAAATCTGTTCGACACCCTGCTGGGTTTGATCCCTGCTAGGTCCCTGTTTACTGACACTAAACCTATGATAGTTCATTCCTGGGGTCCCTTCTGGGGCCTTTTATGCTGTGGGGTTGAGCATCTGGGGCTCCACACACTATAGCCACGTAACCTTAAAAGCACAGACTGCTAAGCAGGAATCTGTCCAGTTTGAAGGACAAAATGTTGTGGAGTATGAAGGGGGCTGGAAGGAATTCTTTTTATGACATCCAGGTGTTATACTAACACCGACCTTCTTCCCCTTCTAGCTGGGTCCAGAATAACAGGATCTGCAGATTGTATGGAGCAGAATCTTGATGAGACCCATTATATGATTTTGTTGATATACTGTTCATCAAGTAACCAGTAACCTGAATTTTCCCACAGACCACTGCCAGGTCACTGGCAACAAATCTGATTCTTTTCACCCCTGTTTCTTCATCTGTTAAATAGATGATACTGTAGATCATGATAATTGCCTGCTTTTGTTGAGTATTTTGTGGTCTACAGATGAAAAGGTTCTCAGCATAACTGAAGTGTGAAAAGGCAAATGGAAAAAATTACTGGAAAAATTAACAGAGTGGCTTCAAACCTCTGAAAGTGTTTGAGTCTAACTTCCAGCTCTGATTCGGGTGGTGTTCTCTTTTTGTCACCACCTGTTGTTCCAGTTTATTTGAAAGCCTAGTTTTGCAAACTTTACACCATGTGCCCATGTTAATCCTTCGCTCTTAACACTAAAATCTGTTTTGAAATCCAAGTTGCCTTTCTCCAGTTGCACAACATTTTAAATTTTTGAACGCTTCCTGAGCAAAGAGCAAAAACAATCGCCCTAAATGGAGAAAAACATGGATTTAAAGTCAGATTTAATCTTCAACTGTTTAACACAATAGCCTAAGAAAAAAACAATGGGTTGAAGGACTGTGGTGGGGAGTTGACAAGGGCTCTTTCTCAGAGCCCTGCAGAAGGGTTTGCTATTGTTTCTCTCACTGAGGCATTAAGAAAGTTCTGCACCCATCTCCATGCACAGATGGGCTCATGAATACTGCTACTGCATCTGTAGGGCTTTCATCAGTGCATCTCAAAGCAGTTATTTCCACCATTCTTTCATTTGTCTCTGGTTTTACACAACCTGACTGAAAAAGGTGAGTTTATTCAACTTCTTCAGGAGATTCTTCATTGAGGAAACAGTGGTGGATTAGTAACTCTGTGTGTGTGTGTGTGTGTGTGCGCGCGCGCGCGCACATGTGTATGTGCGTGTGACAGATCTCATTAAGAAGTAATTTGTGCTCTGATGGTTTTATTCTTGCTGTGCTACAATCCTGAAAAGAGCCAAAAGGGCTCAGGGGTGATGACAGCAATAGCAACAGAGGTTTTGAAGAGAATGTCTATAAAGTAAAGAAACCCGATTTTTCCCGCTGTTTTCAAAAACAGCAATACATCGCTTTTTGTAAGCTCTGAAGGGACTCTTACAGCTCCCTGCAAAGCAGGAGGCAAGTGTAAATTACCAACACTTTCACAGGGACACGGAGGAAGTCAGAATTTTAGAAACTGGTGGGGGTTTTTTTGTCAATCTCCCCTTTCTTTGCCAGGGTGGATCAATATCATCGCTACTCGAGATGGCTGTCTGAGAGCAGAAAGGGAAAGCAGTGTGAAGCAGAAAATCTGTGGGGCTTTACAGATCACTGTCCTTTCACCTCCTGCTGCTGTCTCCACCCTCGGTATATTGTGACTCCTCCTGGAAAGCGGTGATGCTGAAGTCTGCCTGGACTGGATCAGCTCAGTCCCATGCAGTGCTTCAGCCAGCTGGCAGCGCGGGAGGGCTCTGCTTTCCTTGCTGCCGCCTCCTTCTCCTCCTCTGCAGGGGGGACAGCCCCATCTCCACATGCCGTGTTTCCATGAATGCCTCAAAGCGGCTATGAGAAAACAGCTTTTTAACCTGTGCAAATGAGCTGGAGTCTTAGAGGGATTCGAATTTGGTAATCGAATGCTGGTAATTGTATTTGCAAAGACTGAAAGACCAGGTGCTTTCAGGGGAGTGGAGGACGGTACAGGAATGGGACTGTGACTACATGGAGAATGTGCTCTTGGGCTACGGCTCTCCCCACACTCTGCTCCACTCACCTTTTTCAGGGGACCATGGAGAACATGAGCTGAGACCAAGTGCTGGGCAGAATCAGCAGTGGGCTGGTGAAGATGGAGAATGGCACAGGGGATGAGCAGAACCAAACTGGGTTGCCACTATCAAGCCAGGAGATTGTTACAGCCGAATACCAAGTGGTTACCATCCTCTTGGTCCTCCTCATCTGTGGACTGGGCATCGTGGGCAACATCATGGTGGTTTTGGTGGTCCTCAGAACCAAACACATGAGAACTCCCACTAACTGCTATCTGGTGAGTCTGGCTGTGGCAGATCTCATGGTGCTTGTGGCTGCAGGACTACCCAATATCACAGAAAGCCTGTATAGATCCTGGGTGTATGGCTATGTGGGGTGTCTCTGCATCACTTATCTGCAATACCTAGGGATCAATGCTTCTTCTTTTTCCATCACTGCCTTCACCATTGAGAGATACATAGCCATCTGCCACCCAATCAAAGCTCAATTCCTGTGCACTTTTTCAAGAGCCAAAAAGATCATTATTTTTGTCTGGGCTTTCACCTCTATATACTGTATGCTCTGGTTTTTCTTACTAGACCTTAATACAGTAGTCTACAAAGACACGACTGTTGTGTCCTGTGGCTACAGGGTGTCCAGGAGCTATTACTCTCCTATCTACATGATGGACTTTGGTATATTTTATGTTGTGCCAATGGTATTGGCAACTGTCCTCTATGGCCTAATTGCTAGAATACTCTTCCTGAACCCCATCCCTTCGGACCCAAAAGAAAACTCTAAGACGTGGAGGAATGACGTGGCTCACCAAAGCAAGCCTGTGAATCCCAAGATGACTAACAGGAGTTTCAATAGCACTATTGCTTCTCGAAGGCAGGTAGGAACAGCAGTTTGAAATGGCTTTCTGAAACCTAAACCCCAGTCATTTTAGAGATTGCTAGTCTAAACCTGTGAAGAAGGTAAAATATATTCTCCTTTTTTGCTAAGTAGTCAAGCTGAAGTTCTGTGGTATCTGTACACACACATCTAAACATGTATTTTTTCATGCCTATTCATTATTCTCTACTGCGAGGACTGAAAAAGTAGTATTTTAGTTCCCTTATCAAAAAGCAATTAGGAAGTGTCAATAAAGAACGAAACATTTTTAACTATAGTTTCTTTATATTACAGCCTCTAGTAATCCTGCCAAATATACTAAGTGACTTTTGAGTTAATTTTGAGTTCTGAGGAGAGGGAACTGGCCTGGGAGTTTAGGACACTTGAGGTTTTGTCCTAGCTAAGGCACTGTGTTACTCTGCACACACAGTCAAGTTGTTACTTTTCCTGTCTCTAACTCTCCTGTGAAAAGTCTACCTAAGCAAGTCTGTATATAAAAGTGCTTTGTAAATGCTAAGTATCTTTTTTATTCTGTCTCTCGTAAAGCATTTTTATGTATTGATGACTCAAAACTGAGGCATAGGTTTGACTAGTTTCTTTTTATATTGTTAAATATGTATGCTGCAATGTGTAATTGCACAGGTAGGATATAGTTAGTAGATTTAATTTATGGTTATTTGCAATAAACCATACTGCCTCATACTGGCAGAGCATGCAGCAGGTAGCACAGTCTGGTGCAGTGCTGAGAAATGCAGGGTGCATTGCTTCACAGCTGGCTTTTGGGAGCAGGCTCCTGTTGGGTCAGGCACCCTGATGCAAGTGTTGGGAAGCAATGCTCCATGCGGAGCAATGCTCCGTGCTGAGCAGCTTGGCTCCAACCCCTCAGCAGCCGCTGCGCGGTACCGCGAGGGTCGCTTTGCCAAGAAGGATGCTTCTACCTCCCTGCAGTGTACAGTCCCCTCAGGAAGCAAAGCTGAGCTGTGCACATTTTCAAATAAGCTGAGTGCCCACCTTGGGTGACAGGTTGAACTTTATATTCTTCTTATTTTATGTAGATTGCTACTGTTCGACGAGAGGGACTGTTTTACATTATTACAGAGATTGCACCGACCTCAAAAGTTAACTGAGTTGCCTGTTAGAGCACTGAGTGCTCACAGAGCATTGGAACCATGCTTGGAAATGCACAACTGAGATATGTGGGCTGAGTTATATTTAATTATGTGCCTCCAATTATAGTTAATAGTCAGATTAGAACTGTTTAGTTTTGTTTTTCTTTGTCTATTATTTAGTAGTAGAAGTTAATCTGCTTTTCAAGTTCTTCGTATCACTTTAGTGTACATGTTTGATTACATGTGCTTAACATCACTTGAAAAACAGACAAATCTACATTGAATATTGCTGAATGTGGATACTGTTATATTATGAAACAAAAATGAGGATTATAATATGATGTCTTTTATGTCTTGCAAAGACAACAAGACTTTTTCTAAAAGCCTAAGTAACCTGATTGTTTAAAGTAGCATTACTATGAGTAGAGGTAGCATTTATGTGCAGTACAACATAGGAAGCAAAGCAAGAATAGTGTGGCATTATTAGCAGTATTTTTTTGTATAATATCAGCATGCAAAATATAGCCAGTGGTGTAAAATGGGAAAAGAGAAGTCCGTATTAAAAAAAAAAAAATCTGAAATCTCAACAGTTAGTAAGACACACAAGTGAAAATTTTCTGCTGTGCTGGTAAAGGCAGGTATAGATGACAGTGTAGTTTGGCCTCATCGTGAGTTCTGCTGTCATGTATAGACATGCTGTCATGCCTTCTCAGAATGGTGCTTGCAAAGCAGTGGCGGAGTTGCATAGGATGCCCAGCATGTGATCTGTAGAAAAAGTGACTGAAAATGTGGTGTACACTTCCCACTTCTGTAGCAGTTCCCATATTTATCCAAGAAAAATTCTACAATATGAAGTTGGTGCATGTTCGTTCCTCTGGTGGGTTGGTTCCAGCTGGCAGCCAAACACCTACCCAGATGTTTGCTCATTCCCCTTCCGCAGCAGGATGGGGAAGAAAATGGGAAGAACATGAGCAAGAAAGCTCATGGGTCAAGATAAGGACAGGAAGGTAACTTATCAGATATTGCCATGAGCAACGCAGACTTGATTTGTGGAAAAATAGCTTCACTTACTGCCAGTTTATTGTCCCTTGTTATGGCCCCAAGTTACATTCAGTTCCTTCCGTGAGGCGACTGGCAGCACAGGGCCAGGGAGTGTTGCAGTCAGCTTGCAGAGGTTTGTCTCTGTCACTCCTTCCTTCTCAATCTTCTCCTCTGTTTCAGTCTGGGTCCTCCATGGGCTGCAGTCCCTTCAGGTGGTGCCTGCTTTGCCAAGGAGCATCTCCTTGGCTGACTTTGGTGTTCTCTCTGCTGTTTCTCACTCTTGTTCTCTTCTCACCTCTGTCTGTTTCCAGCAGTTTTGTCATTTCTTAAATATGTTTTCACAGGCACCACCAGCTTGGCTGATGGGCTCAGCTGTGTCCTGTGGTGGATTTGTTGGCGCTGGATGGAACCATTTGTGTCCAAAACAGGCCAGCTCCAGGACTCTTCTCAGAGAGGCCAGCCTGCAACCTCCCCACTGTCAAAACCTAGGCATGGAAATTCAGTATAGTTCCACTGAGTCATTACAATTTATTATTATTATTATTATTATAAGTAACTAATTATGAGCTCACAATTACATAATATACTAGAATGAAACAGGAACTTAGATAAGTTTCCTCAGCCTTCATGAATGTTAAACTTAGGAATTCGATAACTATTTTTTTATGATGATTAATCCAATATGGCAGTATGTGAATTGATCTCCCCACTTAGTCTGATCTGGTTTGCTTGACTAATCTGGATTTATCTGGACCCAGACTGCCAGATCATACCATTTTCTTTATTTTTTGTGGGACTTCCCATTATCTCATCTAAGTCTGGAAAGTCTTTCTAAAAGGTCAAAACTTTCTTTTTACCTGGGTAAGAAAGCACTTTCTCCCCTACCTTGTCATACAGTGGCTGTGTTCTGGTTGAAGAGCACTATCTGAAGCTCTTTCCGAATCATGGCAGAAATAGACTGTATCATCCTGTATTTTTTACACCGGTATTATTGTTTAGCATATATGTACTGTCAGTTTTGTGTTTCTGTGTGTGCTTTCAAGAATTAATCTTCTATATACCGTCAGTACTTTCTATTGTGAGTCATACAGTTATGCAATTTCAATTGTTTTCCTTAAAAATGCCAATACATTACTTAGATTTCTGGCATGAGAATGAGCCCAGAATTAGAAACTGGCAGACTAAAAATGTGAAGACCAGCTTGGAAACCATCCTGGAATCAACATCTAGGATGCTTCCTCACACCTGGAACCAATGGATAGATCAAGGAAAAGGAGGAACAACCCTGATATGGCATCTAGAATAGCTCAATATTCAGAGAGGAAGCAAATATGGAGTAAAATAACAACTTCCTTGCAGCTATGGAGGACACCTACCTAAGCCAAGTCCAGGCAGGGGTGGGAAGTTCAACAGTGAGATAAATAGTGGGGAGATGGCTACTGCTGAAGGAGAATAGATGGACCATGTTCAGTTTAGTTAGAACAAATATTTTCATTCTCTGATGTAAGCAGATGTAACACCAGCACTGAAGGAGAAAAAAGTGGTCAGGTGACTGGAGGTCTTTTGTTTTCAAAACAGGATGGCAATTTAGAGCATGCTATGATTTAGAAAGAAGGCCTAAAATATATTTTAGAATGGTGAGTCAAGGCTTTGCAACATACTTTTCATGTGAGATGCCTAGGAATGAGCTCAGAATGAAGCTATAGTACATCTCCAACAAATGAAAATCAGTTTTCCCAGGCAGAAAGTGGTTCTCTGCTACTCATTCCATTCCCTGCCTTCTCCCTCCCACCCATGTGATTTCAAAGTGATTGAACTATGTTAGTTCTAGGAAATACTACATTCCAATGTTTGGAAAGCTAACAAGAGCAAAACCTGTTTACTAAGGGATCAATACCCCCATACTAACAACCACCAACAGACAAAGCCTTTGAAGTACTCTTCAGGGCCCTCTGAAGTGTGCATTCAAAGCACTGTGAGACAAAACTGAACTGGGAAGAAGAGAAAAAAAACCCAAAACCAAAAACCAAAAGAAACCCCCCAAAAACAGGTATAAAAATAAGTATTTTTTTTAAAATGTCAAAAGAGGAGGAAAGGCTCAAAATAATCTTTCTTTTCTCATAAAGTATCTCTATTTCCAACAGATTTTTGTTTCACTGAACAACCTCTGTTATCACTGATATTGGACAGCTACTGAAATTGAGTTATTTGTTTACACTGCAAGCTACAGTTCTACCAAGGGAAGAAACACCAACATGTACCCATAGGATGTGTCAAACTTTAGTCTTATAACCACTTCTGAAGAGCTAAATCAATCCCACTCATGCAGTATTTACTCTGTTTTACAGAACTGTACTGGATAGCAGGGTGTAATACATGTATTTTAAAGGTTTTCAAAAAGAAAACTAGTTTTATTTGACAGTCAGGCACTTTGTACCTGAGAGTACATTTCCAATTGACTTTTCACTTTTCAACAGGCTTCTGGTGTCCCAGAAGGAACAGAAACCAGTTCATTCTTCCCCTTCTTTGTCAGAAGCTACATCCAGCTGACCCATTTTTTATGGAGAGCAGTAAGAGCCATTCATTGCCTTGGCAGAGCTTTTGATCAGCCATTACAAGTCAGTAGGCAACACCTGGCTTTTTCCTGAGGGGAGGACATCTTTGGCAGAAGAAGGCAAGAAACTGCTCTGTTCCATTTTCAGAGCAATCAGTTTGTGTTCAAGGCTGTGTAGCTTTACTCCCTGATGAATCAAATAGTGTTATAAATGGTTTTAGTATTGAAACATGCAGGTAAACCTTGAAGTGTGTGTTTAGTTTGTGACTAAAGAAAAATCTTTAAACACTTGTTAGGTCTGATGGAGCTGGTGATGATTGTGTTGAATGGAGTTTCAGCTATGCCTTGCAAAGAAAATAACCTTGCTAAACTGAAGTTTGTATATTGCTGAATAATACCATGGCAAAGCATTTGACTGGCAGTAGGCGGTGTTCAGTGTGACATAATTTTTTTTGCCACATAAGATTAGGAGAAAATGAAAAGGTGACTAAAAGTAAGATGAGAGCTCTTTGACCACAGGGAAACTATAGAGTATTTCTGCTGAGTGATGTGTACAATCTGAACCTGAGAAAACATAATGAAATGGTTCTGGTGTACCCATTTCCTCAGGTTAAACAGGAGGGAAGTTGAGAAAGCAAAATTTTCCAGCACCTTTCAGTTGAACGCAGGTCACACTAGCTGAAACTTTAAAGCTTAACAGAGGAAAGATCAATATGATTAGAAGATGATGCCATGACAAAGAGCATCTCTTCAGGCCAGACAGTTCAAAGTCCCATTTACTTGATTCAAAGACAAAGAAGGAACTTCAATGCAAATTCAGTGTTAAGTTTTATGTAATAACTAAGCAATCATTTGGACAGATGATGACAGGTCATGAGGGAGTGAATTGAAGTTGATTTCTATTCACTTATCAGAAAATACAGAATATTAATTCAGAGCTGTCTGATTAGATACGTAATTTGAATGTGTAAGGAATCCTGGTCCTTATGAAGCACTGAAAAACTGTAATTGTTGTCATGGAACTAGGGTAAAAACTGCATGGAGTAGTAAAAAAAGATTGAATTTGATCCAAGGGATCATGAGCCAGTAAGGGACTTTGTCCCAGACCCCTCAGAACCTTAGTTTAAAGAAATTTCCCTCCAGTATTTTGTTATAATTTCACAGAATCACTGAGGCTGGCAGGCGCCTCTGGAGATGATCCAGTCCAGCCCCAGTGGTAGTGCCCCTTTCAGTGGTGCTGTAGTAGACTGCAGACTTGTTAGCCTACAAGGGAGATGGTTTTCTACCACTTTATATTAGTTTCTTCACTGGAGTTGCAAAGGCAGATGGAACATTTACATCTTTTATTTTTCAGGCATGCATATGATTGCATTAGCCTACCAACTGGTGTCTTTGGTATTCCAAAATGGCCTTTCATTGGTACTTGCGAACCATCCATATTGTTAAGTTTTCAGAAAATGCGGTCACTGACTGTATCCTCATAAAAATGAATAGCAATTGAGGAAACAATAACTGCAGTTACAGGCATTTATCCAACATAAATAGTAGTGTGTGTACATAAATTCAAACTGGAAAAAATACCAGTGCCCGTACCAAAAGTTTGACTAGATCATCCATTACCAAAAATCGCTTACAAACTAAAGTCAATTTAATCTACATTTTGCCTCTATCAAGCAGCAGTTCATATGCAACTTACATTCACACACGTTACAGCTTCAACTTTACACATGCTTGAAATTCAAGATAATAATTCCTTAGTCTTTACTCATAGTCTTCCTTTCTGTAGCTTTACACTGTAAAGTATCAAAACAAATCTCAATGCTTCTTTTTCTTTGATTTTCCATATACATCACCACCACAATCCTACTTAGTTCTAAACTCTTTGCTTGCAGAAATAAAAGAAATAATGATTCCTATTTAAACTTTGGAAGATTTAGCTACTTACTTTATATTTGCTGTTTAGGACAAGGAAATCAGAGAAGATGTGTACCTGTGATGGTAAAAGCTGAAGACTGATCGCAGTTTCCCCTCTTGTCCATTTTAGGCATTCTATTCCCAAGCCTTTTATAAAAAAGACAAGAAAGAATGGTTTCATTTCATGAATAGAAAATGTGTTATTTAAAGTATTCAGAGCAGATTTTGCAATAAAACAAAGGTTCACTAACAAGTAACACTAACCAACATTAAAAATTTCTTTACAGTATACGGTAGGGAGAGAAAAGCTATTTCTGCCATTTTTTCTTTTCTTTTTATTTTTTTCCCTGCAAGTCCTTGATTTTGCTAACAGTGCTTCTTTTTCTCTAGCAGCGCAGGTATTAGG
Source organism: Falco peregrinus (assembly GCF_023634155.1). NCBI lineage: Eukaryota > Metazoa > Chordata > Aves > Falconiformes > Falconidae > Falco > Falco peregrinus. Next base: position 25,513,074 of record NC_073723.1, on the reverse strand, counting down.
ATCTCACCACATTTCTAAAATGTTAATGCTTTTTCTTCTGAAGATTTGAATCATTTTGTTCTGCTCAGAAGCAAGAAAATGTCCTGAAGACCCAGTCATTGCTGGAAGGATGGAGAGTGAGAGAACTTAAAACTGAAGGACAGAAAAGGGATTTGCTTGTCACACAGGAAAACTTTGAAAATGTGAGGAAAATTGAATCCTCTTTTTCTAAGAGTACCTGTTGTGTGAGCTACCTTGGCAAGCAGGTTATTACCTTTTAAGAGGGAGCAAGAGGCCAAGGGAAGCAGATGGGAAGACAAGGAAGCAATCTAGTCCCCTATTTATAACAGCTAAGAGTCCAGACATTGTCTGGCTGATGTGCTCATGGAATCACAACCTGAGCTGTGTGCTTCCTTTTCTCTTTCCCATATGTTCCTCATCTGCCCAGTCCTCCAGATCAGATACTGGTTCTGGCTGTGTTGATCTCTCCCACACTTCCCTTGTATCCCACTTAGCTCAGCTAACAGATACCAATTTTTTTTCCTGTCCATCCATAATATAAACACTGAATTACCTAATTGCAAGTAGGTTTCATACTTTCCCCTAAGGATTTCCTAGTTTTCTCAGTTATCAAGGGAACTGTAAAAATAAATACAGACTTAGATAGTAAACATGTTTGTTTATACTTGAGATGGGATCCAACTCATTTAACATTACACATATATCACAAAGCTAGTTGCTTAGTTCAGTCAAATCACCTAAGGTACCTCCATGGTCAATTAAAACAGGTAGGTTGCCCTCTAGAGAAAGTTGTATCTTAGACATTGATGCAGTACATGATGACCCAGCCCCCAGAGAAACTCCTCTGTTCTCTCACAGCTGTTCTCTTACAGCAGTGCAAGCACATATTCCAGCTTGCAATGCAAGATAATAATAGAATTATAGAATGGTTTGGGTTGGAAGGAACCTTAAAGATCATCTAGTTCCAACTCCCCTGCCATGGCAAGGGACACCTTCCACTAGACCACGTTGTTCAAAGCCCCATCCAGCCTGGCCTGGAACACTTCCAGGGATGGGGCATCCACAACTTTTATGGGCAACCCGTTCCAGTGCCTCACTGTAAAGAATTTCTTCCTTATATCTAAGTTTTATATGGCTTACATGAAATCCTTGGTATCGCTTGGTTTCACTTGTGGTGTTATTATATCAAGACCTTAATCCTTTTATTTATTTAGTCCTCCTTGTACAACTTCTTTCAGTTTACAAAATCATGAATGGGTAGATACAATCTCTGTGCATTGAAATGAACAACACCAAGCACAAGAAAGAGAGATACTATTACCTGCCTTTAAAACACAAGACTGACTCTCTGGCACATTAACTTAGTAAGTATTACTATTAATTTTACCTATCAATGTTAGGAAAGTTTAGTATTCAAAGGAGAAGGAAGCAGCTACCAAGTTGTGAGTACCATGGTAATGATAATGTTTTGTAAAACTGCTTCCTTAGAATGACAAGGTTTTGGAGCAGGAAGGAAAAAGAGAAGACCTGTTCAGAATGAAAATACTGGGAATCTGTCGAGTGAAAAAGATTTTAAATATTTTTAAGAATATTTGCAGAAACCAAAAGATAGGGCTTGAAGAATGGTTGCACGCGGCCAGCAACACATTCAGTCTCAAGCACTTTTCTATCAATTAAAGTGCACTTGAATTTTGGACTAAAATGGATTTACTGAAAGCCTTTTAATCACATTTTCAATCTGCTTAACTGAGAATAATTTGTGCTTGAAGTATAAGATACACAGTGCACATCCACAAGAAAAGAGCAATCTGTGTATGCTTTCCTTCACCTGAGCAATGAATGAAGTTGCTAGTGCTGCTGCTTTCAGGGAGCTTTGGTGTACAGTTACAGGTAATAAAAAGCAGGCTGTTAAAAGGGTTTGTCCTCTTAGCACTCCACTGACATCAAATAATTAGCCCTCCACCAAATGATGTTTAGTTATGTTTCATATAAAGTGATTTGAAAAAGAATATGGGCAGTTTACTTAAGCAAATTGGACCAAAATTTCCTCTAAGCTATTTCTGTGCAGTACCATCCATCCCAATGAAGATTTTTGGTGTGGATAAGAAAACAGCTTTGACCTAAATCATTTGTTTAGAAACTGATTTAATCTCTAAAGGCAAATTCAGGTGTGCAAAAAGTCCAGAACATCCTTACAGCATCTTTGGGCCAGAAACCCTGAGGGGTGCCTGAGCCTGCTGTGGAGTGACAAGCCCCCTGGCCACACTGAGGGTAAAGTGAGCAGTGCCAAAGCATCTTCTAGGAGCTGCTGTCATTTGCACATAGGTTGTGCTCTGAGACAGCTGAGCATGAGAAACCACTGCCTCTGCAGCCAGCTTAGGGACGATTTACCAATGAGCAAACAACTCTGAACTCAGGACCTCGCAGTGGGTCTCAGAAGATCAGCCACTACTGTTTAAATGGATCGGGCATCTGAATCTTATGGCAATCTGAATGGCAATAGAGAGCTTGTGCCAGATCTGTGATTTTGGGCAGCTTTGGAAGGAGAAACCACTGCAGCCAGTTTAAAATTATGGTGAATTTCCTCATTGCGTGCACTGAATGAACCACCAAGATGTGCCATCCATGGCCACATGCTTCCGCCTCTCTTCTTGCACTGACAGTAGACTCTGTGGCAGCATATGGCCACGTGAGTTGGATCATTGACCTCAGCAAACCAAAAAACAGCTCTGCAGAGAAGTGCTTAGTTTTTGTTTGGACCAGGAGTCTGACCTGACACACACCTTCATGTTCGGGGCCAGTACAAGGAGGGAGGTGAAAGCAGGATTGCTTTTTTAGCTGCAGTCATAGGTTACTTCGGCTTCAGCTCATATAAGGACTAGGAAATCGTGGAATCTGAGAGCTGCAAGACAGTGTCTTGCCTGGCATAAAACCTGAAAGTGCAAAGCTAACCTCTTAGCATTTTTAAACACATTCAAACCTGCAGACTGAATTGGTCTCAGCTCAGGGGACTTTGTGCTGTGATCATGATATTTTTTATCTGGTGCTAAGAGCCAAATGAAATATTTCGTCAAACCACAGCCTCCGTAAGCTGAACACGGCAACAGAACAAGCTAGTGGTGTTAGAAGGAAAATGCACATCGAGCTGCCAGTATACATAAATTCAGCTAATAGTTTGCACACCCTATATATATATGTCTTAAAGGCATATAGGCCACAATCACTTGAAGAGTAACAGTGTCTTTTTCAATGCTGTAAAATATTTTTCGTGTGACTCTCAAATATCCCCTTCCTGACAGTAAGATCAATTTACTTCTAGTTCAGCCCGGGATTCAAACTGACAGCTGCGCCATTGTGAGTGATTCTCTGAGCAATTGTTCATTAAAAACATGCTCAGAAGAAATGTAAATGGGCCAAGATCAGTAGGTATGATAACAGAGTCCCCTGCTGAGCTTCTGGTAGCAAAGTACTTTGACGCCTGGTTAGACTGTTACCCACTCACCCTCTGAATGCCTGAGCTGCTGCAACACATCTGTCAGTTGGACTCAGTCCCATTGTTAATCCAAGCTCCATAAATGGTTACTTTCTTGCTTTAAATGTGGATTATTTTCCATGATGAATGATTATTCTCAGCTGAATGGATTTGCTCGGTTTGGAGGCACAGGCTGGCTCGAGCTGGAGGGAGGAAAGGCAGCAGGTCAGGAGTCCCTGAGCCTTCCTCAGCCAGAGGGTCTCCTCACTCTTTGTAGCCATGCTCACAGGACTGGTCCTTTTGGAGGTGGTTTGGAGATAAGGACAAATCATCCTTTTAACTATCTGAGACATTCACATTTCCATTGTACTCTGTTAGGATGCGTGTTTGTGCACAGCAGACAAGAAAAGAAGTGTCAAGTGAACACAGCTGTAGCGAAAACAAAAGTGAGGGTGAAGGGAGGAGAATTATACAATAAAATTGTAGCTTTGAATACGTACATTTAAAAATAGACAAAGATACATCAGTTTGTAAAGTAACTTTGCTCTTCATCCCATTCTTTTTCATAATATCTATAACAAAACCAACAAACTGGGTTATATGTATATGTGTCTTTCTAGGTAGCTGGAAGAAAATACATCCCTTAGGCAATGAGATGGCAGGCTTTCTATATAATGAGAGATCAGAAAACGAGAATTATATACTATCTTATAACTTCAAACTAAAAAACCACACTTAAAAACTAGCATGTATTTATAAGTGATTTTAGTGGAGTTATCTGTCTGTCCTCCTGGAAACAACTAAAACTGTTACCGATCTACTTATGTCTTTTCTGCAAGAAATTATAACCCATACAGCTAGAATGGATTCTGTGGTTAGAGGAGTTGCTGTTTCATTGAAGCATAACTTCATTTCAGGTGCACAGAAAAAAGAAATAAAGCAAAGGTAAAAAGAAGTTCTTTAATCTGTCAATAGGCAAAACAGTTTTATGCCAAGAAGAAAGGCAAATAGTAAAAAAACCACACAATCAAGAGGAGCAGCTGTAGCTCACCAAAATCAGTGCGAATGCTTTCCAGTTCATTTACACGCAGTTAACCAAGTCACCTCCTGACTTACATGAGACCATGGCACTGTACTATCCCACTGTCAACTCTCACTGTACTTTCTACCTTATTTATGAACATCTTTCAAACTTGCTTTGATGTAGAGAGTAGCGAATACCATATATACTTGAATTAAATTATTTACAAGAGAAAGACTCTCTTCACAGTAGGTTTTTTTTCTAATTTTTTTAATTATTTCTTGTTCCCTTCATTTCAGCTGTCCTGGGTATCTCCAGAGGTTGTTTTTTAGTTTCTTCAAAACAAATTTACACAATAGATGGAAGTTCTTATAATAATCAAGCTTTACTGTTAATCCCTTTTTTCCCTGGCTCTGTAAACTGTAATGGACATTTCAGGGTAAACATCAAATAATGAAGATCTAATTAAACATTGAGGATTTGGGGAACAGAAATAAATTTAAATTTTTTTTCATTATTTTTGGATTTTGGAAATTCATTTAGAGGGCTGTTAAAGCAGATAATCTAAGCAGGCTTCAGATTCATTGCTCATCAGACTATATTAGTCTAAAGGAGAAAATGTAATGTGGTCGGAAAAAATGTCTTTAGACCTCTGTTTTTTTCCATTTGAATCAACAACTTCTTCCAGCTTGATAAGCTGCAAAGTCTAAGGTGTACAATTAGCTTACTGGGATGTCACCTGGCAAATGTCATTTAACAAAAACTAGGAGGAATTGGGAGACAGGTCTTTTGTCCTTCTTACTGTAGCAAAACCTTTCCGAATCAAACATTGATCAGAAATTCTCAGCTGGAGAAAGTCTGTTCATAGTTTTGCTTTGGCCCTAGAGATGTAGGAATGCATATGTTCCTTCTAAGATGAGCACTAACCTTCTGCCCCTCTTCCATCTGCCTCTGTGTTCCCCCAGGTTACCAAGATGCTGGCTATCGTGGTGGTCCTATTTGCATTTCTATGGATGCCCTACCGCACATTGGTGGTGGTCAATTCCTTTCTCTCCAGCCCCTTCCAAGAAAACTGGTTCCTGCTATTTTGCAGAATCTGTATTTATTTGAATAGTGCCATCAATCCTGTAATATACAATCTGATGTCCCAGAAATTCAGAGCAGCCTTCAGGAAACTCTGCAATTGCCAGCAGAAAGGGGAGAAGAAACCGGCCAGTTACAGTGTGGCCCTCAGTTATAACATCGTCAAAGAGTCTGATCACTTCAGCACTGAGCTGGAAGACATTACTGTCACCAACACCTACCTGTCCTCTGCAAAGCTGTCCCTTGGTGATACATGTTTGTCATCTGAGGTAACAGTAAATACATTTTGATATTTGGTATAGAGTCCTCATGAAGCAGAGCATGTTCAAGTTCACAGGGCTGTGCTGTGCCAGCTGTCAGTTGGGGCAGCCCAGCCAAGGACCAGAGAAGGCTGGCAGTGACAGATGGTGCCACCAAACACGGCACGGTGTGGAGGGAGACCTGCCTGGCTCTGGCAAGTGATGCTCTCAAAGAGCCTTGTGCCGAGCAGGATGTGACTGGGAGGATCCGGGGTACGGGGAAGGATGAGGAGAAACATGTAGGTTAAGCCTTACTCCCTGAGGAGCGGGGTACAATGTTAAAGCATCAGAGAATGGTGCTCGGGCACGGTGCCTGACATGTCTGGCTGGAGGGTGGGCATTGGTGTCTGGGCTCAGTGATCCCTCCGGCGCATGCTCTGGCTGCCTGAAGGAGGGCAATGCCCACCCCTTGGCTCCAGCTTGGGGTTAACTAGCCCGATGCCACCGTGCAGCTGGTGCCAAGAGAAGATGCGCATCTTCCCCACACCCGCACTCTGGTCCTGAGAGTGCTGAAAGCCGCATCCAATTCTCTTCCACCTGATATCCCCATGTGTAGGACATCTCTTTCACTCTTCTACACGATGATGCATGTTAGTATTTTCACGATGCTTTTTTACACAATACCACTTAAATGCTGTTCATAAGCCTGCATACCTTAGATCTTACAATATAGATGATCCACAGAGAGGGTTTTTTTCATTTCCTTTTGCAGATGATATGAGAATGAAAAATATTTCTTTCTCATTTTGCTCCTTCTCTCCTGATTTTCAGGCTTGAGGCCCACCTTGTTCTGAGTACGCAACTGCATAGAACCTTTGGATGCTCTGTTCCCACCAACCTGTATGAAATGTGAAGGCATTTCTGCTCACGGAATTGCATATATCCCTACACACCTCTCTGCATCCTGCAAGAAAATGCAGCCTCTTTGGGAGGGAAAAGAATATACTACTGAGTCTAACTGAACAAAGCACTTAACATTAAGGAGGTGAGCTGGCTTCAGCAGAATACCCAAATCCTTCGTCTCATGTACTGGCCAAAGAGTGGTCTGAGCTCTTAGAAAGAACAAGGCTGCCCAGGACGTCTCCACCTACCAGACGCAGAGCGGGGCAGTGGGTGATGCTCCCAATGAAGGTGAGGGGCAAGGAGAGACGCTGACCTCCTGCGTGGCTGCGCTGGGCAGCACCAGCAAGCCCTGTCTGACAGCAGCCAGAACTGCTGCTGATTACAGTAATTACCCGACATTGACTCCCTCATTACACAGCAGTGCAAATCTAATTGCAACATCATAACCTGCTTCAATAGGCAGATATCTGATGGCAAAGAGCATGAAATCTTTTTTTTTCCTTTTTTTTTTTTTTTGTTACCTTGAACAGCATGAAATAAGAAGACCATTTAATGAATATTAGTCATTCAGGGAATAAACAAATTTAAAAGTCAGTAGGAAGTTTTTAAAATAGTCTTACTTTTTCAACAAGCTAGTTTATAGATGTACCTCTTTAAATGTAAGTCTCGGCTAATACTGAATCCTGTCGGAACTTGACAGGTATTGGATAGTACTGGACAGGCTTTTACTAGCTAATTTTATCTTGGTTCAATAGCAATCGTGTCTCAGACTGCTACAGGGGGCTTATAGCTTCAGTATCTAAAATGCCTAGAGAAGAGAGGAAAATTCAGTGAAAAATGACACTTTTTTCATTTTTCATCTCAAAAGTTATGCATTAGAATACCTCAGGACATAAAAAGTGTTGTTGGAAGAGATCACAATGGCGTCTCACTTGCCAGCATAGCCGCTTGCACGCTCTTCCTGCATGGGCCAGTGACAAGCAGTCTGAGGCCATGATCTCCTTGATGTAGCTGCAGTCAAAACATAAAGTACCACTTTGGCTTTTCTCTAGACCACCTTGTGTTCTTGCTAGAATTGTATTTTCCTGTTCCTGTGCAACACTAACAGAAACTCAGGAAGATGCCTGCGTATTCTTGTTTGTTATCAATATGTTGCACATCCTTTGTACATGACATTTAAAAAGCTGCAAAAACCGTAATTGTTCTAGTAAAAAACCTGTCCAGTGTGGGATGAAAGAGGTAGCCTCACTAGCATTGTAAGGCTTCCCCGTCTGGTTTTCCCTTACATATACAGCTGCTTCCCTGATTCAGACCACTTTCACTTACAATCATCCATATTTGAAAACTTGGAGAGAATTAAAAATACCCCGATAGGCCTCAGATTTAAATTTCTATGTGAACCCATGTCTGCTGCACCCAAAAGCCTTCATTCAACGTTCTCTGGATGGCAAGGAGGAAGCAAACATTCTGTATCCTGCTCCAGCCGCATGCTTGCTTTAGCTCCTGTTTTAACCTTGCAGAGCTCCACAAGTCCTTTCTAGCCTGGCAGGATGATGGCAGGGCATGGAGGGGACCAACAGCAGCAATTTTTTAAACCAGTGGTTACAGACATGACAAACCTCCTCCAGAAAGACCTTTCTATCTTCTATTTCCATCAGCACTTGCCTTCTCATTTTGGCAAGCAGAAGGAGCAAGACCACAGGGGTATCCTGCTTCTTGAGACCTTTTTCCCCCAAATTAGGGGGAGTCAGTATCAAACCCAGGCAGAACACCGTACCTGCGGGCATTTCCAGGGGCAGGCTGTATGCTGGAGCCTGCCCCACGGAGCACAGGAGCTGGCAGAGCTTTGGCTGGAGCAGAGCCAGCCGCTGAACCCATGCAGGCTGTGTCACATTTCCTAGATCCTCTGCACTGGGGTTCTTACTTACTGGGGGACCTGAGGCCTGCTGGCTTGCCTGCCCAGGTGGCACAGGCTCAGGCAGTGGGGTCTGTTTCTGTGCAGAAGCTCCATCACTGTGGGGCCTGTTTCTGTGCGGATGCTCCATCACCGTGGGGCCTGTTTCTCTGTGGATGCTTCATCACTGTGGGGTCTGTTTCTCTGTGGATGCTCCATCACCATGGCGTCTGAACACCCACACAACTGGTAGGGGGATGTCCAGACTCTTCTGTTTTTAAAATAATAAGGAAAAAAATAAATGGCAGGGTAAGTCACGTGTCAGCCAAGCAGGCAAAGCTGACCAGGGCTCAAGAGTCACAAGAGAAGAATACCAATGTTATTCTAGAGTTAGTACCTGGCAATCATATCTCTTAAGTACAGCACTATGGCAGTGATGTACACTTTGAACAAACCTTTCCTTTGTAGAACTTGACGTGAAATTACAGAGTTCTATGGCATTTTACTGCTCACACATGCTTAAAGCTGTGGTTTGCCACTATAAGGGGAAGTCAAGGAGAAGTACCACAACCTGTGTAACGTTTCTTCCAAAGTAACTGTCACAGTAAAATGAAGTTATCTGGGAAATCTTACACAGGCATTTATATTTACTTAGCCAAGAGGCATATTCAAAGTAAAAGCAAGTTCCTGTATCTGATTGAGCAAAGCCCCTGTCTGCAGCCAGCCAGCACCGCTCACAGCTGATCAAAGCAGATCCCTGGGTCAGTGATGGAGGGAGAGGGTGCAGAGGTGGCTGCTGGTGGGGCCAGCACGTGGAAATCCTTTCGCTCTTCACACACTGTTATTAGCTAGGCATCTGCCCAGTGCTTTTGGATCAGGACTCACCATCCAGACTTTCCAAACAGGTGCCAGTACTAGGTCCTTTCCTTGCTTAAAAAGCAAGCAGACCTCCAGAACAAGCAGCAGGCAGAGAGAGGGCATACCACGGAAAGCTGGTTATACTGTTCGGCGCACAGCTGGCTGGGCTAAGAACTGAGCTAGGTATTTGTGTAGAAACAGTAACACAGACTTACACTTTTATCTTAACCTGTTTCAAAGTACAGACTGGATTACAACTTTCATAGACTGACAATATCAGTAGTAAATTCTCACCTTCATTTGTCTTTTTGCTCAAAAAGTAACCTTCTGCTTTCTTAGCCTTTTTTTTCAGATGCTAAGGTGAAGCATTTAAGCCCATATTCTTAGTGAGGTTTCATCAGTGGCTAAAATCTATGTCAGTGATTTTGTATGCACCATCACTTGGAATAAGAAATGAGAAGGAATTATTTCATTCTAACACTTATTTGTGCAAACAAAAATGATTATGCATGCAAAACTGTGTGCACAAAGGCAATATCTAAAATTGCAGATTTTAACTTAAGATGTGATTTTAACTCACAGTGTGCTGTGACTATGTCTTTATAGATGTTGTTCATTAAATCCATGCTAATTTTATAGTGGTTCCTTCAGCTAACACTAGGAAACTTTGCTAGATATCTTGCTAATGTGATTTTAGATCTATTTCTATGTTTGCTTTTTGGTTTATAAAAGCAAGCAACCTTTCTTCTTGTACCTGTATGTTTTAGATTAGATATGTGGGCATGTATTTATTGAAAAATGTGTTTGATTTTAAATTTATTAATGCTGACAAATTTTTTTTGCTAGAAGTGAAAGTGACTGGATGTCAACTACCGCAGCAATGTAACTGTCTTTATATACTTATTTTGTGGATAACAAGTCCCTTTGCAACATTTAGTTTGAAAGAATTGTCTGATTGGTAGCAATATTGAAACTCATGTCTCTATCATCATCTAATGGTTTTGATGTAAGAGATTGCGTTCTTTTTGAATTTTTATTTGGAACTTTATCCAGCATGTAACAGAAGAGATGCTGCTGTAACATCTGGCTTTTGGAGCTACACTGCCTCTCCTGTGAAATACTGAGATGCTGGAAGTTCCAGTGCTGGTAAATCGTGCGGCTGAGAAAGGTTAAGTATATTATTGAAAACACACTTTAGCTCAAATTAGTGCATGAGCTCTTTGAGGTCAGAGTTAAGGATATATCAAGCAGCTCCAATGTATTGTGAAGTGGGTTATGAAGCTCCTGTGGAGGTGAATGGCACATGTCAAATGATAAAGCTCTCGCTAACTTCCCTTCAAAACCAATTGTCCAGTATCACAGACTGAAGGATCCTACTCCAGGAGATGCTGCCGTAGCTCCCCTATGACACAGTGAATGCTCAGATCAGTCACTTGACCTTTGGAAGCAGACAAATATTTCTTGGCTGTTTTTTAAAAAGCTGTCCTAAAAAAAACCCCAGATCTGAGCATTGTTGCTGTGGAAAGAAACATATTCTTTCAAGAATGTGCAAAGCTAAATTGTTCTTTCAACAATGCTGCACATGCTTATTTATTTCTCCACTATTATATGAATTCTACTGTATACAGTTGAGGTTTTGTTACAAATTGCAGTGAAATATCAAAATGATCTTCCAGTATTTTATTATGTCTTCTTCAGACAGAACTCTTTCTTTGCTGTTATGTTCAATAAGAGATTGTTTTCTCCTGATTCTTTCATTACTACTGGGGTACAGTGATACAGCAAATGCCGGTGAATTCATTCAGCCAGAGTAGTTGGGATCCCAGAATTCCTTAAAGTGGGAGCTGAATCCTGGAAAATTGATTTCACACAAACTATTCAAGAGCAGCTGGTTTAGAAGGTGTTTATTTTTCACCTACCCAAAGTAATCCTGATCTTATTCTGTCACTGCATGTGGTTTATAAATCACTTTATTAAGAAGATTGTGAAATTGTTCAGAGAAATGTACTGCTGATAAATGTAGTCCTTTTAAAATTAAGAATAATTTTTGTTCAAAAGAAGCATTTTGTAATTATTTCATGCATGCTACCGTGGAGATTAATTTCTGATGGTCTTCTGTTGCTACTTTAATAAAATGTTAAGCAAGATAATTACACTGCAACTTTAATTTTTTAACAACCACTTGAATACATACCTTTTGCCTTGCTGTCCATGGCAATGGACAGATAATGTAACATCATTATCCTTTGTCATCTGTAGGAGAATGAGCATCCTAAAAAAACAAGCTTTGTTTCCTGAAGGAAGAGCAGTTTGCCTGTAGTCTAGCAGTTGCAGTGCTTAAATCGGAAGGGATTCATGTGGATCCTTGTCCCTGCTACAAAAATTATTCATGCATTTTGCATTGGACAGCATTAAACAAAACAAAAAACAAAAAACAAACAAAAAAAACCCCCAAAAAACCCAAAAAACAAAAACCAAAAAAACAAAACCAAAACCAAAACAAACAAAAAAAAAAGAAAAACAAATAAATAATTAAAAAAAGAGAGAGGAGGAAAGAAGTCATCTTGTGAGTAGGGGTGGAGACCAGGAGCCACTTTGTTCTTTGGCCTCCAGGATCAGTTTAGCTGGTTCCCCTACCTGATGGGTTCTGCCTTGCTTTTGTGGTGATGTCTGTCACTTGCACTTGGAGTCACCCTCTGGAGGACAAGTGGAAGTACTTGGTCTCCTCTGCTTTCCTCCAGGTAATGCAAAGGAAACTCACTCTTCTGTGGAGCAGGCTGAATTCCCTAGAGGCTAGGCTAAAGCCAGATGCAGGTCTCTCATTTCTTGGGTACATGCTCGTCACTAGTACTAAAGACAGATGGCTCATTCTGTCAAATCTTGCTGACTTTTGTGAATTCCAGGTAGTAGGTTTCTTAATCTTTTCACTTGGTATCCTACTTAAGTTGTCTATATGGGGATGAGTAACCCCATACATTAGTAGATGGTGGGGGCTGACCTGCTGGAGAGCAGCTCTGCAGGTATGAAGCACTGTGGATCCTGGGGAACAAGCTGACCATGAGGCAGCAATCAGCCTTTGCAGCAAAGAAGGCTACAAACCTCCTGGGCTGCACTAGACAGAGGATTGCCAGCTGGTCAAGGAACACGATCCTTCCCCTCTGCTCAACACTGTAGAGACATACCTGGGATACTATGTCCAGCACTGCGCTCCTCAGTATGAGACAGGCATGGACATACTGGGGTGAGTCCAGTGAAGGTCCACAGAGATGATGAAGGAACTGGAGCATCTGACATACAAGGAGACACTGAGAGAGCTGGAATTGTTCAACCTGGAGAAGTGGGGGATCTCACCAGCATGTATAAATACCTGATGGGAGAGAAACTGGACCCTCTTCTCAGTGGTGCTCAGGGACAGGGCAAGAGGCAATGGGCACAAATCAAAACACAGCTAATGCCACTTAAACTTTAGAAAAAAACTTTTACTGTGAGAGTGGTCAAACACCGGAGCAGATTTCCCAGAGACATTGTCAGGTCAAGCTTAAGTTCCTCTCTACAAACCTCACTCTTGCAGCCTTCCCTAGCAGCAATAGATCATATCACCTGAGTGGTTTTCTGCTCCCATTCAGATGGACTTTGTTATTTGGTGAAGATGCATAATTGTCCTATTCCTCGCATTATATTGCATTTCTCTTTCTTTTATTGCATGTTCAAGTGGTAATTTTTCTAATTGTTTTCAGACATTTTGTGATGTTTACCATACATGCACTTTTACTATGATTTGATGTATAAACCTAAACAGTTAGGAAAAAGGTATTTGGTAAATTTTGTTAGTATTGAAGGCGTAACTATTTGTGCTACTTTCAATTTCCCATTTATTGCCACTTTTGTACATAAATCTACATGGGCTTTTTTCTGACAGCTGCTTCAGTTTTATTTCAGTATCAGATGTCGTTATAATTTTGAGTAAGAGGGAAATATCACAATATTTGATATCATAGCTTGACATACTAATCTGAGGTGGAATTCTTCTGAGCAAAAGACCTAGAAGTAAACTTCACATTGCCATAATAAATTTCTCTGGATTGACGATAAAGATGAACTGAATCCCTAATGCATTACATATGCCCTGTACAGCTGATGGTGCACCATGGTGGATTGACCCCAGCCAGCACCTAAGCTGGTGAGCTAAGCAGCTCGTTTACTCCCCACCCCACAACCCCAGTAGGATGGGAGAGAGAATATAAAGACCAAAAGCAAGAAAACTTGCAGGCTGAGATAAAGACAATTTAATAGGTGAAGGAAAGAGTAGGGGGAAACTAAGCGATGAAAAGGCAGTCACTCCCCACCTCCCACAAGAAGAACGGTGCACAGCCGATATCCAAGCAATAGCCACCTTGGAAGCCAAAAACTTCATCCTCTTCTCTACTACTGTCTTTATTGCTGGGCATGATGTTACATGGTATGGGATATCCCTTTGGACAATTCAGGTCAGTTGTCCCGGCTGTATCCCCCTCTCAGCCTCCTGCCCACCCTGGCCTACTTGCTATGGGGACAGAGCTGGAAACAGAGAAAGGCTCAGCGCTGTGGGAGCACTGCTCAGTACCAGACAGCATACTGGTCTGTTGCTAACACTGTTTTAGCCACAAATACAAAACACAGTACCATATGGGCTGCTATGGAGAAGCATCCCAGCCATCCCTCCATCCCAGCCATAACTCCATCCCAGCCAGACCCAATTAACGCATTTAAATAGTTATTATTTTGGTAAGTAGGTGTGTTTAGTGCTACAGGACAAAACCAGATTTAGCGCCATATGAGAAGGTGTTATTCAGAGGATAGGCAACCCTGCCAAGCTCCTGGGCAAGTTTGCTGTGGATGAACACGGCCTGTGCAGACACATCTCCAGGGAAATTTGTTGCTTATAGTAGAACCAGCATCAGAAATGTCTGACATTGATTCACTGGAAATAAACAGTGAATTTTATTTTATGTTTATGAACATGAAATTCATAAACATGAAATGGGGGAATTTCTCCCAAAGGAGCAACTACCAGATGCAAGCTGAGTCCTGTGCAGTTTTATACAAAGTAGCTGGTGGAGGGAAGAAACTCCACTGTGAAAATGCTCAGACATCCCCCACTGATCACACTCGTTGGGGGCCTGATCAGCCCACCGGCCTCACCAAAGGAATGTTGGGCTCCCTGGGACAGCCAGTGTCCTCTAACTGTGGCCAGGCCACCTGGCTGCATCTCCATGCGGAATCTCAGGGCTCCCAGATAGTCCTGCTCAGCCATGGCCACCCTTGTACCCTTCTAGGCTCAGATGACCCACTGGGGCTGGGTCATGAGTCCTCATGGTGCGTTGAGCCCCCTCCCACTACTACACTCAGCCTCAGCTATGTGAATCCTTATTTCCAGCTATCTTTTCACCTCTCCAGCCATCACTCATAATTAAAGTCCTTAAGACTTATAATTAGGTATGTGCCTATGTGCACACAGGTAAGCTCCTCAATCACAACCCCTCCTTCACAGTTCTTGTCCAAAAGGACAAGCAGCTAAATATTATTGAATTAATACTTAATTAATTGATTAATTAGACATTATTATAACATTGTAGAAGTTAGCTAATGCCGAGAACTGATTTATTTGGGGAATGACTGTTTTAGCTATTCTAAAATGTAGTTTACCCACATAGTATGCCTGGAGCACTGGTATAGTTGGTCCATGGCAGGGCAGAACAGTGTTGAAGTGTTGTTTTTCAAAACACTGAGGATGGTACATCCCGAAACAAGGAAGAACTCTCTGGGGAGGAAAGACTTGTTTGTTTTAATGTCTGACAGGTTCTACTGATGTTCCTGTTCAACTTGCATGGCATCCACTGTCACTCTGGAGAAAAAGAGCTTGAAACAGGATGTAAAAATCTTGTTGTAATTCTAATTCTTATAGACCGAAATGGTTTGCAATGCACATCAGCAGACTGAGAAGCTGAAGGAGTTTTTGGCTCACTTGCTTTCAAAACAGCTGAGTCATTCAAGAGGACAAGGAATAATCAGCAAAACTAAACTACATGTAGCAAGAATCCATTTGGGAACGATCTTTGATGGAAGATGGAGGAAAGAATAATTTTGGCCACATTTTTTGTTGTCACATAATTAGTGTGTGTTTGTTAGGCGAAGTTGTCATATCAGAAGCATAAAATTTTGCCAAGTACTCAAGATTCTTTAAAAAGAGCATACACAGACCTGGTATGCTGGAGGTGGAAGGGTGGGGATAAAGAAAAAGTAAGAAGAGGTTGTGCAATGAGATATGAACTGGGATGGAGCAGCCTGTGCCTGCCGGAGTACACCATATCGTTCATGTATCCTCTTGCTCTCACTGCGTTCACTTTCTCTGAACTCCTGACACTTTGCTGGGCACGTGGCTCATTTTCAGCCAACTTTTCTGAGCACAGAAGGCATTTCACCTTTGCCTCTCTACATATTATTTCCAGGGACACATAAAGTGGAGCAGTTAACAGTGTTCCATGACAGAATGTCATTGCAAGCTCTGAGCATGGAAAATATCCAGAGAACAAAAGAGTACCCAAAACAGTTTTAAAGGAATGTTCACTTTTGCATCAGTGCAAATACCTTCATGGGATTTTTTTTTCCAAGCATGTATCAAGCTAAATAATAATTTTCTTCTACTTCAAAGTAGAAGTAAATAATTGTTAGCTGCATTCCACAGATGCAGCACCTCTTCCTTGCCCAAACTGTGTCCCAGCCATGGGATCCTGGGTGCTGTCCCACCCAAGACCCTGTATCAATGCTGGTAGGAGGTGTGTTGGGTGTTGGGGAGAAGTACCATCTGGGATGGGGGACAGATGTGGGCACCGGCCACTTGCCTGTGTTCTCCCCAGTCCATTCCCCTCTGCCAGGAGGCAAAGGTGGGGCAGTCAGAGGGAAGCTGTGGGGCACATGGGTCAGGAGGGAAAGCACTGTGGTGGGCCCCAGCAAGAGAGGGGATCTGTAGAGCAACCCTGTAACAGAGGTGCTGGAGGAAGGAGTGTTATAAGAGGGTAGGCTGAGGAGAGGAAAACTCAAGGACAGGACAGTGTGCGGAGCAGGACCTGACTGTGAAGACCAAGGTGGAGGTAGAGTAGGGAGCTGGGAGAAAAGGGCTTTTCTGTACTAGTAGAGGAGTGTCAGGAAGAGACACTGGAACTCCATTACCCACATCACTGAACTGTTAGAGCTGTTTGGGTGGGTAGTAGGTAGCACCATCCCAAACCATCCCCTGACGGGCTTCAGGAGCAAATATGGCCCAGGGCTTTTCCAATAGATACTCTGAGAGCATCCGTCTTGTTTGAGAGGACACCCAGGACATGGGCTACTCAATGACACAAGCACAGCCAAAGAAGCAGAAAGGGCATGCTACATTGTGAAATGGGTGGGATACAGAGAGAAGACAGAAGGCTGCAATCCTCCAAAAGCTCTGTCAACCCTCCCTAGCTTTTTCACTTCAGCTTTCCCCACGAGCACCTGCCCAGAACTGACTCTGCCACTCCAGCAGAAGCCAGATTTGCAGCAACCAGTCCTGAAGTCAAAGCTGGTTGCTTGAACTTGCAGCCTTGGGGGGCCTGGGAGAGAGGCATTCAATGTTCCTGGGCTTCAAGAAGCTTTGGGAAGGAGCTTCTACCTGTACAGGGTTTTACAGATGTGGGCACAGTAATGCTGTTTCTCATAGTCATTCTGATGAGCAAATCCATTAGGCTGGAAATGAACTTAATGCACAAATAACATCTGACCACCTTGTCATGATGAGTTCTGATATAGATTTGTTACCTTGCCTTGGCGAAGCCTCTTAAACCCTGTCCCAGATCATCTGGAAAACTGGAGTTCATAGTCAGCTTGCAGGGTTTGTGGTGCATTCTGAGAAACATAGCAGAACACTCAGATTACCAGGTTTTTCCATGGGTTTTCTCCTTTTATGTACAAACAGGTCGTGTGCTGGTTCCATGAGAGACTCACAAAGCACAAAATATAAATGATGTTATTTCCTTTTTGTGTTGCTTTCTTTGCTCCTAGTACCATTCTGCTGCTCTGCTGGAAATGGCCAGTGTTAGGAAAATGCTGCTGGAGGGAACAACTGGGAGGACATCAGTACAAAGAAAGGCAAGTAAAGAATATCAACAGCAATGAGATTCACTCATGGTCACCAAATCTACCATGAAAACAAAAGAGTATATGATGAGAACTCCAGTTCTCTCCATTGAAACATGAGCAGAACTTCAGAAAGAGGAGAAGTTGTTCTAGGTACCAAATAATGTCCTCTTTGACTTCATTTTTTTAAAAAAATGCATTTTCCTTTGTTTTTAATGAAATTTGAGAAGTCAGTTAATACAAATGATATGATTTTTAAACCATTCATGGGATGATGAGACAGATTCAAGCTCATTCAGAGGCAGCACTTGCAGATAACAAAAGACATACACTTTATCACCACTAATACGAAAGTGGTGAATCATTAGACATTTGTGATTAAGATACAGAGATAAAGAAAATGGGGGAAAAAGAAAAGAGAAGGAAGTGTCATCCTTTTGGAACTAAATCCAACATATTTGTCCTGGCTAGTTTAAGTCCAGTGTAAGTTAACATGTTTTCTTCTGAAAGATGTTAACAGCTAGAAATGGAAAGAAAATTATTAGCCAAACCTTAGTTTTCTGGTTTGTGGTTGTTTGGTTTTGGTTTTTTTGTTTTGTTTTTTGCTTTTTTTATGACTGATAATAATTCAATAGCTGTCACAAACCACAAAAACCAGAAATGACAAAAATGTTCCTTCTCTTAGGCCAGCGGCTGCCACCCACAGACTTTCTGAGTAATCATCTACATCACGAATATTTGCAGGTAAATATGCTTAGGCTTCGGCCATATCCCAGTTATGAGCTCCTGTATGAAATACTGATTTCTGGTGCTACTGCAGCTGTTTCTCTATCCCGTAACAAAACCGTTTGGCCTCTGTGAATTATTTTGTAGGCTTCCACTGTGATTTCAAGTAAAACTGAATTCTGTATTCTTACCTGCTTCTCAGGGGAACGAATGATGGTCAGACACTTAGCAGAAAGCGTGAGACAACCATGCTTCTAAATTGGGACCATGGAGTGAGCTCAGGTAGTAAGACTGTATTTTTCTAAATTACAAACTGGAGTTTAATTTCCCCAATGATATGACATTCTGGAGTGTCAGGCTGAAGTTCAATACAGGCTACTGCTTCTTTTGACTTCTTAAATTAAATACTTTGCTGTTAAGGAAAACTGTTCTGCAGGTGACAATTGCATGTAGTGAACAGTAGTGAATTAAGCAGCAGCTCAGCACGGGCACTGTTCTGCTGCCATTGACACTGTTAAGCTGTTGTACCATCTCTGGAGCACCCCTAGCCTCATGGCAAGTAACACTCTCACAGGGAAAGGGCAGGACTTAGCCTGGCCTGGCAATATTCCTGATAAGCACATTGGGTGTTACCATCTTCTTTGCAAGGGTAAGAGAATTTATACAGCTTGGGCACGGACCATGTGGTGCCTGTTGGGTCTGAAACTAATAAACAGACGGTGGTCTAGTTTCAATGTAAGCATAGGCACAGCCATTCTACCTCATGGGAACTAAATTACTTTACTATCTTTTATTTATGATTCATCTTCTCCAAAGGCAATAAATTCTCCTTTTTACCCAACCTCCATAATAAAACTAAACTCATATCAGTTGTTCTCTGCCCACAGTTTGGTCCTCCACACCCAGAGCTGAAATTGGACTTCTGTACTAGAAAGCTTGTCTGCTTTCTTGAATGATAGTAGATTGACTAATAAAAGATATTATGTCTCACTAAAAAATATCATTCTGCCATTATAAACAAGAAGAAAATAAACTTTACTATAGTATGGAATTATATTTTTCATAGGATAAGTGTTTAATACTGTTTGCAGATAGTGCTGTTCACCAGAAGCTAATAAAAGGACGAGAGAAATGAGTAGTACAATGCAAAGAAAGACAACTGAACATGGTTAAAAAAACACTATAGGAGGAATAAATGCCATCTAATTATGCCAGTAACTAATTACAGATTTGCAAGTACCTTTCTCAAAGATTCCAAGTTTGTGCTGAAGTGCTGTCAAGATTCTTCCTACCACCAAATTCATCAAACACAAGCATAGGCTTGGTGATCTCTGTGAGCTTAAAAGCTTTGCAGAACAGCATTGGCTAATGAATGAGCATTCTCTTTTTAAATAAGAAAGTACATATAAGCAATCTCATTTCAGTGAGATGAATCACCTTCCCTTTGCACCCTGTAGGTTAAGCTCACAACTCCAATTGCTGCCTCCAACCCAAAAAGCCTACCACTGGTGTTCTGTGTTCCACCAAGGAAACCCAGCACAACTCCTCCCTGACCATGCACACAGCGCTTGAGACCATGACCTCTGCCTGAGACCCCTCACTGCACAAGGGACCATCACCACCACCTACACGGAGCCAGCGCCTTTGTAGAGAACCCATCCCCCTTCCTCCCACTTACCCATGCCAGTTGCTATAAGTACGCTGCAGCACACCTGGATAAAAGAGGAGTTGTGATGGTTGCACCATTAATTAATACCATTAACGGTAGCACCATTTATCAAATGCCTATAGCAAACAATAGATAAATTCTATCTTTTGTTAAAATGTTAAACTAAATCTGGAACAGGGGGGTATTTTCTGCTTTTCCCCAGAAATAAGACATTGCAGACTTTCCAAGCCTGATGGGATCTGAGTCCTAAACACTAATGTCATTGTGGGGACAACCATCGCAGTGCAAGAAGACACTGGGATGAATTCTCTCTTCCCACTTCTTGAGAACTATCAGAAGTCAGATTTTTCTGATTATGGTTTTAGCAAAAACACTGAACTTCTGTCAGCATTTCAGAAATCTGATCTCTAATACTGCCAGAAGCAGCAAGTCTGTGTGAATGTATTAGATACACAGTGGGGAATAACAAACTGCATCAAAAAATATCTCAAATGGGAAATAAATTATTTTAGTTCCTTCTATTTCAGTACTCAAAAGGCACGCTTTGAAGTGATATCCCTCAGTAAACACAAGTGAACAGACTGAATATATAGGAAAGCTGCCATCAGCGAGGCAGCTAAATGCAAATGTATAATGTGTATCTTGTAAGGCTAAAGTCTAAACCCTATGTTTATTAACAATGGGTTTAATTAACATATATTGAAATTCATAAGAGAAATAAACAAGTAACCTCTGAGCTCTGCAACAGGGATTCCACCTCCAGATCTCTGAGTGAAGATGGTTTTTCCTTTAGTCTCTTGTCAGAAGGTTTTCTTTTTCCCGTTCTTTTTCCCCCAAACAATGCTACCTAATGCATCCTTTCCCTTTTGCTCTAGGCCATTTATTATGCCCTAACTGTGCTGTTCAAGCTGCACATGCCATTTGATGGTTTGCAGCTGGAAGTCGGACTTTGATTTCTGACTTTGATTGTTTTTCTCCGTTCACAAAGTTCAAATAGTGAAACTCTTTGAGCACATAAAAACTAGCACAAGCCCCAGCAAGACAAGGGTCCCTTCTGCTCTCCAGAACATCTCTCCGTTGGGAAGCTGCTGTTTGGAGAGACTGACTTTGTATAAGGCTTACTCTTAGCAGGTAGATGTCTTTGGTAAATCTTATGCCTCGTTTTTGAGGAAGATCCTACCTTCTTGATTTTGTCAGCAGTAAGGACATTGCAGGGGCATTATCCCACAGCGTGTGCTCTCTACCACTACGGTTGTAAGAATCAGTGAGTCTTCATGGGAACCTCCCTGCAAAAAAAGTCTTTGAACATTTGTTTCCATGAGTGCCGCTTCTTTCTCTGCTGTTTTATATTCTGGTTATCGCCATCTCTGAGCAGCTCCTGATTTTGCCTCCACTTATTGCTACAGCACAGGCAGCAAGAGGCTGAAGCTGTGTCCATGACAAGGGCACTCAGCACGTTGACCACCAGACAGGCAGGCGGCTTGCTGCATCCTCCCATGACCCCAAACTGTAGCTGGTGGCAGGAGGAGGGCCGTGGCGTTGGGCCTCTTCCCCGCACCACCATGCCCCTTGCCCCATGCCACAGGGCTGGCTCTGCCCACCGGGCATAGCCGTGGGACTCCAGGGTGGGGAAGCCGGGGGAGCCCAGCCTTTGCAAACACTCTGAAGAAAACTCGGAGGATTGTGCTGATGTCAGATGAGGCAGTTGTATTGGCACGCAAATTCTTCTTGCGGTTGAACTTTTCAGTCTTAGTGCCTTTCGTTATGTCCAACCCAAAAATTTCTCCCAGTTTGTACATTCATTTTCAGGAAAGTTTCCAATACTTAAGGAGTCTGCGTAGAGAACTTATTTATATCCTGGCTTTTATTTCACTTATTTTCTTCAGTGGTTCATGTGTTGTTTCCCCAATTATGTGGCTGGAACAGGCTAAGGTGTGAATTGCAAAGCCTATGGCTAATCAACAGGTGCTTTGCATTAACAGGGACCGTGTCTTTATAAGGTTTGAGTACTTGAAGTTTGCAAAGCTCCTTTGGGAAAGGGGTAAGAGGAATGCTGGTTGTCAGTGCAGCTACCCCTGCTGCTTATTTTCCCCAGCAGCAAGTCTGTAAAAGAGAAACAGGTATTGTGGGGGAGAGGGGGGAATTTTCCAGCTAAATTATAACTCACTGTAAAGGTCAAAATGATGTGTTATTGTGTCACCTTTTACAGAATGACTAAGGGATTTAAAGCCTAATTTTTGTGACATGAAGAGAGACTGTCACATGAATCATTCCATGACAGCATGACTAGGAGTTGTACCCACCTAATCCATCGTTGCTTCAGAATGTCATTTTTCATAGCCTCTCATTTGAGGAAATTAACTGACAATTAATTGAAAATTAGAGTCATGTTTTGCTGATCAGGAATGGAAGGGAAAGGCAAAAGCACCTTCTGCTTCTACATCTGTTACCATCAATTCCATCAATAAATAGAAATAGATCAAGAATTGGTTTGAGATGTTCTGAGTTTTGGAACTTGGTTGAAAGATACAGTATTAATTACTTAAGCATAGACCAATTATTCCTACAACTGATCCAGCTGGTATTAGAAACAAAAGCAAGCAGTAACAGGTTTGTGTACCACAGCATTTGCTTTTCAGGATGGGTAGTTTCAGAAATGCAAGGGATTGGAGCAAGGGAAACAAGACTGCACTGTGCTGTCTCTCCTTTAATAATATCATGTGAAATTAGAGGATAAATCTTGATAGGAAATATTTTTATTCTGAATCAAGAACATGGTTCAGAACTTGCAAACTTAGTGCGAGGAAATGAGTCTCTGGACCTAGCTCCCCAAGGCTTTAAAGATACCAGAGTCCAGCAAAATATGCACCACTTCCAGCTCCCTTTCACTCCCTTCAGCTGCCGCTGCTTCTGTAATAGCTCAGCATGAGGACTGGTCAGGGAGCATCTTTGATTATACACAGACTGTTTCTATTGCAGACTCTTTCGCAGCAGCTAAACAGCAGATGTGTTCTGAGCAAAACATCTGAAGAGTTCAGAAACCGCTTTCTGCAAGTAACACATTTTAGCATCCCAAAAATGTAAAATATCAAAATTAATTGAAAATTTAGAGTTGTTATTACATCTGCAATGTCATATCCTGTACTTGCCTTTAAGTGCAGTGCAGTGGTGAACTCTCCCAGACAGCTAAACAGATGTAGCTAGGGAGTGAGCATTAGACCTGGTAGTAGGTGGTTTTAGCCCCAAGACCTAAAAGCATTACTCACTACTAAAGAGTAACTCCCAGTGAGTAATAAAATAAGGAAATTACTACCTGGTTGGGGAAAGTACTTGCAGTAGTTCCGTTTTTTGTGACAATGCTGAGGAAAGGGATATTGTATACTGGACACTAGACTTTGTATGCTAATTACACCTCACAGCTACATTGAGAAAAAACTGGTTTATTTCAGATTTGATTCTATGTGCAACTTTCAGTGCTTATTGAAAGCTGTGGTGGGTAAAGACCTGCGAGTAGCTCAGTGCTGTAACTTAATGTTAGTGCTTTGATAAGTAAGTATTTTTCTTTAAGTAGAATGAAAAAGAAAGGTGATGGATATAAAGAACGTATCACTCATTTGGAACCACCTTTTGGCACTGCAAGCACTGAGGATGCAATAGTGCTATATTAAGTCTTACATATTATGCATGAAATTCATTCAGTTCATCTTTCTTGCCTATCTTCTCCTTCTGAGGTACTTGAACTTTTCCCAGCTGTGGTGATTGTTCTGGTTTAACCCTGTCTGGCAACCAGGCCCCACGCAGTTGCTCACTCATTCCCCTCACAGTGGGGAGAGTAAAAGTGAGAAAACACAAGGGTTGAGAAAAAGACAGTTTAACAGCAAATGCTGCTGCATGCAAGCAAAGCAAGCTAAGGAATTCATATGGTATGGAATATCCCTGTGGCTAGTTGGGGTCAGCTGTCCTGGCCATGTCCCTTCCCAGTTCCCCATGCCCCTCCAGCCCTCTTGTTGGCAGGGCCTGAGAAATGGAAAAGTCCTTGACTTAGAATAAACATCACCAAGCAACAACCAAAACCGTCAGTGTGCTATATTAGCATTGTTCTTGCACCAAATCCCAAACACAGCACTGCACCAGCTAGGCACTTACAGGTGACAAGCTTGTTCCATTATATGGAGCCGTGCAGCAGAGACACTGAAGCACTGGTTGAGCCTTGCCTTCCAGTAAGAAGTCTCTCAGAGAAGCTATGCTACCAAAAAAGGCATAGTTTAATGGAGTGGACCTTAGTCCTGATGGACACTTAGATAGGATATCCAAGGACTCACTTGCATGTTTCTGCTGGACTAGGAGCCTGGCACGTGGAGTTGCACAGGTTTCCCTGCTGCATCCCAGGATGGAGAAGCTGAGAGGCTCAAGCTGGCCCAACAGAACTTTGTGAAGAAGGACTAACTTCTGGAAACTGCAAAGGATTTCTGCAGTTTAATCAATTTAAAAATAGAGTAGACTGAAGCTGTCAACTACAGGAGCACCTTCCCAGTGACAGAGGAGCGTAACCTGTTGGTAATGTGAGGAGGTAAGGAGGAGTCCCAGACACGTCTCAATTTTGCTCTGACACAAGGGCTTTTATGAAGGAAACAATAAGCCTTGACTTTTCTAGGGTTTTTCAGACAGAAAGAACCAGAAGCTTCAAAAGGTAAAGACCTACCCTTCTTTGCACTAGGTAAAAATGAAGACGCCAATGATAATGCTGTTAAATGTCAGTTTTGTCAATTAATTTTTATAACCCTCTAAGTACATAAGAAACAAAAGGAAACATTATGGAGAGTCAAAATATCCACTCTGAATGAGTGACAGCTCACTTTTGTGAGGTACTGATAAAGTGTAGCCTTGCTGAGGAAGGTTTGGGATGATTTTGCTTTTTAGTAAATCATGTCAACTTTCAGAAGCTGGGAAGACATTAGGTTTTTAATTGCAACTGACACTGACTCTAGGACAAATCAAGTTTATCATAACAGTGTGACAACGTGATCTTGATTCCACAGCTGTTGAAGGTGTACCCTATGACATGTTCAAAGGAATCATAACTCTAATGAAACCATTGCCAACAACAATTGGTTATGTTTCTTCAGTGGATTGTTTCATGTATTTTCTAGATGACGAGTTGATATTTATGCTCAAAACTCTAGGGCTAGTTACGTAGGAAAAGTGTGTTTTTCCTAAATTCATAGTACATCTGAAGATTCAGAGCAAACTGAAGATTGCTTTAAGTTTAAAACTGTTTTTTCAAGCAGTTAATATACTCTCTTGAGACTTGATTTAGCCTCTTTGGTGCAAAGGCCAGATATTCCATGCATGTCTCTGGCTGGAAGTGAAAGTTTTGTGTGAAATTCTCATCATGTCTCCACATGTGTTCAGAAAGCTCTGCTAGGATTTCCAGGTCAGTGAAGTAAAGGGACAGATAAGAAGTTGTTCACCTGTAATTTAGGTAGGCTGAAGACTACATTCAACGGGACTGACATACTTCCTTCTAGCTGCAGAAAACTCTCAATCAAAAACAATAAATTATTTGACTATGTGGAACATTAAATGATTTCAAAGAATGGTTCAGGTCAAAGCCAAATCTTAAGATTTAGTAGACAGAGCTACCCTACTCGTAATAGTGCTGTGTAGGAGTGACATTAACTAGACAGGCATCGCAACCGCTTTCCTAACGAAGGCAGCGTTTGCAGTAGTATTCTGACAATTAATGTCAATAGGCACAAGATTTCATCCCCAGTGTTTAGCTGTGTGTCAGTTGTTTACTTTCTTGTCCTTTCCTTTTTTCATGATTATTGCCTTTTTATGCTAAAGTAAAATGCTTTTTAACCACATAATATCATGGTATTTAATTCAATATAATTATGACCTGTATTGTCCTTCATTTGTCATCCCCTTGGTAGCCTCATCTTGGATGAAAGTGTAGATTCAAAGACAGCCTCATTGATCCTGGGGTGAGACACTGAACTCCCTGAGCAAGGAGGTATGCCGTGTTTTGCTGTAGGCAGCAGGATACTGTAGAGAGGTGACTAATACTAAGTAGGGAAGGTACCCGTCTCATTTACAGTGTTTGCAAAGGAAACACAAGGTGATGTGAGGGATCCCAAACTGCCCCTGAGCAGTCATGGAGCTCAGATCTCAGATCCTCCCACGGAAAACCAGAAGCCTGTGTTCAATAGGCGGAGTCCAACCTGTATTCTAAACAAAAATCTCTAACTGAATCTGAAATTCCGAAAGGCCTTAATGGAGGCAGGTCTCAGCAGCACTGAATGCCAACCAGAATTTCTGGTGTAATTTCTAGAACTTCTGCAATTATGGTGAGGGTGCCTGTAACAAAAGCAAAAACTATTGTAGCTTTCTCCACAATTGAGTGAACATATTTAATTCTCTGTGATGTTGTCTCAAATGTGCCAGAGCACATCAGGTCTCTTAAGAAGATGAAACAAGCTTTCATCTCTGTCATTTTCAAATCCAGGTTTTGCCTTTTTTTGTTTGTTTGTTTGTTTTTTAGGTTTTTTGTTTTTAGTTTTACTGCAAATATAATCTTTCTGTATTAGAACTAGGAACTCTTCCTAACTAGATGAGTACCCAAAGCTGCAAAATGTTTGTGCTTGGGTGACTAATCAGAGCTGCACACTGTTTAGTTCTTTAGAGCTAGACATGCTTTCCTGTTCAGCTGAATAATTTAAGATGAATGTTTTCCTGGTGAAAATTAGGTACTCTGGGCCTAATTTACAAAATATTTAAGTATTAGCAGCTTGAAAACTCTGTCAAGCAAGACAGGAAGAAGTAAAGAGTCCCATAAGTATCTAGGCTTTGAATTAGGATTTGTTTTCCCCTATCAGAATTTTAGTTTTTTAAAGTAATCAGAGTTTGGGGGAAGATGTCTTTTAAACTGTGGCTGTGCTTCTCAGAGATTCTGTCTGTTTCAGCCAGGCAAGACTGATAGATAGAGTTAGAAAAAATAAATCTGTACTGTCAGGTGCACCTGCTTTAGTCACAGTAAATAGCAGAGTAATTGAGGGCTTGGTAATTTTTAACAATGTCTGGTACTTGTGGAGTGCTCTTCAATTCTGAGCCTTTTGGAAAACTAATTTGTCACCATTGGGAATCAGGTATTAAGGTTATGCTATAGACTGGGCTCTGAAAGTGGCTTCCTTTTAGAGTCTGAGCATATGTGACTCCAGAGTGATCTCCCTCTGATTCTTCAGGTTTAAGTACAAGAATTTTGATTTACATGTTCAGATCCAAAAGAGATTTAAAGTCAGAAGTAGATACCCAAAATGTTTGACTCCCAGGACTACACAGGGAAATTTATTTATATAGCTGCCATTTAACATTTCCATGTGATCTAAACTTCATAAGCGGCATGGAGTCAAATCATACTAGGGTACAGTGCTAAAATACCCAAACGGGTAGCAAATGCCATTCAGATACAGTAGTTACAGGTAGGTTCTTTTGGCAGAATTGCATGTAGACTAATGTGGATAGCACATCATAGATATACCTATGGAACATTCAGTTCTAGAACTGGTGGTTTGAAGTTAGCTTGGCTATCTACACCTGGCATTTGTCTCCATGTTGACATAAACACAGTAATTTAAAAAAAAAATATTTATTTCAGAATTATAGGAGATGATCTGTGTTTTCTTACCCTAGTGCAATACTAATCCCTTATCCCCTTGCTATGTGTAGTATGTTGAGGTTGAAAAAAATTCCAAATCAGTTTGCTGATTCAGGAAATTAAACAGTATCAGCTCCTGCTACTTCTCTGCCTGTTAATTGAACTGCAACTGCAACCATAGATGCCTGCAATTTTGTCTTCAGCTCTACATATGAGGTGTCCTCTGTTTAACTACCACATACTTAAAATATGAGCTTGAGGGTAAAGAAAAAAAAAAAAGAAAAAAAGAAATAAAATATTTGGTAACATCATGGAATGTTCCAACCAGTTGAGGTCGATTATCCAAGAGACAGGCAAAAGTATAGACAAGCTTCAAGTCTGGGCTGGTGAAAAACTTGTAAGGAGGTCCATAACTAGGAAACATGTGTGAAAGAAGTGCCTGCTGAAACAAGAAGCCCGTTCCAGAGTAGGGTAAAAATGAGCTCCACACCAATGGGTAGTGTTGAACAGCATTCTCCATCTGTTGTTTTGTTTCATTCTTTCCATCACCCCTTCCTACTAAACTCTTTTTCTTTCTCTCACCACCGGTCTCTCTTTTTACATTCCCTGGAAAACTATCACTGTGAAAATATTAAACCACTGCAAGGATCCCTTGCTGTCCAAAGCTGAAAACAAATCTTTCCAATGTGGAGGCAAGAATTATCATCTCTGGTCTTCCAGCATTTCAAGTAACAAATTACGGTTCTTCATAAGGCTCTCAAGAGGAAAGGTAAGTCAGAGTTTTTTGTGATAAGATAAAAGTTCCAAGTGTATCACAATGTTTTCACTATTTAGAAATTAAAGTTTATTGCTGGCTTCTTCTATGTATGCATTTTTTATACACACCTTTTCCATTTTCACTCATCTATAAATATTCAGGGAAATTCCTTTCTCTGCAATTTTTGAAAATCTAGTTATGAAGTTTCTCAAAGAAACACCACATTTAGGTAATGAAGTTGTCATCTTCCTCTTGCCTATGGACAAATTCGCTGGCATACATTTTACAAATACAGAAATTCCTAGAGGCATATCAAAACTGCAACAATTCTTGTGGTAGTTGTACGTGATCTTCCATACACCTACACACTCTTACCCAGCGTCCTACTAGGAAAGTCCTGTGCTATCTCTGACATTTCTCTTTGGGGGAAATCACCTACATTGCTGAAATACTAAGAAATCACTAAAAATAGTGAAAGCCACCACAGTCACAGTGTATTTATTAAGTACTGCCATTTCTCTGCCAGTGGATCACTCTCCAATATATTAAAAATTAATATAGTATACAGAATATACTGCAAATTCAACTTAAAGCAATAAAAAACTTATCATGGTTCCGACAACAACACTTTTACCATGTGCTGTAAGACACAGTAAGTGATTTAGAACAGTGTGAGAAGGCATATGTGTAAAACCATAGACTTTTCCTCAAAATAGAAGGCAAGGGATCTGTGATAGCATGTTCTCATCAACTGTGGTCAGTTAGCAGCTGTCAGGGATTTTACAGAATTTTGAAAGTTTCTGAACTTTAACCCTTCTCAGTGATTCTCCCTCTCTTGCTGTCCCTGATGATCTCCACAACAGACCTTGCAGGATTCTTTTAAGCAGATATCATTCAGTTACCTTAACTTCTTGGTGAGTATCCATCACCAGCTCTTCATTCTCCTAACACAGTATCCTATTTTCATGCTTCATGTAGAACAATGACAACTAGGTGGACTCCATGTGATCACTGCAGGGTTTGGTTTGTGTCCTTCATTAATTTCTTCAGTTGTGGAAAGTGCACTTTCATTGTACAGACAACTTAGCTGTAAGCAGTATGATTTTCTAAACGAAGCATTTGCTATACATGCTTTGTCAACTTCTATGACCAATATTTCTAAGAAAAAGCAGAATTACTCACGGTAGTAGACCATAAGCTTGTATCTCTCCAGGCCATGCCAGCAGCCCACTAGAGAGCTACCCTCCTACTCTTTAAAAAAAAAAAAAATAAAAAAAATAGGTCCGATTTCCTGAAAAACACAGCAGTATGCACTTTTCCAGAAACTGTGGTAAATACAACAGGACAGTCAATCAGCAAAGCGCTGTAAAGCAGATGGGGTAGGGTTCATCTAGATACTTCTATGCATTGAACCCATCAATAAAATCCCAGGGATTGAGAAACCTTGGATACATAGTGATGATACCTTTTAAACAGTAATGAGTACCTGAGAGAAACTGATGGTTTCCAGGAGAACGCTACTTGACACACCTAGGTTGGATTCAGTTATCCCATATCTGCAACATAGTCCTTTCTCACCTTCAACATTTACTTTGCAAGACCAAAGACAGCACCTCATCAAGAAACCATATCTAAAAAGGAAAGACCGCCTTAAGGTGTTCCTGAATCTCACTACTCTTCTTGCTTTTATCTACGTTCACATCTCCTTTTTATGGGTTTATATTCTGTAGTGACATGAAATGCATACAAACACAAATGCATGTAAACACAATCCATGCACTTCTGACTCCAGGGTGCTGCTGCAGCAATACGAAGGTAACAACAGCTACTCAAACAATCGGTAAATCATAAAACAGTAAGATTAGAAGTCCCATGGTTTCTGAATTAAACACCTGGAAAAAGAAGCCAACAATTTCCAGCTATTTACTTCTATATATCCCATGTGGCACCCACTGCAAGGAAAATCTCCAAAAGCTTTAAAATTGGCAGCAAAGAAATGTTTTAAAGGAAATCCATTCTGTTTGGTTTTAGCACAGTAAAAACCAGATGTTAATTTGGAAGTGGTTATCATGTATTAATTAGCACAAAACTTTTATAAGCCTCATTTCATGCTTGCATCATAATAAACCACAAATGGGAATAGAAGCCCAGCAGACCTAGAATTAGTTTTGTTAATACATTTACAGGTTATTTTATATTTTATACTTAATTACATACTATGCATATAGTTTGCATAGAACATTTACATACACACAGAGTTAGGGCTCACTTACTCTAACAGCAACTTTGATTCCTCTTGATTTCCCCAAATCAGGGAAAAGTTGGGATCCACTAAATCCAGTTCCATCAAATGTCCCAAGGTGTGACAGTTGTACATTATTTCAAAATACCTTTTTGTTACTGTTGTTTAAGAAGCATTATGTAGTTTGTAAGGGAATATTCTAGTTGACTGAGCTGTAGGAGCCAATTTTATTTCCACAGCAATCAGAAATTTCTTCTTACCTAGGACAGCTGCACATTGACCCAGGATTACTAAAGAGGATATTACCCAGGGAGAACACGCATGGAGAAATTTAACATCTGCCTAAAATTTTAGAAGCTTTTGCATGGCTAAGTCTTGAAAACCATTCTTTTTGTATTAAGAATTCCTTTGAGGCACACATCAGATTTCCCCATCCGCATTACACACCAAATGCACCCAGGTACTTGAGCAAAATTAACCCTACAGATGGGTTTGCTTTTGCCTGAAGCAGGAATAACCCAGATCATCTTCCTTAGTATATTTTTAACAGGCACTACAGGGATTTTATCCCTTTCTGTAGTATGTAAAAGCTTCGATTGGGCAGAGCCAGCTTGATGAGCAGATCCCCTACCATTGACTAATCAGGTGACTTTTGCTAAATGTGCATCCTAATGTTTAAATGTTTGAGCAGCCATTGCTCTCAGTGTAGTCCTTAACAGTCCACTGTATCGTTTGATTTTCTTGGAGGCTGGTGCATGACAGGGGATCTGATATACCCACTCAATGCCATGTTCTTTGGCCCAAGTGTCTATGAGGCTGTTTTGGAAATGAGTCCCATTGTCTTTCTAGGGTGCCATGTTGCCCCAAGGCTTGCTGTTCAAGGCCCAGGATAGTGTTCCAGGCAGCGGCATGGGGCACGGGATATGTTTCCAGCCATCTGGTGGCTGCTTCCACCACTGTAAGCAGATGGTGCTTGCCTTGGCAGGTTTGTTGGAGTGTGATAATCAATCCGCCAGGCCTCCCCATATTTGTATTTCAGCCACTGTCCTCCATACCAGAGAGGCTCTAGCCGCTTGGCTTGCTTGCTTGCAGCATATGTTTCACATTCATGGACAGCCTGTACAGTAGTGCCCCTCGATCATGAACCCATCTATATGTTGCATCTCTTCCTTGACAGCCTCATATATAGTATATATATATACTTATATATGAAGTATTATGGGCCCAGTGAGCTATATACAATTCCCCCTTACAGAGCCAGTCCAGATCCACCTGAGCCACTTCCATCTTAGCAGCCTGATCCACCTGCTCATTGTTTTGATGTTCTTCAGTGGCTGGATTCTGCATCTGTCACGTGCATCTACGTGACTTATTTTTACAACCAGGTTCTCTACCTGAGCAGCAACATCTTCCCATAATTCAGCAGCCCAGAAGGGTTTACCTCTGCACTGCCAGTTAGTCTGCTCCTGTTGCTGTAGGAGATATCGTATGCTGTTGCCTCATACAGCATCTGCCACTATCCATGAGTCTGTATGGAGATAAAGTACTGGCCGTTTTTCTCATTCAGCAATATCTGAAGGCAGCTGAATAGGTTTCACTTCTGCAAACTGACTCGATTCACCTTGTCCTTCAGCAGTTTCTGCAACTTGTCATGTGGGACTCCACACAGCAGCATTTCAGATGAAAATTCTGAGCGTAAAGCAACAGCTGGACGTTATTGGTAGAAATACATTACTGTTTTAACTTCACAGTCAGAAACTCTGCGGAGCTGAAAGGCAGTATGGGGTGGGTTCTGCAAGCTGCTTCTTCCTCTGTAACATTGCTTAGGAATGATGATGGCTGCTAAGCTCAAGAAACATCCAGAAGCGGTAGGATTTAAGCAGCTGTGCTCCCTCTGCATTGGGAGGTTGCTTTTAGCAGGGTGCTTTTGAAGTACTCAGTAGCCCTCTCTGGCCTTGTTGACTTTTTCCACTGCCAGTACTTAGTAGGCAAAGTTTCGCTTTCTGAGTTGGTAGCACTCGAGAGTTGCAAACTGAACTATTTTTTATAGGTTTCAAGAAATTCAGTTCACATAAATAAAGACTGAGTAACCAACCAAAAATTAAATACTAATGAGAAGTGCCAGGTCTCTCCAGTTCTGAATTAATGTTTTTATATATCTACCAACAGGTCTGTGAATAATTCCACTAGAAAATTTGAACTGTGGGAATTCATTAATAGTAAACATGAATCAACTTGAAAACACATAAATGATTTGTCATGGTATGAATCACATTTGATATAGAAGTGTATCTCAAGAATCTACTTTGCGCTCTTTCCTTCCAAAGCAGATACTGCAGTCAGTTTGCAACTTATTTCTGCTATCACAGAAAACAGAGATTTGTGACATTAGCTAATTAAGAGCACTAAAACCTGCGTAGGCACATCAGATGGGTTCACAGAGTGAGATGTTGTGCTAACTAGCCCACAGTTCCCATTTTTTGGGCACCCAAGACCTTCCAGTATGGTGAATGACACAGAGCTCAGAGGCAGCAGCCACGTAAACAGACACAGTGACCCTATGAAAAATAAGCTGACTTTACTTTTTCCCCACTTCCCGATGGAACAGCTAGCAGTTCAAGCAACTCGCACACTGATTATTTCTCTGAAACAGACAGTGAGATACACTGACATCCCCATGGCATTAAGACATACCAGGTTCAAACTCTGAGGATATTGCACCTGTTTTTTAAAGCACAAGACGAAGATTTCTAAGAACAGACAGAAAAAGGTTGTTGAAGTACTTCCCAGAAAAAACACACCAGTGAAACAATAACACAGCCTAAATTTTAGTAGTTTCATGTGAAAAGGCAGATTTTATCAGATATCACATTGGATGCAAAGAGGTTCAGAACTGCACTGCTAATAGCAGCCAATACTTTTTTATTTAAATATCTTGTTAACTATTATACCTGTGAGTTTTTCAGACACAGCGAGCACCTGGAGTTCCACCAGGCAAGAAGCAGCACAAAAGGAGTAACACCAATCACACCAGCAAAACCAGGCAGTTTTGCTGACTTGCCCTTACCAAATGCACATAAAATGGGAATAGAGGATGCTGTGATCACACAGATGTTTATCCAACTGCTTTGAGTGAAGTATTGCACATATTTCTACATTTTAAAAAGTAACCTGTGTATATGTTCTCTTTTCTAAGCAAGCTTATTCTGCACAAGTTCCCATGTTTTCACTCTTTTCAGAATCTGACATTGTGACTCACGAAAATGTCTTCACAGCATCATTTTTTATTTCTGTTCAGATGGTCATCAGTTCTTGATCAAAAGCCAGTGTTTCTGGTCTCTTTATGACAGATGTATCCATCTTATACCTCATGCTCATATTTTAGATATCCCATGTGCAGGTCTAATTCAGTTACTCACGAAATTCCAATAAATTGTTCAACCTTAAATTACTGTAAGGTACTCTGTATTTATTAGTGGGGGTGCATGGAACAGGGAGAATTAACAGCTTCAAGGAGAAAAATCAATAAAGGTTAATCAGCAGTAATTTCAGTGATAAAGGGACAGAATTAGTATTCAGTCAATCTTATTTCTTTTCCCACTAAACCTCACTTGTTTTGATAAAAAATAAACGCTTATTATTCCTGCATAATTTCTTTCAACTTGAGGCATCTGCTCAATACTTGGCCTCTGAGCTGTTTAAATTTGGGTATAACGCAATACTGAGATATCATATATTTAATCCTCAGCAGGGGAAAAACTCCACAGGATTCGTAGCCGATGTCTCCACACAAAGCAGTTATTATGACATTGCAACATATTTATGCCAGGATGACTTAAACAGTAAAAAAGATAAATTGAAACCATAATTCAGATTCCAAGGAGCCTCTGAATTAAGAATCAGGATTTCTTCACATTCAAGAACTTATTCCCAATTGCAAATCCATGTTTTAGCATACAGTGAAGTATTTATACTTAAGATCAGACTGCTGGCATCACAACAGACTCATGGACAGGTTAATGAAGAATCAATGCTTTGCCGTCAGTAATGGTAAAAGATTCCCATCTCCTGAATCCAGCTCATCTTCCCCAATACTTTAAGGCAGTATGTGTACATACATGGTGTGTGCATATATAGATGTAAATGAAAATATACAAACGTATATACACACAACTCCTGCACATTCAGAATGCAACTAATACATGAAGAAAAACTAGTGGATAATGTAAATTCATCATAGCATAACAGAAGTGACACTCTAAAAATTTGATTTTTCAAAATTGAGTTTGTATTGTTCTTGACAATTCCTTGCAAGTGCCAGTTTAACTGGATTGCAAAAACACAGTGGAATGGTCTATAAAGGATGTTTTGCCTAGAGTATTAGATTGGTAAAGATTATGGTAAGTATTTTCCAGGTGTACAACAGAACTTCTTAATTATCTCTCTCATCATATTTTAATTGATACCCAGCTACCACATCACAGTAAACATCTTTGTTAAAAGAAAGTAATCTTTTGGAAATAGCTTAAACCTTTTTTAAAGGGAGGAAAGAAAAAAAAAAAAAGAAAAAAAAAAAAGACTCCAGCAAATACCTCTCCAACCAAAATAGTACTAAAACTTGAGTTTGAATTTATTGCAAGTCTTGACTAAAGGGCCTGGTTGATACTTGGTTCTTCTACCTCAAAGACTGCAGCTAAGTTGTCTTTTGACCTTGCTGATCTTTATCCATAGCAAAAATGCAAATGCATTGCATGGGGAGGCTGGGAAACAAATCTCACCAGATTTCCAGGAAGCTGTTACCAATAACACATAGATCTGGCAGCCCAAAACTTTAAACCAAACTGAAAATCGTTATTACATGCTAATGTGTGATTGACTGCAGGTTTCACATTTATCTAATCTGCATAATGAAAGCAGAAAATGTAAATTAACAGAAGGCAAGGAAATCCAAAAGTTACCGTGGTAATAATATCTATTATCAAAAAAAAAGCACAGCAAGCTGAAATAAAATGGAAGCTTCAATCTCATTTGTTACTCTCACATGGTCTGCTGTTTCATTAACAAAGAGCTGCTTTTGGCACAGCAAGTACATACAGACCAAATCCTTCCTCTTCTCCTTCAGTCTCCTGCAAAACAGCAACTCTGGGTTGAGGTAGGGGAGAGGAAAGAAGTGCAGATCTCTCTTCTTCTTCCATTTGGAAGGGTTTGTCCAGATCATTTGGATCTTGTATATAACAAAGGCACAAGATGAGAGGATGCAACGTGCATTTTAACACAAGAATACACCCGAATACTTTATCAACCCCCTCCAGTAACTACCTCCATAAATTTGTATGTTGGGAGATACGGGACATGAAAAACACTGTACAGCAGTTTTCACAGCAACGAACATGGAGTGCAATAGTGCATGTCTTAGCAACAGATACGACCTTGCAGCACAGCCACCCAAGAGAACTTTTCCCTAACAGAAAGCTCATTAACATAACAAGTCTTATTTTAAGGATTTTCTTATTTCTATTTTTCTATTTTGCTTCAGTAGCATAGGAAGGATGCACATTTAAAGTTAACAGAAAACCTTTAAAATAATTAAAAAACCCCTTTATTAATAAATTTAATATTTTTCTATTTATTTAACCTTGTAGAAGAATACATGATACATTCCAAATACACAGCCAAGGAAAACAGTGAAAAAGAATATTAGAAATAAATAATGCAAGTTTGTAATAGCCAAATATTTTCTCAAAAAATCTGTAAACAGATCATGATTGGGACCTCTCAGGAAGTACTGTGTCTTAAATGTAAAATTTCAAGAAATAAAAACCTAGAAAAATTGAAGAATGGTTCTCAGAAAACCACCTATTTTAAATATCTACATTCTATACTCTGTAAGCCTACATTAATACGCTAAACAAATAAGCCTTAAAATTAAGTGAACAGAGAAATGGGAATGCTGACAGGAAGTGCCTCCCTGTGGCTTGCAGCCATTTAATTATCGTAGCTTGCTGTGCAACAGCATGCAAGGTTCCTCAAGGCAATGAATCTTTTAAATAATAAAATGTCTTCAACTCTCATAGAAAGCAAAATGAAAGAGACTCTCTGATATATCAGTTTTGGGAACACCATGATTGCAAATACATGAGTAACATGGAAAAAGGGTTGAACCTCTTCTCCATGTTCAGTTGTTCCCAGAGGCAAACAAGAACTCACATGAAACAGACAGACATTTGGGCAGAATGTGAGGTTTTGTCATTACATATTGTAATGCAGCCTCTGAAGAGGCTTGACTGTTTCCCCTGTTGCAGGAGACAGCAGAAGTATGTTTCCAGACACCTAACCCACAAGAAGGAGAATCTGACAAGGAACAGCTGAAATTCTCATCTATACTGAAGCTTCCTGCAACGTACCCGAGGTGACGAAAGCATGTTGCCTACGAATCCTTCATTCCTCAGTTCCCTAAACCTGTGTTCAGAACTCTGCATTCCCAATTATTAAATCTCAGGTTAGTAAGCACACAATTTACACTGCAAAGTAATCAACTACATAAAATCTTTTCTAAAGGACCTCTGCATGAATTCTACCACCTTGTTTGACATTATTGCCCAATGATGAAAATTTAGATGCAAAACAGTCATGAAACAGTAATACATTCACTGAGTCTCTTTAAAAAGCATTTTCAAGACAGCTTTAAAAAAACAGAATGAGAAAGGAACGTCTGAAAATCAACTTACCCAGGAAAGAGTAAGGAAAAAACTTTTCAGTATTGGATATACAGTATAATACTTCTGTAAAGCAGGAGGAAAAGCAGGTTCCTTAAAAAGCTCCTACATTTGGAGTTTTTTTGCAAGCCACAACCTGCATTTCTCCCTCTCAAATTCTCACTATATTATTTAATCATTTCACCAATACCAGTCTGGAGAATTTATAGGAGGGTCAAAACAATCACAACTAAGAAACTTAGTCCATAAAAAAGGAACACTTGTTTTCGTCTCAATAGATTCTTACAAAGGTCTAAAATAATACTGGAAGAGATGCAAACTAGTAAATCACTTGTATTTGCCTCTATCTCAGTACTTTGGTTATCACAGATCACAGCAGCTTTACTGCCAGTACACTGTATGTTAGGCATTCTTTGCTACAAAGTCCTAAGCAAACTGAAAAAAAAACCCAAAGCAACCCAGGGTGGAGCTGTCACAACCAACCCTTTTTTGGTTTAACTGTACTGACAATGTCAATTTAAAATAAGAAACAAAAATCTTCAGATACAACTATTCAATGCAATTAACCATGCCAGTTTGTTAAAATGAAGCATCCTCATGGCCTGTGTACTCTTATGTTGCAAATATACATTTAGACTTGCGCATCACCGACAGAATGGTTAACTAATAACACAGTATTTACAGCAGTATCTGAGGCAGAAGCAGTACTTCTGAGTTTCCCATCTCAGGTTATAATACAGGTTCTTTTTCTGTTAGTAATTCTCTAATTGTAAATTATTTGCTTGAGATGAAGTACAACGTCAAATGAACACAACCGAGAGTATAACTAGACCTTAACTAATATCATTCAATATGTAATCACCAGCTACACACTGACCCTTACTTTGCTTCAGGAGAAAGCTACTAAAAGTTACTCTAGTGTATCTTAAAATGTGAACATCACACTGCAAGCATGATTAAGTCCCAAATCAATAATCTAAAATCTGTGCATACAATTACATTATTCCACTTGAAATAATTACCTGTGTAAGAAATATAATCCTCCATTCATTCAATTCACATTTCACTCAATACTACTGAATATTGCAATATTAAATCATTTTTTGGTCTATAGTATTTTAATTTGGGATATTTTTTTATAATACACACTTTTATTTTGCACATCGTATGCTTGTAACTCAAGGCTTTATTCTCTTTATCTGACTACTTCTTTCATAGGTAAACAATGGTATTCAAAAACAGAAGCGAATTCTCAAACCTCAGAAGTATTGCAGAGTATTTGGAAAAAACAATGCATAAATTATTCACCTATGCAATAGCAGCCTCTGACAACTGCTTTGAGAAAGCTGGTAGTGCAGAAGACAATTTCCCATAGCTCTGAAAAAGCTTACTTCAGTGACAGCAAAGTTGAAAAACTTTCTCACTACCTTACAGACAAATTATAATGAAAAATTTTGAGTCCCTTGTAAAATATCTCCTTTTTAAATCCATCAAATTGTACTGAACTTCTCTGATGATTTACCTAGCCAGTTCTTTAATAAATTGTTAACACAAACTACAGCAGAATATACTGAATAATTAATTTCCAGAGTTCACCTTTATTAAAAACAAGGTTTTTGTTGTGAGAACAAATAATCTCTCACTTGTAGCTTGAAAGCCTAAGATAGGATCAGTGGCTTCCAGGGTTGCTACTAGCTGCTTAGCAACCTGTCCTACTTGCCTTCCTTCCTTCCTGTTGTAGAGAACTGTGGACAGAGGAGCCGGCTGACGATAGATGAAAACTCGTCGCAAGCACTCACAAAGAGCAGCGTAGGAGTAATCTGGAGCACATGCCATGAATTTCTTGTCTTGCTTTGATGCTTGGACATAACCTGCGTAGCCCACAAAGAAGCATAAGGGATAAGTAATATATTGGTTTTAACAGAAGTTTGGCTGACTAAGACTGAACCAAGCTTAGTTTAAAAAATAATATTCAATTAATAACAAAAAGAGCGAGCTATATGTTGTTATTAAATATGCCAATAGTTTTTGGAGGTATGCATTAACCAATTTAATACCAATATACAATTTTTCTGTACAACTTCCTAACTGGTGTTTTTGATGCGTATGTGTGTATAGCTAGATACTGTTCCTACATTTAGCCCCTCTCTACCTCACAAAGTCTTCCATTTTCTCAGCACGATCAAAAGGCATAGATACACATCTTGGCCCAGTAACAGTAGTCTAAGCAGAACAAGCCTCTTCTCTCCCCTCATCTCCCAGTTTGTAATTACTTTTACCATTTAAGATTTCTGAGCCTACCTGATCTCAAACAGATAATTAAAACTTGTCTTCTATTTAGAACTGAGTGGAGAAAAAAAAGGTTACTTTTCAATACAATCTTTGTTGATATTCACTGAGAAAGAAAATCTTCCTTTTCCTGTACTAACTGAATTCTGTAATGGAAACCAGACTTATTCCAGACTGACTTCCTTTTAGTAAAGAGACTTGAGACATGATTTTTGCAAGTCATCTACCATCTTTCTGAAAGGTTGTTTGCTTCACTACCATCAAACAATGCATTGCAAAGGTTATTATCACTGAAAGACACCACCTCTGAGAACAGCAAGCATGCTAGAGTTTACTTCTTTGGGCTCTCCCTCTTACCAGACCATAGGGTAGAGGTCAAAGTACTTGTACTGGGGCTGGCTAGGATGGAGTTAATTTTCTTCCCAGCAGACCATAAGGTGCATGAATTTATGACTAAAACACTGTTAGTATCACACATTTTTTTGGCTACTGCTGAGCAGTGCTTGCACATTGTCATGGCTTTCTTTTTTCCAATTCTACCCGCCCCTCAGTAGGTTAGGGATGCACAAGAAGTTGAGAGGGGACACAACCAAGACACGTGATGCCAACCGACCAGAGCTCAACCCATGAGCTTTCTTGCTTTTGCTATTCCTGTTCTGTCCCCTGTCCCACTGAGGCTGGGGGTAGGGTGGGCATAAGAAGAGAGCAAGCAGCTTTGTGGTGCTTAGGTTAACCTGTGCCACCAGGGCTAACCCACAACAGCACCTTCCCACTTTAACAGTGCATTTTCAAGCCTTGAGAGTGTTTCGCTTGCTTGGTTTGGTTTGGTTTTTTTTTTAATGTTAACCCCAAGACTTCTAAATTTACAGATGCTTGCTGCTGTCCTCAAAACATGATCTCTGTTCAAATCCAGCTTGACAGTTTTCATCACAAAACAGTTAGTAAATATATAGCTAGATTATCAATTGACGTGATTGCTGTACTGTGAAATATCAGGAGAGCCAGAAAAACTTTCCAAGTGCAGGCTCATTAATTTAATTCACATATTTAAACACTGGCACTAACAATAAAAGCAGGATTTAAGTATAGGCTTGCAGGTAAAAAGTTTTTGAGCCAGGGGACTTGTATTTAAATGGGATTTCCCAGAAAGAAAATCATAGGCTCTTTATTAAAAAAAAAAAAAAAAGTCACTGTCCTCTGTTTTTCTGGTTTATAGATCCCCTATTAGGAGCAGGGGATTTATACAGCAAGACTAATGAGTAGTCAGTGAAAGATACAGACTTCTTCAGTAAACTGTCATAAGAATGGGCAAGATCACACAATTGCTCCTTTGACCGGCAGCAAATCGTTAGATGTTAGCATCCAGAGCTCTATTCAAGACAAATTGCTTTTTTTCAACAGAAAGCTGTTAGGACAGAAATACAGAACAAAAAACTTGGTACATTCAGTTTTACTTTTGCTTCCTTCTTTAGGCTTCAGTCCAAGACTCAAACTGAAAAATACTAAGTTTTCAATTATCATCTTTGTATAGCTTGTTAAAAACTAATTCCAAAAGTCCAAGCAGAGGAAGAAGGAAATAGGACTACTAACATTGCTTTGGTCAATATAATGAATACTGTAGATTTTGGAAAACTAGCCTTTTAATTTAGAAAACACTAATTTTTACTACTAGCTCCTGCAAAGTACTTCTAAATTTGATTGTAGATCATCTACATACTGATGACTGACATCTTCTCTGGCACATAAAAGGTGAACTAGATTAGTACAGAAGTATAAACTTCAATATAATACTGTGAAATGATAGTACTGTAAGGAGGAGGAAGTAGAGGATCAATAGTGTTTTTTCTCACATTAGGTACAAAAAGCTCCAAGATATCATAATTTCCTTTCCATTATTTTCAAAACAACAAAAATAGTTTTTTACTACAAAGTCAGCACAGAAACTATGAAACTTACAGTAATCTGAAAAAACATCACAATCCTTGTCATCCACTTTTTTCCCAGCATAATGAAATTTGAAATGAGTAAAAAAAGAACAAATTGTGATTTTAATCTCTTTTGTTAGAGGATGTGTTAAGATGCTTACAGTTTAAATTGACTTTAAGTTAAAGTAACAGGCAATTAAAAAAATCATTCAT
This sequence comes from Falco peregrinus, assembly GCF_023634155.1. Lineage (NCBI taxonomy): Eukaryota > Metazoa > Chordata > Aves > Falconiformes > Falconidae > Falco > Falco peregrinus. Next base: position 25,471,271 of record NC_073723.1, on the reverse strand, counting down.
ATTACAAAACTAAATAAATTGCAAAACCTCAGAACAAAACGAATTATGTATCACGGTAACCTATGTGAGCTCTATAAAACAGCTAATATCTTCCCTTACATTTTGGACCCAGCCTGAGAGTGGTGTGGTCAAACAAATGTATTTGGGGGAGGGAGGGAATAAATTGTCATGCTCATAACATTATTGAAGGACTGAGTCTAGAGAACACCTACAGAACATGAAGAGTATAGTTGTCAGAACAGAATTAAATTCTGTATCACATTAACTTTCATGACAACTGATTTATCTGTTTCTTACTTGGCAGGGCTACATGGACCATCCTATTTGACCTGACATGGCAATTCTTACACTTGATTCCGTATTTTTCGAAGTACTTTCTGCTTCTCAGCTTTAGGATTCTGCTTCCAACATTGGGTAAAAACAAATTCTTAGTCCTGATTGCAAGAATACAGCAATAACTAACAATTCTTCACAATTACATTTTCTACTTTTCTGGCAGTCTGTAATTTCAGAAGTTATGGGCTTCTTGAGCCGGAGCTGACAGTTATGCTCTTGATTGATTTTTTTTCTGTCATGATGATTTTTTATTCTACTTTTTTTTTCAAATACATGAAAACTTTCCACATCCACAAAGTTTTGCAGCAGAGGGTTCCATAGGTTAAATGCACGTATGTGAAGTATTTCTTTTAGCTTCCTTTGAGCCTACTGTATGTTGGCATAATCTGATGCTCCTAGAACAGTGAACAATCATGTTGAATCCTTCAGAATCATCACCTAGGACGACGAGATATGAAAAATCTAAAGGTGAATTATTAAAACATCTTACCATAAGCATATATATACACCTAGACATGTCAACAATGAACTGCAGCTGTTTCCCTGATGATTTCTGTCTGAGTGCTAAAGTGGCGATTGTGCTTTTAAGTTTTTAACTCAACTTCACTTATTCAAGGAACTCTCCTTTTTACTGTGCAGTACTGTGTGTGCATCCTGTACATGGTCTAAAAAGGCTTACTTTCCTCCCAAGACATAAACATTTTATTTCTTACATTCTAGTATTTCTAGAATTAAGCTACAATGCTGCTTTCAACAGAATCATAGTACCTTTCAACTCAAATTTAATGAAGTGAAATATCAACAGAAGCCATACTAAGAGTATTCAGGTAGAAAAGTCTCAGATAGAGGACTGTGACACAGAAGTTAAATTCCCTACCTAAAGCATTAAAAGTTGCAATGTGTTCCCACATGTTCTCTGGTTGGTCAGAGTGGGGCTGCCAAAGAAGAGCATCAACATCATGCCTCAAGCAGAAGCATGGCATTTCTCTGGGATCCACAACAACTGAGAAAAGATACTGGTTGCTTCCAAGATTAATCTGAAAACAAAACAAAGAAATACAAAATATTGATTCAAAGCACAAATAGCAGATTCTGTCATACATACTGCCAAAGTCAGATGACCAACAGCTTCATGTTTGTTAGTTGACAAAATGTTTAAATATATTACACCGCCTTGCACTGATCAGCAGCTCAATACACTAGGGCTAACTAATACGTTTCAAGAAGATACAATTAAGTTGCTTCGGATAATATTTAGGGAAACATGTGTCCCACACAAGCAAATGTGTGTAGAAATCGTTTGCTAGGATAGGGGATCCTAACCTATGACTTCTGAGGTTAGGAAAAGATTCTCTCTATGTAATCATGACTGGTCTTGTGCAATGTGACCAGGGAAGGAAATGCTGTCTCTATGCAGTAAAAGTTGATAAGCAGTGGAACGAGGATTATTTAGAAATATAAAATTATGAAATGCCAACAACTTTCTATTTACTCACAATCAAATAATCACTAAATTTCAGATTAGTACACTCTTCATCAGATATGTTGATCACCAAAAACATTCAATAACCACTTCTATTCACCACGAATTACCTATTATATAAGAAAGGCAAGACAGACATATCCTGCTGTCTGAATAAACAATAGTAAGAATAAACAATAAAACAACACATATTTTGAGTTTTCTATGTAAAGCCTTCTAAAGGAAGTTAACAGCAATACTTTTAAGGCAGCACTATGACTAGCAAATGCTCAAAGAGGAAAAAACCAACCTATTCCCTTAAGGTCTGTCCAGGAAGAACTCTCAAGAATTCCTGTTTGTACCTACAACTGATCTACATTGTTCATGTTACTAGATGAACAATACATTTGAACTGGTTTTTTATATCCAGAAGCTATGTCTGCAAGAATAACATGCAGGATTACACACTAATACATGGTACAATATATTATTCAATAAGCATTTCAGACGCTCTTGAACAGTTGTCACAGCACCATTTATTACATGTATTGTGGCAATAACTATTAACTAGCTTTTTACCCTATCATTGTATCAATGTCACAGGATGGGGCCTCTGTCCTGAAAACCTTAATTTAACCTTAACATAAGATCCAGTGGACAGAAACAGCAGCTATCCAGACCCAGATATTTATTTGAGATTATACAGTCTATGGCAGAACCAATATAATTATTTCAGCTGATTCAGTTCAAGTCCAATGGCTCAACTTCAAGACTGTAATGCTTTAAACACATGAGCCTTTGCATTACTTTTATGCAACCAATTTTTCAAGAGCCCTTTACAAACACCCTGGAGTTCAGACTTGTCCACGATGTCTTGCTGCCTCCTGGAAAGCAACATACATCAGATCTGCCTTCCTTGATACCATGTTCCTCCTGGTCTGTGAAATGTCTCTGGGGCACAAACTTCTCACCGTTCAGGGCAAGAAGCCGTAGTTTAGGGTAAGTTATTCAGAATCTTATCCAGTCTGATCTTGAAAACCTCAAGGACAGAGGCTGTACAACCTTACTAGGCAACCTTATTCATGCTGCAACAATGGTGTAAAAGTTTTTCCTTCCATCTAGTTTGAACCTCTTGTTTCTATTCATGTCTGCTGTCTCTTGTTCTCCTACTGTGCATCACTGACCAGTTAAAATCCATTTCAACTGAGTTGCTATAAAGTGTCCTCCTACAAATTACAGGTTTTACCTTTTGACAAATGTAACTTCACACACTGTATCCACAAAACAGACTACTTTCTTGGTGGAGCATGTTAGCCTTTAATTTTTTATTTTTTTTTTGGGGGGGGGGGGGCAGGATAAATGCATGTACAAGCATATATGTACACAATACACATATATAAACAAACAGACACATACAGACATATGCATATGTATCTGTACTGCCAAAGGAAAAAAGATACATTAAAAAAAAATAAAAAACAAGAACAAACCAAGATCTGTAAGATACCCAAGACATCTTCTAGAGCTCTTCTGAGGAAATGGGAAATTATGAACCAATTCAAAATCTTACTCTGTAACTATCACATTTGCTGTACAGAACAGGTTATCCTACATGTACTTTGTGTGACACAAGGTAGCACCGAAGTGCAACACCAATGTTTATTACACACTTAGTAGAGATACCTTGGAAAAAAACCCAACCTCCCCAAAACCCCAAGACAACAACTTAATCTCTGATGCTTTCATATGATTATTTTGTTTCCTGCTTTACGCCATCGACCATATCAAGTCCTAACTTAGTGATAGTCAAGGCTGCTTACAACCCAGATCAAGCCTCCTACTGAAGCATTTTTCTTACAGTCTGTTATTTCAGTGTGATTGACAAAGTACCGTAAAGCAGGGGTCCTCAAACTACGGCCCACGGGCCGGATACAGCCCCCCAGGGTCCTCAATCCAGCCCCCGGTATTTACAGACCCCCCCGCCGGGGGTTGGGGGGGGAACCAAGCAGCCGCAGATGACTGCCTGCCACTGCATCCGCGCGCCGGCCCCCTGGTTAAAAAGTTTGAGGACCCCTGCCATAAAGTGATCTACGCCCCCGCTCATTAGTAAAAAAGGTCAACTTTCTACCAGGCTGTCTGAAAAGTCACTGAGAAAAATGCAAGTTAAAGGATCTAGAAGAATTTTATGCCACTGAAAAACACCCCTTTCTTACAACAATTCTGACATAACTTTGCTTTTTCAAATGGCTTACTTGTTAATGTATACACATATTTTTGAACAGAATAAAAGCAGCCTTGTTTTTACATTAAAATGACACTGAAGAATACATAATGCTTGTTGATAATTTCTGTTGCTACTGTGATTTTACATTATGGAAGAAATTTATGTGGTTTTAAGAGTTTGCACAGATTTTTGTTCTGATAATAGAATCAAACTTGCATATCTTAACGTTTTAAAATATTTCTGTAATAACTTGCAGCACTTACTACATGAGTGACTTTCAAAGTATCACCATCAAACCTGCACAAGCTTGCGCTGTCTTCAAGAAAAGCATCACATTCTTCTAGTTCTTGAGCATTACAAGGTGGATTTTCCTTTTCAGGGTTTGGATTCTGAAATAAAAAAGCAACAACCTACACTGAAAATCAAAGCTACTGAAGATATATATATATATATATATAATCTCTTTTCAATACAAAAAGTTCAATAGAACAGGAAGAATCATTTGCATATCCTTAAATACTTAAAGATCAAGCTATGTACTTATTCAAGATGAATAGAATCATTTCTGCTGTGGAGAATAGCATGAGTGGTAGGTACAACAAAATCCATTTCAGTTTAAGGAAAGGTACAAAAGCCACTAAAAAATGGACAATAAATTCCCTTCTGTAAGTAGCAAAAGTACACAATCCTGAAAACAAACACAGGTTTAGTAAATTTACATCAGTGCAAGCTTCTTTCAAATTGCCATTGGAAACTGTATTAAAAATGGATTAATTAATTTTATAGGTATCTTTAAATACATGCCTACTTTTAGCATTGCTAATTATTTAAAATTAATAATGATGTTACGTATATTTTTCAACGTGCTCAAAACAAGAAAAAAAGCACATTTATTTTTCCATATTCCACAAGTCAAAGAAAGGAAAAACCATCACTTTCACTACTAATCTGAGAGCAAGATATAACACTACTGCATATAGAAAAAGCTTACTTCTGCTGATCACATCTTCCTTGGAAAATTTTCAAAACCACCAAGCTATGTTACCTTTGCGATATATTTAAAGAACTAATTTCATTATAATAGAAAGGGACCTTTATTTAACAGAAAGCAAAATATATATATTTCCTTTTTAAATATGAATTCCTGTTGCTTCTCGCACAAAAAAGCATCTTGGCAACTAATATAAGCTGAAAGGTAAAACCAACAGAATCTGTAAGGAAAGGTTAGAAAGGGCACTGACTCATTTGACAGGAAGGAGTTTGTGAGTTCACCCATTTCAGCTGATTATTAAGAACTTCTATTTTGGTTCTGTCCACAAAATTAAAGAGAACAGAACATATTCTTTTTTTTTTTTTAATTGCTACAACAATTGAAGTTCAAAGAAAATAAACACGAAGAGATAAATAAATATCCTTAAGTGACAGAAGCAAGGAAAATCAGGTGTCGTATACTGCAACCTAATGCACAGGGTATCTGTCTCTTTAGAGGCTACACTTTGGGATCTACCTTTCCTCTACCAAGCATTCTTGATGGCCTCTGGTTTACTATTTCATTCGGTAGCTTTTTTAAAAGCCTTCCAGATAAGCATCATTACCATAAGCAACTTAGACAACCAAAAAGAATCCATGCCTTTATTATACATAGGTAGCAGAAGTCGCAGTATAACAAAATGCATAGTATTTATTTAAATTAATAGGTACCTAAGGAAAGATCTTTGTTTTACATGATCATACTGCACATAAGCTGAAAAGTTGTGACCAAAAAAAAAAAAGATCATCACTAAGCTCAGTAGGAGTTACAAAAGAAAAGAAAACTGAAGTTCCCAATAAATCTATGGTCAAAAGATGTACTACAATATCTTGCCCACAAATAGTGAGGGAAAGAGGAGATAAATCAATTCAGAGTGCTAAACAGAATTTATTTTAATAACACTTTTCAGCCTTATTAAAAAAAGCAATAATCCAAAACTAATATATTAAGACTCATAGGGAGCCACACTTCACAAGTTTTAGATGAGATGCCATTTTCTAATTAAACTCAAAGGGGAAGTATCAAGCAAAGAGTAGTTAAAAATCGCATTCTATTTAGTTTTAAGTAGACTCCCTGTATAACAATAACACCAGAAAGTTAATGAGTCATGCATATGCTTTCCTTTTAAAAATGTTATTTATACTTAAGAGTCTGTAAGCCAAGTGCAGTATCCCTAGGAAGACGGTATTAAAACATTGTTAACCTATTGATAAACAAGAAACAGACATTCTTCAAAATTACTTAAATCCACTGCTTTAAAACTATCTGCCACATTCAAGTGGTGAGAAAAAAAAATTATTTTCAATGTTAAATCAGACTTCTGGTTTGGTGCACAGGTGCCATCTGTGCTAAATTCAGTCCCCCACAAAGATGATATTACTGTTCAAAGTATAATCACAACTCTAGTGCCATTAGTTTGTTAACAGTTTCAGTTAGAAATGAATGTAGAGTTAAGATTCTGAATAGTAAATGAACTAATGAGCTGTGTCAATGAAGTGCAAATTAGAGTAACAAGAAAAGACAAGATGCAAATGTACAAGAATTTTAAATTGTTTATTTTCAACTCCTTACCATTACTTCAGAGGTAAGATGCATCAGGCTTTCTGTTATTTCAGAGCATTGGGAAGAGTCCATAATGAATTCCCCTCTTTTGTCACCAACTATTAGCTCTGGCCAGTGGGATCCCTCATTTTTCTTGATTAGAGAAATTTCTAAACTAAAATGCAAACAGAAGACAAAGAACAGTACATGAAAACACTGCAGCCATTTCTCAGATTAGTCAAAATGCTTTAAATGTAGATTTGAGCACTTCTCCTCTCCAAACTGAATTAATAATGAAAATCACAGAACAGAAACCATTAGCATTCAATTTATAAAGTAAATTATTACGTCGGAAAAATATTCTAAAGAAATAGTCCAAGGACATGAGCCTAAGAACAAAGGGAATATACTCATGTAAGTATCCTCAAGAGTTTTCAATGTAAATGCAGTTTCCCCTGAAGCAGCCTTATTAAAACATTTTAAATATCACAGAGAACCTGTAAAAAGAAATCTATTCAAAGAGTGACAGAACTACGGAAGTTTATCTGAAACCTAAGTAGTACTTAATAGAGCTACTTAAGTATGCGCTACCTTGATATAACATCTAGGACAAAACATTTGTATTTTATAGACCTCAGAAATACATTTTACCTATTCACTTCTCTACTGTGGTCAACTAGAAGTGAATGGACAAGACAAATCTCAAAGAGAATTAAAAAAAACAGGTAGTCACACAGACAAGTAGTCATACGGACATGCATGGGTTAACCTCCAGTGACTCCTATCACCACTGTTTCAGAAAGGCAACTGACAACATTAGAAAGGGATGTTAAAACCCTGGCTGCCAATAAACACCAACAAAGCATGTGAAAATAAAGCCAGGAGGTTAACATTATGAGCATCAATGTATCCCTAATGTTGCAAAGAACCCTGCTTCACAGCTCAGTAGTAGAAACTCTTCATTTCCTGGTCTGATACAGGTATAGCTGTCATACAGACAGTTACACATAATCCCTTTTTCCTGAAATAAAATAATTTATTATTTTGGAAAGGCTCTTCTACAATTGTTGTAGAATATAGCTGGTCACGCAGTTTATAATCGTGTAACTGTAAGAGGAGGGGATTACTTTCACAATTAGCTGAAGAAACTGTATCACGAGACAGCATAGCAAAAGCCAGTGAACTGTTTTCAGTACAGGGAATAGGATCTTGTAAGAAGGGATGCAGGTTGTAGCATTAAATGAGTCCACTCCCAGAGGGGTCAGAAGTCAAAGATAATGGTGTACACTTTGAAGTAAATTCTTATCAATAGGAAAACTGAAAACCATATACAACACCTTTGGTTCTCTCTAATTATCCATGTGCAGCTTTCATGGTCCACAAATGAATAGAGTTTTCCTTCCATCAAAGGAGGCTGGTCTTTCAGTGTAACACATATGTTATCAGGGGAAAAGTGCACTTTTATGTCATCCTTAGTGATGTCTTGAGGAACGTGAACTGTTATTGTCACATCATCTTCAGTCTGCTGCCAGTAATAGAGAGGGTCTACAATAGGAAACATGCAGAAAAATACAAACTAGATTACAAAATTCTGTCCTGGATTCCACAGCATGCAATACTGGGAGATACAGAAGAGAAGTTTATGGAAGAGTGGAAATTAACTTCTACTCTGAACAAAAAAATTAAATAAAAAATATTCTGATTATAAAATGGAGGAACATTTTCTTAGCAATCAAGTTCATTTGTTTCCCTCATCTGGAAATCAATTTATATTCATGTCTATACTCAAATATGCTGATAAAGTTATACAATGGGCATTAATTATCACTAAGTTTATTGCAACATTACAAAATTGATAACCAAAATGTATTTAAATACACTGAAATATTAATGATTAATAATTTGGTTGAAGAGACACCAGATGCAATGGTGCTGACAAGTTACTGCATGCTCAGACAATATATACCATTTTTTTCTTACCTATTTTGCTAGAAGCTATGCTGACTATTCAACAGAAGTTGTTTTATAAGATTAAGTAAGTCTTCACCTGCCTCAGTCGATGGAATAAAACTGAGATGAAATAGAACTCAAGATGAAATAAAATTGCCTGCCCAGAGGTAATGATTGACTTCTGCTCCTGGATCTAGAATCTACGTGATGTCTATCTTGATTATTGAACTGCTACAAGAAGTGGCCTTTTAAGAGAAATATTTATATTAAAGGAAGGCTATGACAGCATGAGTAGGTAGTGCACAGCTGGTCACAGAAAACACAAATACACATGTATTCATTTTCTAAAGAGTCATGTTGTACATGTTATCTTCCTATTTAAAAGAAAAGCAAAGTATGGATAGATCCTTTGGAAGCTCTTGAGTTGTCACAACACAAGATTTGCTTGATCTAAGCTTCATATAAGCAACTGTGGCTATGGAAGGACTCTTACACTGTTGTCTCTTACCACAAGTTTCCTGTTCACAAAGTATCAGTCACAGGTGCTACAGATACACTTCCCAGAAACTGAGACAGGACAGTCTTCAAAATTATAGTGTGAAAACAAACAAAAAAAAGCCAATCTGTCCTTTAAAAATAAATAAAGCTATCTTCAAATTTATTATAAGACAAACATTTATCGCTACAGTTTCCAAACAGATGCTAAATTGACAAGCTGTTTTCTAAGCCAAGAGAGAGCAGCCTATCATCATCTGCCAGATAAGTCTTACCTTTCTTTTCATTTGCTGCTTTTGCATCATCATTTTCTTCTAATTTCTCATCTTCATCTTGCATAAATTTGAATGGTTTGTAGGAAACAATCATTAGACCATCCCCATTCGGTTCTATTGCCGCATAATGGGGGACTGATTTTCCTTGTAAAACTCTCCTTTTAAAGATTTCATATCTATGATCACCTACACAATTTAAAAAAAAAAGAAATCTTAGTAGTAATATTTTTCTAGAATACAAATTATTATACAAGAATCTCGTTACAAATACATACAAAGCAAGCCTACCAGTTAAATCACAGCAGCATAGTTTAAAAAATTTCTCTTCTGTTTTCCAGTAAGTTTGTTAAATATGCAGACTGTAAAATTAAACTAACATGGCCCTTTTTTCTTACAATGTCTTTGTTTATCCCAGCTAGCCCAGCAATTCACAAAACCACTCACAGCCTTTGTACAAATAAGTTTTCCAAATACTTTTTGAGCTGCTGTAAAAACTTGAGAAGCAATGAAATAGCTAGTGGTAATACTTTACTCATAGCGGAAAATGCTCATCTTCCTCAACTTTTGTAGAACACTGCCCTTTAAAAGAGAGGTCCCAGATGTTAGCTACTGGTGTCAAGGACGATGAAGGACCATGACATTCATTCCCCACTGTGCTCCCAAACACATGAGTAGCGATAACTCAAAACACCAGTAAGGTCACAGGTTCTAGCACAATGTTTGCTCTTTTTCCTTCAGAATCTTACTGCCCACAAAGTCCTCAGTAACTGATCAACTTCTGAACAGTAACAGATAGTAGAAATTGATTTTTAGCACAGAACAAACAACTTGATAAAATTCTCACAGGTGATAAAATTTTCCCCAGGAATTGTTTAGTTTTTCTAATGCTTCATCTCTTCATTAAGAAATCAAGAAAGATCAATATCAAGGAATCACTGTATTTGTAACTACAACTTTACTTGAAAGAAACTGGAAAAACATTAGCAGAGACATTAGACAAAATCAGATCATGATGGTAAAAATCATCTATGCCACTCTAGTACTCCAAAATGTGTTCCTGTTTGACCTCAATGTTAAGCTTACAGAAATATCAGAATCATAGGAGAATACACATAATGATGGATAAACAAGGTATAATTTAAGTCCTCTCAATTTGTTATCTCCTTTGCTAAGCAAGCAGCAGAGTAAAGAGTAATAACCAGACTATAACACAAATCTGGTACTTAGTGGTGTTAATTAAAGCCCCCCTCTTTTTCCTAAAAAATTTGGTTGGGGGCAGGGTGGGTGGCCAGGTGTGTGTGTATGAATTGAAGAGATTCAACCATTCTTATCAGACTTAAGAGATCTATACAATCAGAAGGCTCCAAGCAATAGGTTAACCTGTTCTAAGAGATTAACAAATTAGCTTGGCTTAGATACATGACCAAACGAGCAAGTCTTTGTTGTAGTGGGAAGTTAGCCACTCACTGAACAAGCTGTTATTTAACTGATTGAATTTAATCATGCGCTGAAACATAAAATTTATTTTCGTGTCTCTAGGGCATTTGTTCATTTGTTAAAAGGTTCTACATCCTCACAACTCCTCATTGTGTGGCCAAACCTCTTGCAGAGTATTTTCAATCAATCATCAACACTTTAAAGTTTTTTAAGTAAGTCTTTATGATCTTTTTGGTAAATTTATACTACATGATTTTTCTTGTAAAGGTCAGAAGAAAGCTAAGCATGTAACATTTTCCAAGTCTAATAAAGCAGCATGGTAGTTCTTCATTTCAAGCTCCTACAGTGATGATTCCTACTAAAAAAAACGAACAAAAAAAGAACAAACTTTGAAAGTGTATACCTTTGTCACAGCCCGCTGAAGTACCACACAAGATGTGAACAGACCTAATCACTGCTTCCATTCAGATTTATTTTCATGCCTTTTTTTTTTTTTTTTTTTTTTTTTTTTTGGTAATACAATAGTGGTAGGTGTGATCACTTCATCTAGCCAACCAGACACTGCAGAGATTCTCGCAGTTATTGGTGTCAAGAGACATAACTATGTTTTACCGCTTAGCTTTGATGAAGCATAGATTTTCGTAATTTGATAAATAGCTTGTTGATTAAGTACTTATTTTTACTACAGTCTCATTTGATAAACTGCACCCACAGGCAGAGTTTCAAAAAAAGTTATGCATAGCAATTGCCTATTGATGAAGGAGGATGTAAAGTATTGTAATTCCACAAAACAGCTTTTATCTTCGAGACTGATTCATACCTCACTTCGATTTGCAAGATCCTTATTTAAAAGAAATCAAAACTTCTTTCTTTCTTCATAACTAAAGTTTGCTTTGAATCTTGTTATTTACACATCTGCTGACTGTAATTACAGAAATTTTGTCTGATCCTTGGAAATGCTGGAGAACTGGCAAGATTTTTTGACAGGTTTTTAAACCCACTGTTAAGGAAAAAGTTTCATTCCATGAACATTTGTTGTAAGTTATAAAAAACACAATGTAAAGAAGAATTTGTTGATGAAAATATAAAGTATTACAAAATAAGTTTGTGTCAGTGCTCTCTTTAAGCAATGGTCTTTCAGTTCTGGACTGCCAGTATTACTGATTTATTTTTTCTTACAAGATACAACCAGTAACGTTCAGAGGTTCCTTTCTCTTGTTGAGCTGGCCAAAAAAGCAAAAGGCAGTCTTACCTGGCTTTTGGACTTTTACAAATATTTCCATTATCCAAGGTTTCAACAACAGACAGCGGGCAACACAGCTGGTGAAAGCTGGATAGAATGTTCTGTGAGGAGCGGCTAAGGGCTTTGGGCTAGTCTAGGTTGGAGAAATGAAGTCTGAGGGGTGACATTGCTCTCTGCAGCTTCCTGAGGACTGGAAGTGGAGAGGGAGGTGCTGATCTCTTCTCCCTGATGTCCAGTGATAGGACACATGGGAATAGTTTAAAGCTGCATCAGGGGAGGTTTAGTCTGGACATTAGGAAGTATTTCTTTACCAAGAGGGTGGTCAAACACTGGAACAGGCTTCCTAGGGAGGTGGTCAATGCCCCAAGCCTGTCAGTGTTTAAAAGGCATTTGGATGATGCCCTTAATAACATGCTTTAACTTTTGGTCAACCCTGAATTGGTCAGGCAGTTGGACTAGATGATCACTGTAGGTGAAATAGTCTATTCTGAATAGACTACAGTTTATTCTGATAGTAGTATGGTCTATAATAGTAACAGTCTATTCTGAATAGACTGAAAGAGTCCTGTTCTATTATCCTATCCATACCATGTATGTAGGAGACTAAGGAACATTTGGATAGTAACATGACAGTATGCAAACTGCTTTAGTTCAAGCAGTTTAAGATCTTCTTTCTATCTGTATCAATATTATACTTTTTAGAAGATAATGAACGAGACCAGATCAGTCTTCCCCCAAAGATGTTAATATAATCTACACATCATTATATCAAAGGCTGAAGCATATGGTCTTGCATCCTTTATGGAAGTCATGATATTTAATCTAAGTATATATGGTCATATTGAACAGATAAATTATCCTTTGCCAAACTTTATTAGGATAATACATTAATTAGTAGGTATTAAGCACTAATATGTTTTTAAATGTGGTCTAATATTAACTGAATAATTTCATACTCTTTTACTGTAGGACCACCTCAAATACGTACTACTTTTTATGCTACAGTTCTTGTATTTATCCCACACTAATTCCAATCCTATGACACTGTTAATTGTAGGCTAAAAACCCCAACAAATCCCCATATCCAGCTCCACAAAATTTTGAAAAGTAGAGAACTATTTCTAAATCATGTGTCTTGTATAACCTTGATTTTACAAGATCAAACTAAACAGGAACTGCATTTCACAACATCACAAAGTAAAGTTCTATCTAGTTTTCTAATTACCTTAACCACACATGTATAAAACTACTTCTTCCTGTCTTTCAAATGTTTGTCAGAATTTAGGTCTAAAACCAGTAACTTGACCTCAAAATGCAAGAAAAAATTACCTATGTAAAATCCAAGTTGAAATTTTGTGGAAAGGGAATACCAGAACCTAAGGAACAATCAACTTCCGAGACAAAGAATAAAGCATGGCTTATTTAATATTTTAAACATTACTCATCAATAATATAAATGTAAAACACTTACCCTCTTTGCTTATCTCTGTAATTGTAGCCCATTCCAAAGTAATATGAAATTCACTTCCTTTTGTGTCCAATTCATCTTTTTCCACCCTAAGCATCAGCACAGCTATGGAATGCGTATCAGATTTTACAAATGAAACACTGTGTGCTATAATAAATGGACTTCCTAGCTCTTCATTAAACACAATCTAGAAGACAAAATTGTAGTGAAAAGTCAGAGCAAGACTTCCAGTTTTAACTGGCTTTCTCAGAAAGCAGTGAAAGGCTTCAGTGAATGTCAGATCAGTTAGTTTGCTTCCCACAAACCTCTCTGCCAATATGAATCCATGAATGTCATACATTTCTGGTTCCCCCTTCCTTGGCTATCAAGCCACTGTTCTGAAATGTTTTTAATTATTATTGTTTGTATTAGAAAATCATTATAAGGGCCCATTAAAGCACAAAGAGCCACAAAAAAAAAAAAAGCTGTCTGCATTATGGCTATTTACTACTACAGTAAGTAGAAGTACAACAACAGATGAACAGAATCTATAAACACAGCATACTGGGAGAAATAGTCTCACACTCAAGATGCAAATACGAGGTTTTCTCCAAGGCACTGACTACTTCTCTAGACACCCCAACATCCTGATAATCTTTGTAGACCTTGACATATGCAAACAAGAAGATAAAAAGGTCCAGTGCATCACTGCCAGTGTTTAATCATCAACCAGTACTGGGGAGGGGGGTTCTCTATTTGGCTACTATCTTTAGAAAGAGATTCAATTTTCCTCCTCTATAAAGTTTTGTGAAGGTGACTAAGAAGCAAAAATGGATAATTAAATGAAGGAGTATAATATTCATGTTTAGAAGAAGCTAGGGTCAGAAGTTTTTAAATTTTTATATATACAGTTTGGAAAAGTCCATTCAATATTTGTATGGGAGTAGATAGGAAGAGTATGTAAATATTACTATTATACTGAAAGGTTAATAAGCACCACTGTAAACATGAAATACTTTTATACAGAAGGACTACACATCTTGTAGCTTGAGAGATGTAGCATTTGGTACCTATAGCTGGAAGTTTTAATTCTAGAAACCATGTATTTCAGCTTTTCTCAAAAAAAGTACTCATTCAGCAAACCCCCCAAAAAGATAAAACAAAACTAATCCAAATAGCAGAGAAGAATAAACGAAACATTCTTTACTTGCTAGAACAATAACATATGAAACTGAAAGAATAAGTGACAAGGAATTCAAGCTACAGTGGCTGAATGAGTATAAGCTCAAACCAGCTGTTGTTACTGAAACCTGATACAGTTTGAGGATTTATGGGGTTGGGATGTTAACATCACTGTAAAACACCGAGTGCTCTAAATACTCAAAAAGTGAATTTAAATGGTGATGGAATCTGAACATATAAATCTCATATTTTGTTACACTGACAACTCCAATGTAACTAATTTACGTATCAGCATTCTCACACTACAGAATAAAAACCAGTTTGTATTTATTTATTAATCCATCATGCTAAAATCTTCCACTTCAGGACATACACTTGAGTTCCTGCCAATACTAAAATCTCCATGACTGCTTAGGAAACTGCCCTTTAGTAAAGAAAATACATGCAAAATGTGGGCGCTTTATACCAGATCTGGCTTTCATGAATAAGAAGTAACCACAGTCCATGAGACTCACAGTAGCTCAGGTAAAAATGTAACTTAAATTATATTTGTTGTGTTCAAGCAGGATAACCAATACCATTATTAGTGTAGTAAGATCACTTTGATTTGGATACAAAAAATATTCCTTATGAAGAATCTTTGAAAGAATTACGTAAATAATTATGAGAGAGAAAAGCATAAAACATACTTCAGTTACAACTAACAATTTTAAGTAAAAATGTTAAACACCATAATTTTCCACAGCTAAGTGCACATTATGAAGATTTTCCCTGCCAGAGAGGTGGAAATAATATTGCTTACATTATACCCGATTTGCAGGTAACCCTCAGGGTTAGTCCAAGTTTTTTAATCAAGAGTTTTGTTTAAGTTTTATTCTAGTCTCCATAGATGTATTTTTAAGGTGGGGTAAATGAAATGGTGAATATTTCAAGAACAATTACATCTGCACAGACAAACATGAAACAAACAGAAATCTCTAAACTTAAAAACAAAAGTAGCTTTTAGGTTGTTTGACAATAATTTCGGAGTTTTTTAAAAAATATATACTATTTCACAGGCCCACGGAAATAGCAAACAATTATAAATGGGGGGAAAAAATCCTAGACAGAAACGTAGGAATAGAGAAGGGAAAGGGGAAATGTTTTGTAGAAAAAGTTCAACTAGGCAAGAACTTAACCACCTGTTTAAAAAAACCTCATTTTTACTTAAGACAGTTTCTTCTTCAGTTAAAAGGCTGTTCCCTTTCAAACACTTGAATTTTAGCTGTTCTGTGCATAAAAGAATCATTTAGTCATTTATACTTGAACACAATCCCATATTAGTGATACAGAGTTGATTTAAAGCTTAATTCTTCACATTACCTACACGCAATTCTTAGAAGAAACGCAAGAAAAAGATTTGACAGACGTACAATTCTTAAAAATGTTACTGCAAGACTTACCTCCCACTTTTCAGATGCACTGTTTCCACGTTTGCCTGATTTAATTAAATACAGTCTGCCTGTACCATCTGAAAGGGTAACCCACGTGGAAGATGAGAAGTGTATTGAGGCACAAAGGCGATTATCATAAGCTGTCAAGTCTGTAGGTAGCCTGAAAACTTCTCTTGGTTTTTGTAGAGCAGTGTCCTATAAGCAAACAGTCACACACTAAGACTTCATGAAGTATTTATCAATTTCAGTGAGTATAACAGACAAATTGAGAATAACAAATCTCAGTAGCAATTTACTGGTTTCTTTGTTCAGTTGAGCATATTTGGAAAAAAGTAGGTGGCAAGCATCATTCCTACAGATGTGGAAAAGGTTGTAGAATTTCATCGAGTTGATTTCTATTTACTAAAAATGTGTTCTGTAACTGATATTTCAGCACTCAACTTTTTTCTTCCATTTTATAGCAGTAATTACATTTTGCATTAAAAAAAGGCTTTTCACTTCTTTTCCCCCTAGCATTCCTATATAATTAATCACTTACCTCAGATAATTCTAGTCTCAGGAAAAATGTGGAGACTTTAAAAGAAATGAAAGCTTTAAAATTGTACTCAAACTAGTTCATAAAAACTCACTTCTACATTTAAAAGAATTTTAGCCTATTCTCTTACACAACTGGTATATTCAAGCTGCTATATTATTTCTCAGCTTTCCTAGAGTGGTCATTTTATGCAGTAAGTTGGAGAAGCAACAACTGTGATTAGCTAACAAAGAAAAGCTGCATTAATATCATATTTGCAAATAACTTTTCCATCACATGATTATACTATGAAGTTAAATCCAGTTGGCAGACGATCACAAGTGGTGTTCCCCAGGGCTTACTACTGGGGCTAGAACGTTTCTTATCTTTATCAATTATTTGGACAAAGGGATAGAGTGCACACTCAGTAAGTGTGCAGGTGACACCAGGTTGGGGGGGACTATTGATCTGCTTGAGGGCAGGAAGGCTCTGCAGAGGGATCTGTACAGGCTGGACTGATGGGCCGAGGCCAACTGTATGAAGTTTAACAACGGTATGCGCTGGGCCCTCACTTGGGTCACAACCCCATGCAACACTACAGGCTTGGGGAAAGCTGCCTGGCAGAAAAGGACCTAGGGGTGCTGGTTGACAGCCGGCTGCATATGAGCCAGCAGTGTGCCCAGGTGGCCAAGAAGGCAAATAGCATCCTGGCTTGTATCAGAAATAGTGGCCAGTAGAACTAGGAAGTAATTTTCCCCCTGTACGCAGCACTGGTGAGGCCACACTTTGAATACTGTGTTCAGTTTTGGGTCCCTCACTACAAGAAAGACACTGAGGTGCCTGGCTGTGTCTAAAGAAAAGCAACAAAGCTGGTGAAGGGTCCAGAGAAAAAGTTCCATGAGGAGCAGCTGAGGAAACTGGGGCTGTTTAGCCTGGAGAAAAGGAGGCTGAGGGGAGACCTTAATCGGCCTCTACAACTACCTGAAAGGAGGTTGTAGTGAGGTGGGTGTCAGTCTCTTTTCCAAGTAACAAGCAATAGGATGAGAGGAAATTGCCTCAAGTTGCACCAGAGAAAATTTAGATTGGATATTAGGAAAAATTTCTTCACCAAAAGGGTTGTCAAGCACTGGAACAGGCTGCCCAGGGAAGTGGTGGAGTCACCATTGCTGGAAGTATTTAAAAGATGTGTAGATGTGGCATCCAGGAACATGGTTTAGTGATGGACTTGGCAGTGCTAGCTTAACAATTGAACTCAATGATCTTAAGGGTCTTTTCCAACCTAAACAATTCTATGATTCTACTATGCATCAGGATAAACTTACTTAGCATAACGTATCAGTGGCACACTGCAATCTTATTTTTTAAGCCAAACTTACAAGCGTGGATGGCTTTTGAGCACGAAGAAACAGAGACGCTATAGTGAACAAACTGCACAGATGATATAATTCTCCAGTGAACAATAAAGACGTATGGATCTTTAAAAAAATTATACATATCACTACATTTTACAAAAAAACCCACCCTAAAACAAAATGAAAAAAAAAAAAAAATCCAGTACTTCCTGCCGTATAAACTTTACACAAATCAGCCTGGTTGAATAATAGTGCAAAATGAATGTTAGATTACCAATTTCACCTATAATTCTAGTAGTTGTTCTCAGAAGTCCTGCGTTGCCTTCTTTATTTCCTGCTAATTCTAAGAGAAGCAACTGCTTTCATCCTGTAAATTGGATTTCCAACTGTTGTCATTAAGTACAAATGCATGTCTTCCAGGATATCTTTTAGGGATTATTCTTTTATCTTGTGCCTTCACTCTCACATACAGCCTCCTCTTTGCTGAATAAAGTTTTGTAACTCTCTGCTCATTATTTGGCTTGCAGAATGCCAGCAATGCTGCTGCCTGCTTAGGACTAGAATCTACCTCCCTTTTGAGATTTGAAGTAATCTCTAAGTATAAAAAAGGCTTCTTAGGAAAAAAGCAAACAACTGACCAAATCTTTATGATTTGGAAAGAAGTTGGCATCACAGTTTAAAAAATGGTCAGGGCATCCTTTATCTGCAATACAACTTGATCAGCTACTTATGAAGTAGATCAAGCTGCAGTATTAAGAGCACAAACAAAATATTCTTACAGAAAAACATAAGATGCAGACTGGAGATTCAGCAACATCACAGTCACATCTCTATAACCTTTCAGATAACTGAAATGGAACTTAATTGCTTGAAGTTTTTCAACTGAACTAAGTAGCTGCTAAATAAAATGGACTAGCAGTCTGTTACAAGTGGGGTCCCCCAGGAATTGATACCAGGCCTCATGCTGTTCATAAATTACCTGGGTGATGGGCTTGAAAGCACCCACACCACATTTGCTGATGACACTAAACCAGATGATGAGGTAGATGCATCATAAGAGAAAGCCATCTTGCACAAAGACACAGGCAGCCTGGAAGAGCAGGGCAGCAACAACATTTTGAAAAGAAACTGAGGCAAGTGCAAGGTCCTGCACCTGGGGTGGAATAATCAAAGAGCCCAGAACCAGCTAGGATCTGTGTGGCTGGGGAGCAGCCTTGCTGAAAGAGACCTGGGGTCTGACCATGAGTGGGCAGTGTGATGCTGCAGCAAAAAAGGTAAATCAGATCCTGGGCTGCATCTGCACAAGCATTACTAGCAGAGATAGAGACACGACCATACCACTTCACTCAGCACTTGTTAGGCCACATCTGGAGTACTGTGCCCAGTTCTGGTCCCCAAAACTGAAAAGAAGACATGGACAGACTGGAAAAGACCCAAAGGAAGGCCATGAACACAGCGAAAGGGCTGGAGTACATACCCTATGGGGAAAGAATGAAGGAGGTCTTGTCTCCCTGAAGAAGATTCAGGATGGACCTCATCACACTATGCCAGTAATTAAAGGGCGCCTACAAAGAGGAAGGAGACTCTCTCTTCACAAGGAGTCCCAAGGAGAAGACAAGGAACAACCAGGTAAAAGTCCACCAGGAAGGGTTTCAACTCTACATAAGAGACTTTTTTTCACAGTGAGAACAAACAATGACTGGAACAACTTCCCCAGGGACATGGCAGAGTCCTCATCAATGGAGGTTTTCAGGATGCAACTGGACAGGACACTAGATAATGCCATCTAGACCATATGATCCCTATGACTAGACCATAGGATCCTTTACAGTCCCTTACGACCTGGGCTGCTCTATGATTCTAAAACAAACAGCAAACACTAACAAATTTTTTTTTTTAAAAAAAAAAATATTCACTACCTTACCCCTTATACGAATTCATAGACTTCAGCATCTGATCTGAGGTCTCCAAAAAGGTTTTGCAGTAATAAAAAACAAAACCAACTCCTATTGTTTCTGTTCTGTATCCTAAAGAAATATCTCTCATGAAGTTATGGTTCTTTCCTTTCCTGTGATCTCACAGACAGGTTTTTATATATATATATATATGTGTGTGTGTGTGAAATAAATGAAACAAAACGAGATACAACAGGTTTTGTAGATATTTTGCAGGCTACTGTACCTACATAAACTTGAACCAATAAACAGTCATCTCTGCAAAAAAAGGTGCCCGACTGGCCTTTACAGATCAACATTTCTCTTTTTAAACCCAATCTATGTTCTTAATCCAACAATAAACAGACTATGTTGAGAACATAGGTCATAGAGCCAATTAAACTATTATCAGTTTTATTTTACTAGGCTTGTTTCCAACCATTTGATCTACAATTATTTTAGAAGCTCCACAAACCAGAAAACTCTGCTTAACAATATGGAAATTCTTCCCTTGTTACTAAAAATCAGCATTAGGGTCACTAAAATGAAAAGATATTTAATTACAAATATATTGTAAAAATAGAAAAACAAAATTTCAAAGAAAAAGATTACAGGAACAATTCTGAAGATATTTAGAAGTACGTAAAAAGAAGCACAAACAGAAACATATTTTTATGATGAAAATCTGGGGAGGGAATAAGTATTTATCTATCCTGTGCCACACAAAATGCACTCTCTTTCTATAGTAAGGGTGGGCATGAGATTAAGAAATAGCAGTGAAAAAGTGTCTCTTTAAAACAGCTTCTCACTACAGGCCCTGAAATTTCAGCCACAAATTACTATATTCTTTTCTAATCATCTCCTGGCCCTCTATTTTCACCCAAGCAATGGACAGCTTGGGGTGGGGTGGGGGTGGGGAATCACCTCTGAACATATCTACTTCTAGTAAATGTAACTCACTCATTCCGATCTGTGAAATAAGGCAGTTAAAAATATACACACAAAGCATCATCTTTAAAAGACCTCTTTGCACTTGTGCACATGTATGCAATACAGAAACAATACATTTGTGCATGCAAAGCATGCCATGCCTCATTTGTTGAGAAACCTGTATTTGAGGGGCTTTCAATCCTTCGTATTTTCCAGAAGTTATTAAAACCAGATGTGCATTTAAAACACATTCAAAGGTAAGCAAGATAAATTGGATTTGGGTAAGTACCATTTTAATAAGCAACAGCAAAAAAGACCAGATGACAAACAGATAGCCAGCTTGCCTTTTGGGCCTACTTGAATTCATATTAGAGATTACTGTGTACTACAAAAAGGCACAAGGGCTATTATGAAACCTGCAATTAAAAAGATGCAAATTTGATTTTTAACTATTGGAAGTATTCAGGGTCACTTTGTAGATTCAGTTGTGTCACTATGCCCCCTGAACTACTCCACTAATTTTTAACATGTTCAGGAGCGCAAATAGAAGAATTAAAAACAAATAAAAACACCCAACACAAACAAACCCACAACCCAGACAAAACAAACAAAAATCCCACAAACACTAGGTACAAAGTATTTTGGCTTCCTCATTTTTTACTTGATTTTAAGGTTTCACTGAAAGGTAGGTAGTGTTCTCCACAATAAAAACGTTCCTTTGTAATCAGCAATGACTACTGTACTTAGGGAAAAAAAATAAATCAATCAAAATCCCATGCATCTCATCATGGAAAGAAGCATCATCATCCCTGTTAACAGTGATTTAAAGGGCTATACTATGCAACATTACAGAAGACCACACTTTTTTCAGCCTTCAAGTGAACCTTAACAGTAAGGTTCAAATAGTTTTGGATGAAATTTGAAAACAAAAAAAATTTAAAAAATTAACTATCAACCATTTATTCTTCTAAAGCTTTCATCAGACTTATCAGCACTGAGCAGGAATGTCAAGACTCAATGTATCTCCGGAAAACAAGGGAAGAATAATCTTTATTACATACAAAAAAGCCTCCTTCTCAATAGGCAAGAAAGGAAATGCTCTTATGCACCTTTCTGTTCATTAATTTAGCTTTAGGAATTTATTACAATAGTGTCTGATCTCAGTCCGACAAGGACGAACTTACTTAAAGCTGAAGCAACACCTGCCCTCAAAACTCTTTTGTGTCAGATCTGCTTTTTGACTTACTGTTTCTCTGTTCACCAGCTGGTCAACAGGGGTTAATAGTAACTTTCTACTTCAGAAGTATGAGGGGATGCTGAGATACTATAGTAATTTATTATACTGGCAAGAACTGTTAAAATTACTATAGTTTTAGCTAGAAGTCAGGTTTACTCACTGTAATTAGGTTTAAATGACAGCAACACAGTTTCTTTAAGAAAAAAATAGAGGCAGCTTCTCATCAGACCCAGTTCTTCCTATTCCTTCACTTCTCTACAAAGATTCTGAATCTGTTTAACTATTTTTCACTCCCAAGTCTCTTATCTTTTCCACTGGCTTTTAACTCTAGCT
Organism: Falco peregrinus; assembly: GCF_023634155.1. NCBI lineage: Eukaryota > Metazoa > Chordata > Aves > Falconiformes > Falconidae > Falco > Falco peregrinus. The sequence continues at coordinate 25,448,915 of NC_073723.1, read as the reverse complement.
CTGCCACTTCTATACTCCTTGACAACATACTCTGCTTCCTTTTGACCTCTGTTGTTCTGTTCGTCTACTCCAGATTTCTTCTGGGTGTCTTCATTATTACAACAACCCCCTTTCCTTTCAGCAGCTCGTTTGCTTCATCTGCCTATGACACCAACACTGATTTTGAGCCTTTTAAGCAGCCCAGGTTTCAAATTTGTGTAGCAATTCTGAGCAAATGGTTCCGCCACAGGCAAAGTCAGGGTGTACTCCAGTTGCTCAGGATAAGGAGCCAGCATGCAGGTACAAGAGGCAAAATGTAAAATGCAAGGTTAGGAATTCCCTCTACTATTCCTGACTTCCCCATGCCAGGCTCCATTTAAGTAGTATATCTTAGCTTACATAGTGTTAAGTAGTGAAATTTTACTTGGGTTCTCTGGCATGCCTGTAAGATTTAAATTTTTTAAGTTGTATTAAGAAATAGTATTGTTCCAAAGTCAGAAACAGTTTGTTGTACTGTAAAAACAAGTAATATTTCAGAAGACATTTCAAATAAGAATGACTTTTCCACAGAAAAGACAGGGAATGAGAAAAGACAAAACATACCAAAAGAGAAAGGAAAAGATAAAAGCTCTAAGTTATGTGGCAATTGCCACAGAGCAGCCGTAACAAATACAAAACTTCATTTTGATGACAAATCAAAATATCTAGGCACTTGACACACCTCTCTAACTGAGCAAAAATGCCCACACACAGCATTCTGAGTAACAAAGAACCAAATATTTAAAACCCCCGATATAGAACAACAAAACCTGTTAAGACTTCTTCAATTTATCTGCTTCTTTATTCTGACTTGTTTCAAACAGAATTCTCAAGTTGTTTCTGGTGCCACTAATCGTTGCTCTGAATTAAAGGTAACTGACACTTACACAAAGAGCATTCCACAGCTAATTCTTACTGGAATTCAGATGAAAATATAGATGCCATTAAGGGTTTTAAGCAAGGTGAGAAGAGTTACTGTTGCCATTTCTCATTATTTGAATATAAGAAGAAACAAAGTCATCTTCATAAGAATAGCTGAAGGTCACAAAATCAAGTCAAAGTATTTAACAGCTGGAGGAGAAAACTTTTGAGTATTTCCTAGCTTGACAAACATCAAGCAACTAAAAAAGCCAATTCAGATGCAAAAACCCCCACAACGATTAAAAAAACAATTCAGTAATCCTGTCACTACACCACCCATTTGATCTCTAAAACAAAGATGCGGGTTTATTGAATGAAAGAAGTCCAATAGCTCTAACAAGAATGTTGAACCTTGTATAGTGTTTCCAGCCAAGTAAGGGTAATAACTTTCTCGAACTGGTATTAGAAACACAACACCTGAATATTCATCTGTTGACTTAGAAAAACTGCTCATGTTTATCACCTTTTTCAATTATGCTTGATTTTGAGCAAGTGGCATGGTATTAGCTATACTTTTTGCCTTCACAGATGCCATCTTTTTAAACACATAAGTTGCACAGATAATTTGTGACTTACGGATAACTAACACACCACCATATTGGGATCAAGGTTGCAACCAAAATAGGAAGCAGAATTAGAAATAATTATGTGTTACAAGCCTTTGTGTTCTTTCTCTTTGGATTTAGGATAAGCATGTTAACTTGTTCCATCTTCTGTTTTATAGAACACCAACATTAATTTTAATTGTGGCTGTTGCTAACTTGTAAGCTAGGCTTGGCTGAAAACAATATTATTTGTAATATACATCTGACTAATATATGGCCAGGCGCATTTGTAATAAGACACCTTGTTGATGTTTCTGAATACACATTCCTCTTAATACATATGCAAACATGTTTTCTTTGCAAAATAGCACTGTATTTTATATTAAGACACAAAGTGGCAGCTATTTATTTTACAGTCCGGTGGAACTGAAACTCATGATAAGGTATTAACCAAGCATCATTTTCTTGAAGATTCCAGTGAACCCACCAGTCTTAGGGAAAAGTATTTATCATTTCAATTTACTGCACACAGAAATGCAAATTATTGCCTGTTATAAAAGTCTTTATGTAGTTTATCTGCTAAGGAAGAAATTTACACACTTCAGAGCCCTCCTAACAAAGGAATATACTGAGTGTCCGTGTTGTGCTGGCACTGGGGAGCTGCAGGGTGGCCTCTGTAAGGAGAGGCCAGGGCTGCCCCACACCAGACACGGCCACTTCCAGCTGGCTCAGACAGACTCACCACAGTGCACGGCTGAGCCTGTCAGCCAAGATGGTGGTGTGGAGTAGAGGTTCACTTCTTGGAGAAGATCATGGGGAAGGAGGTTCTACAGCCCATGGATGACCACGGCGGGGCAGATAGCTACCCTGCAGCCCATGGAAAGCCTATGCTGGAGCAAGCTCCTGGTAAGAGCTTCGAGTGACTTTGTTTCTCATCATTTTACTCTAGTTTTATTTGGCAATAAATTAAATTAATTTCTCCAAAGTTGAGTCTGTTTTGCCCGTGATGGTAACTGGCAAGTGATCTTCCTATTTTTATCTCAATCCACAAGCTCTTCTGTTGTCTTTTTCTCCCTGCCCTGTTGAAGAGGGGGAGTGAGAGACAGTCTGGGTGGGTGGGTGTCTGGCAGCAAGCCCAGGTTAACCAACCACAAGTTAAAAAACACAAAAAATGAGATTTTTACAAGCCACTATTCATGGGCAGCTTCCCCTAACAAGCTTCTTTCCTTTAGACATTCCTACTGTGAATCCAGATGATCTCAGAAGACTTGGAAGAAGTCCCAGAAGATTATTCTGTCTCAGCAAGAGTCTGCCAAAGGCTTCAACTGCTTCTACATTCTATGAAAAGTAAAGTAACTATTCTGCAGCTTCAGCTTTCAGCCTACTATCCTCTAAAAACCTGTTATTTCCTGAAAAATCTAGGACTACTACTTCAGATTTTTCTCAGCTTAGCCCTGTCCTAGTAATTTCCACCACCAGGATCTTGCACAGAGTAAGTCACACTCTCTATGTTGTGTTTTCTTTCATCCCACAGGGTTACAAGTCAAATTCCTTGGTAGCATGAAGATGGATATTTTCCTTTCCACAGTCTTTTACTCCTTAATGACCAAGTACTACAATTGCATGTACCAGAAACAGTGTACATCGAGCTACGTATGCTCCCCTCCAGAATGAAAAAAAGGTTTGTAATGGAAACTAGGGCATCCACACATTAAAATGGGTCAAAAGAAATAGAAAGTTTGACTACTTAAAAACATCGGCATAAAAGCAGAGAATTGTCATGTTTTTCAGACTCAGTTTACCTTGCTTACACTCTATTTCAAGTTTCCCCAGGGCCGGGAGTACCTTTTTGCCTCCAACAAGTGACACTCAGGTTAAGTTATTAGTCCATAAAGACTTGCATTTCTAACATGTACAGCTTCTTTCTCTCCTTAATAGCAAACAAACACCAAGTAACGTAGGGGAGAAACAGCCAGCAACTGGAAAAGAAGTGTCTACTCTTCAGCTTGTCACCATGTCTATCTTCCCCATACTGGAAGCAGATTCAATGCTATTGCAATACTAATGCAACAGTATTAACAAAAAGATGTTGGAAACCTCATGTAAAATCTTTCATCCTTCCTGGTTAACTGTATTTTTGTTAATCTACCTATCTTCCTGGCAATAGCTTCCCCCAGTTTTTGCATGTAGATCCTACCTGCCATATTTTCTACCTTAACTACCCCCATCTTCTGAAATCCAGTAATTTTTTAAAAAAGTTTATTCTTACCAGAGTCACTGACAGATTCATAACCCTTCCAAACTGATCAACATAGTAGACATTATCCTGGTACCAGGAATCAAGGTGAAGATAATTATACATGCCAAAAGCACGCAGGTGGTCAAGGGTATATTGGTCATCACGAAGTTTTACTTCTGCTACAGCTGGAGGAAAAAAAAAAAGAAAAAAAGCCTATTTTAAAATTTATATATTTATAATTTAATAATTTATAAAGTTCAAATTAGTAATTTAAAAATAATTCTTCCATCCTTAGTCCATAGGTCTGGTTTACTTGAAGAAAAATAAATTATTTATACACACTTTAAAATGTCACCATAATCCTGGAAAGCAGGTCATCCACACTGAAGGCCACTGCAGCCCTTTACTGTGATCACGTAATAGCTATTACCATTTATAGTGGCCCACTGAGGTGGGCTGACCCTGGCTGGATGCCAGGTGCCCACCAAAGCTGCTCTATCACTCCTTTCCTCAGCTGGGCAGGGGAGTGGAAACATAACGAAAGACTCGTAGGGTCGAGATAAGGACAGGGGAAGATCGCTCACCAATTACTGTCAGAGACAAAACAGACCTGACTTGGGGAAATTATTTTATTACCAATCAAAATCAGAGTAGGGTAATAAGGAATAAAACCAAATCTTAAAAACAACTTTCCCCCATCCCTCCCTCTTCCTCAGGCTCAACTTCATGCCTGAATTCTCTACCTCCTCCCCTCAGGTGGCACAGGGGGATGGGGAATGGGGCTGCAGTCAGTTCATCACACATTGTCTCTTCTGCTCCTTCCTGCTCAGGGGGAGGACTCCTCAACTCCTCCTCTGCTACAGCATGGAGTCCCTTCCATGGTAGACAGTCCTCCACAACTCCACAGTGAATCCTTCCCATGGGCTGCAGTTCTTCATGGATTGCTCCAGCGTGAGTCCTCCACGGGGTCACAAGCCCTGCCAGCAAACTTGCTCCAGCCTGGGTTCCTCTCTTTCCACAGGCCCTGCCAGGAGCTCCAGCACAGGCTTCCCACGGGGTCACAACTGCTCTGGCGTGAGGTCCTCCACAGGCTGCAGGTAAGGATCTGCCCCGCTGTTCACCTCCATGGATGCAGGGGGACAGCCTGCTTCACCATGGGCTCCACCACAGGCTGCCGGGGAATCCCTGCTCGGGTTCGTGGAGCACCTCCTCCCTCCCCTGACCTTGGTGCCTGCAGAGTTGTTTCTCTCACATACTCTCAGTCCTCTATCTGCTGCTGTTGTTCTTGTGCAGCAACATTTTCCTCTGCTTAAATACATTATCCCAGAGGAACTACCACCATCACTGATGGGCTTGGCTTGGCAGTGGATCCATCTTGGACCTGGCTGTCATTGGCTCTGTTGAACATAGAGGAAGCTTCTGGCAGCTTCTCACAGAAGCCACTCCTGTTATCCCCCCCACTACCAAAACCCAGCCATGCAAACCCAATACACTTATGTTGCATCTTCTCAGGATGTGCTGAGATCCAGTTTCTCGATAACCCTCACAAGATGAAACACACACACAACAGCTATGTAAAACCTACTTTACATTTGCTTGGGAAGAGCACAAATCATTTCCAGTATGTACATGGTATTACAGTAAAGGAAAAAACCTTCTGCTCTACAGTAATTTCAAGCAAACAAGAGCCAAAAGAAACATCCCATCTAACTACATGCATTTCATAGTCTTAAATTCTGAACCAAGCTATCAACACTTGCAAGGCAGAAGATTACAACAGTAAAAAGCAGAATTAGTATATGGTCATTACAAAAAAAAAACCACCCCATGCTGCTAGCACTCCTGCTGAAGTTGAAATCTTGAGGAATGTCCAAGGTACCATCAAAATTTCAGACTAAGCTTTTTCTAACTGAAAGAGGCTGCAGAGAATGGCTGTCCATTGTAACGGTACCTTCTTCAAGGAAAGAAGCATGCTACCTACAGTCATCCACTCGAGCAAGATTTTTCTAAATAGAAAACCTCTCCTCAGATAGAAGTTATTAAGAACTGGAGTTATCTAAGGCTGATCAAGTTTTTATTTAAACTAGCTGCAGCTCCTTCATCCTATTCCATACCGATACAGAGACCAAGCAGCTGTAGCCTCAACATCTCAAAACACAGAAAATCCCCAAGTTTTAGCAAAGACATTAGCAGAGGTCTCATCCATCCTTCTGCACGTAGTCTCAGACAGACTGGAACTCCAGTTTACTCTCCAGTACAGTTGTCCCAGGATCCTTAGCTTCCCTGCAGGAAGCGTACCTCAAACTTCACACAACAAGCAAAATCCTTTAGAAAGTTTTAAGTCATCAACTGTCAGTCTATGATGATTAGCCTTCAAACCCAGAGGGGAAAGCACCTCAAGGCTAATCCTTCTCATAGCAACAGTTATTTTAGTTTCTACTTTTTCAGCTTCCATTTTCTTCTCTTTTCTGCTCAGAAACAGAGCAAAGCTATACCCAGTATTCCACTTCCATCCACTCCTGTAACAGACATCATTCACAACTGTATGCAGCAGCAGTCCTCATCTCAGATTTTACACTCTTCTTTAGAATCTACTTAAACTAATGCTTCTTCAGTAGCTTTTATTCTACTCTGTCAGAACACCAATTAATGCAATCAGTGCCACTGCACAGCCATCACAATACTATCAATCAGATGGTCACCAGATGTCTCAGAACTGACCTCATTAGAAATACTGGCTATTAACATAAAAGTGGCTATAGGAAACTATGCAAGATTATACTGCCTGATTAATAAAAAAAAAATCTACTCATACTACAAAAAATGCTTGCAAAATGACAGTATAATTATCAATTAGTCTCCTAATCACTGTTGATATTTGCAAACCGAAAGCATTAATTCCACTCAGCTCAAATCATTATTCATATCCACCACACAGGAGAGATTGTGTACCTCTGCTATTAATAAATTACTGTTCACCAAGCCATGGCACTTCAAAAAAAGCCCTACAATATCAACAAAGGAGGAGATAAGAAAGTATACCTGTCATAATGGGAAAGACTGCTACCCATTCTAATTTCTACTTTAACTAATTAGAATATTTTTGCTGTAAATTACACTGTAAAAGAAATTAGAAGGATATGTTGTGAAAATGTGTTTTAAAGCTGTTTGTACAATCAAGCTTTATCACAGAGATAATTTTCCCAACATGACAAGAGATGATGTGAATATTCTATAAACAATTAAAGACAAAACCTAGCATAATCCAAGATAATTATTTTCAATGAAACCAAATGCACATCATCTACTTCCTGTACAGCTAGATCAACTGATCTTCTGAAATTAGAACACACATGCAGAAGCATATAAAGCTTTTTTAGCACAGAAAACCTAAAATTGCCTTATTTTGTAAAGCTTCTTGTCTCTACTTCTTCCCCGTCCCCCTAGACACGTTGCTACTATTAGATTCTAATTAAAGCACATACAAATAGTGAAAATAGTCCAAACTAGATGCTTCCTAAAGCAAATGTATAACCTTTCAAGAAAATTCTTGGAACGATATACTATTAATTAGCTAATTGTAAGGTGATAAGCTTTATAAAAGCTGGAAGAACATGAATAACTCTCTTTGAGTTTCTCAGCCTGTAGTCCTGACAGCCCTGAACAATGGGTCAGGAATAGGAGATCCAAATTCCTTGCATAATTGCAATATGTAATTAATTCTTCATAAACAGCAGTCAGAAACTATGAAATTTGTATGTGATTTCAGGAAATCAAACAAATGTGTGTGGCACTGTCATGAAACACTGTGAAGAAGGTTATCAACTGCTTGCAGAATGTATCCTGTATATATAGCTCCCTGCCAAGGAAAAGTAATTAGATAAACTATTCCATCCTTGATTAACTGAAACCCATTCTGTGATTCACTGAAATCTGGGCACAAATGACATCTGCTATCACATACCATGTGCTCAGATAGTTCATAGGAGATTTTACACTAGGATGAAGTTCATTCCTTCCTCTCTATAGCCTTCCAGGTTCAAGTTTTCTTGGAAAAACCTTGAAAAACTTGGAAAAAAAGTCCTTGAAAAAACAAGGAGAAAGCCAACAGAGCTAAGTGCAAGGTAATGAAGGACAAAAAAGAGAAGAAATGAAGACATTTAATAAAGTAAATTCAGGAAAAGAGAAGTTAAAATAAAGAGAAAAGAAGAAATACTTCAATTAGATCATCACCTTATTCAGTCACAGTTTTGTGGGTTTTTGTGTGGGTGTTTGGTCAGGATTTTTTGCTTTCTTTGTTTTTGGTTTGGGGGGGGCGTTGTTTGGTTTGGGTTTTATTAAGAGTATACTAATTCATTAAGCTTCTGCTTTTCGGGTTCAATTAATAAGCAGTAGTTAATGGCAGCTATTCAACAGAATGATACATGGTCTCCTGCAAGTTTCTGATAAATAAATCTGCACAACTAAACCCCAGGAACATTGATTGATACTCTGTCACACCAGAAGACAGCAAATATACAAGATGTATAAATTAAATCTCAGCTGTCAATACTATTTCCCAACAACCCTAGCTAGCTGGGATATTTCAGACTAGTACAAAGAAAATTATGCCACTTTTCTAGAATTGTACTCATTTCCAGCACCATGCTTAAAAGAATTAGTTTGACTTGGAATACTTCAAAGATAATTAAGCAAAGATTTTCATTCACACCACCTTTACTTAAAAGCAAAATCACTGAATGCAAAAGTAACTCATAAGAATCAATAGGAGTAAGATGTCCCTAACCTAACTGAATCTTACTATAATTATTACGCTGCCCCACAAAAAACCCCAAACAAACAACAACCTCTGAATAAAGAACACTAACAATGGACTTATACTTTAAATGAAGTCATATATGGGCCATCAATCACTAAAAAGCAGCACCGGGGAGGAAGTAGAGAAAAAAAGGGTGAGAACCATCTCCCTTCTCATTCTAAATGTTTTACCAAATACATCAAAACAACTTTACAGTACCAGAAAATATGTTAAATAATTATATCAACATATTATTTTGGGGCATCAAATGTTATATGCTTGTATGTCATACTTTGTTTTGCAGTGCCACCCGGTGGAAGCAATTTAGTATTTCATATACACTTATCTACTACTGGAAGAGATCACATTAATTTATTTTCTAATAGCAGCATTCAAAGATGCCTCTAACCCTGTATTAATTTTTTTCTTTTAATATTAATGTTAACTAATAAAAATATTAATTAACAAATATGTTTTTATTGTTAATGGTAGGATCATCTCATTGCTCCTGTTGAGTAAAAGTACAAGGCTTTTTTATTCTACTGCAGGAAGTATGTTAATAGACAACACAAAAATTTACTGTTTAATAAACACATAGCTTGCTGCAAACAAGCACAGGCTGACAGATACCATGTAATGGAGTATTTCTGTCAGATCAAATTACTTACACAAGTGTGAAAAGTAAATAGGATCTATCATGCACTAAATTGAACAAGATCCAAAAACTATCAATGCATTTGTGAAAGTATCACTATAGCAATGCCTTGATTTGTAAGTTGACTTGTACCAGCTGCAAGAACCATTTTCTTTAACAACAGTTTCAAGGCAGAACTTGTCTATATATTATCTTTTCCTTTCTCAAGAAATTGAGGTGCAACACAAGAACAGATACACACATGCCTGAGACCTCAACCTACATTCATGAACTATAGCTGCAAATGTCTGGAAAAAACTGTGGCTCACAGTTTCTCAGTATTTCCATTACATTACTTTAAACACTTTTTTCTATATTTTATTTTTCAAACAGAATTGGAAAATGCAAATGGAAATCTCTATAAATGTTTGAAATGTATCAGTGCCTTCGGCTCCACGTTTTCCATGTAGCAGTACTAATACTGGGCAGCTACTTTTGACTGAAGCACAGACCTCGTCTTAACAGGCTGCAAATAGGGCAGTCATTTATTAACAACACTTTTTTAAAAAGTGATTAAAAAACATAAATGCATATGTGATCAAGGGAATGCATTCCTTGCATATTCTCCTGACTTGCAACAGGAGCTCCATGTTTGAGTGACTGTTTACTATGCCTTTCAGCTGTTACTGCATCAAAAAGCATGCAGTACATCATACGTGTAACGCTTCTGCCAGACAGACAAGGTAGACAGGAAAGGCATGAGGGATGTCCACATTTGAATAAATCCTAAGCCTCTGGAAAGAAAAGGGAACAAAGTTACATCTAACTAGTGGAAGTCAAGAGCAAGGTTTTAATTCCTTTAAAAATGTTGTGTGTCTTAGACATGCTCCTTGCGGGAGACAAGGATTTGCCCCACAGTCACTGTACTGGACTCTGCCAAGGTCAGATCAGGGCAGAAGAGGTGACTGTAACCAAGACACTCTTTCCTCCCTCACAAAGGTTCCGTGATCTCAAAGAAAGGCATTATAAAGCTCAATGCAATGGAAGCATTCCAAAATAAGTTATGGAAGTAAACTAAGGAAAATAAAAAGAAAAATAGACAAGATTTAGGATGAAGAGTTGAGAATTAAAGGTATAATAGTGTGGGACGCATTATTAGTCAAAACATGTTACCAGGATGAGAGATAAGAAAAGACAAAAGACTGTGAAAGTTTAGATTAAGACAGAATGGGTAGAAATAAGGAAGAAATAAAAGAACATGCAACTCGGAGTATTTAAAAGGGAACATAAGATATCAGAATTTCATAAATCTCCATCTCTGTGACTATATATTTCAGAAATTCACTAGACAATGCCTCCCTACCACAGATCTAGTAAATAACTAAAAAAGTGTTTTAAATTTCTCTCTGCTTCAGCTGTACATCTGACCACAGCAAATTCCTGGCAACCACAGTTTGACAGTTAAAGGCAAATTTGAGCTGAATACTAAGTTTTACACAATGGTCAGGAAATGAAGCTCAATGCAGTCCATCCACATGAGCATGACAACCACAAGTCGCCGCCCTGCAATACCATGTGCTGCTATCCACCTGTTCTAGCAGTTGAAACCTGCAACAAATCCATGTGTCAATTTTTTTTTTTATAACTTTATTTTATAGCTAGTAGTGAAATTCATAAAAATGGATAAATATAAAAACATAAATTAAAATATCAACAAAGGAGATCAATACTCTAATATTCAATACGCAAGTCTGTAATAACACTGCATAAAAACTTCAACTACAGCTGAGTTAACTCAGTTCTACTTAAGAATGAGTACCTATTTCTACTTATTGTCACGTATTCCAAGTACTCTAAACCTCACATGTTCATCATACAGCCATGAAATCTGGGATGCCACACAAGCAGAACTCCAAATCCCAGGTCATTTGAGACAAGCACTCCTGAAATAATTTCCTGCAAAACAAACAAAAAATTCAACAGCCTTTTTATATTTATTGTCCAGATTCTACTACAACATTTTTGCACACAGTTTGTGAATAAAATCAGAAATTAGTCCAGCTGAAAGTGTTCCTAAACATTTGACATTTTTCTCAGCTATTGTACTTTACTAACTCCCACTTTGAGGAAACGAAACCAAACTCTTTGCTCAGTAACAAATATTAATTTAATAACCAACAAACTACTAAGTTCTTCATCATGTTCCTGAGGCACTTTATCTGCTCACAAATATGCTGGAAAGCAAAAGTCCTTGGCTTTCTCACACAGTTTTAATTTCTTCTCCCATGCAGTAATTTGAAAAAGCCATGGCCTACAAACCATGCACAACATAAAAGTCAAGTTATCAAAGGACCCATATGTAGACCACTGCTACCAGAGGAAACCACCTTGAAAGTAAGCAGAATAAAACCAGCAACAATAGAGCATCAGCTGTATGGCCTAAGGCAGGCTGAAATATGGACAAACAAAACATCTAGAAGATATTAGGCCTGGTTTGGTTTATATTTCACGTTGCTAGTTTTAAATAACAACAACGCAGCTTTCCAGTCTCCAGTGGATCAATATCTAGCTAAATATATACACACATGCACGCAGAGAACAGAATAAGTGACTTGGTATTAATGATTTAGTAGGATTTAATAGACACCTACCACATGATTTACTATAACTGTTATGTAAAATATCTGAACAAGAACTGACTAGATCCATCTCTCCATTAGCAACTTCATCATTCAAATATTTTAACGAAAACCTGTAATCCTCATCTATTTAGAATAGGTGCACAATTGACTATCCAAGAACCATATTGCTTGTCTGACCATAGGCAGAACATCAAGTAAAGGACAAACTAAGAGACTGTAACTATGCTACACAAACCATTGCCATCTTTGACACAGCTGTAGTATGCTCCCAACACACATACACTCACATTTGGACTGCCTTTTGAAAGGTGACACCTAAACCAGTCTTACAGTAAAAAGAAAAAATACATAACAAAAATGTTACTCATTAAATTTTCCAGTCCTATCATAGATAAATATACAGTTTCACCTCAATTTCATTCACTTATCCTCCAATACACAATTCACATACAACTTCCATGTTACTGCTGACAATTCACCACAGCAAACATACCTTTCTGATCCATTACTAAATACATTGTATTCAACAGAAAACTAAAGTAACACATAATGGGTGACTGTAAAGTGGTATATTTTCCAGTAAACATATAGAGGTAGAAATAGATAGTCCACCCAAATTGTGTATTACTGTCCCAGCTTTATTAAAAAAAAGGGCACTAATTCATCCACCTTACAAAAGGCCTAAATTTCACAAATCAATAAAGGTACAATGCCGAGAGATTTCAGGGGGCGTGGCTAAGGTTGTATGCACATACCCAACACAATTTTGCACTAATGCTCTTCTCGGTGAATTAGCCCATTAATGGACTAGTAACTCAAACGTTAGTAATACTTAGCAGAAAAAGCAGAGCATGGAATACATAGCCTGAAGATACACCTCTGAACTGTGGGATGAGGAAGAAAAATAACTAATTTGCTGAAGATTTGTTCTGTTTGTAGACGGTATCAGTTTCCTACACATTTCTCTAAATTGCACATAATCCATCACACTCACATATACACTATCATTTTGAGCTACCTCTGCTGGTCACCTCGTGTGCACAAGCCAAGACCAGATTTAGCACACACATTTTCTTACCCATTTAGAAACTAAGTCCAAACTCACAGGGGCAGACAGCTGTAAGGCAGTGATCTGACAGCAGTCAGAAGCCTTGGTCTACCATGAAGCCACATGAGGCTAGGAGAGGGGTGGGGCAGATACCAATGACATTTCAGTCAATTACAACGACAAAAATCGCGATGAAACGCTAGGTCCCGAAACGTCCGCTGTTCCCGACAGAAGACAGTGGTGCAGGCCTCCCGGTAAGGCGGGCCGGGCTTTCCCCGGCTCAGGGCACACTTGGCTTGTACCGAGGGCCGCCGGGCCGAGCTGTGGAGCACTGGAAAAGGACGGAGGGCAACTGGGACGAAGCCGGTACCCTCCCCGCTGCCCACGGGGCCGGCCGAGCCGCCGGGCGAAGGCGAAGCCCGGTGGGCTCTCTCTCCCTCCCGCGCCGCGCACGCCACCGGACCCACCCCCCTCCTCACCCGCGTCGAGCCCCAGCTGGTAGCAGGCCAGCGGCTCCAGGGACAGCTTGTAGCCCTCGAACTTGGGGTCCAAGAGCAGGCGCTTGACCCGCAGGGAGCAGTGGGCGGCGCCCGCCATGCCGCGGCCCCAAGGAAAACTTGGCAGCAGGCGGCAACTCGGCGGCCCCTCAGGCGACGCGCGGGAGCCGCCCCGGAGCACCACGGGAAGGGCCGCGCTGGCGGCCGGCGGCGGCGACGGAGCACGCCGGGAGCTGTAGTCCGGGCCGGGGCGGGAGCCCTGGGCGCGCTGGGAGCTGTAGGCCGCGCCGGGTCGCGGCCAGGAGCCCTGGGGCACGCCGGGAGTTGTAGTCGCCTAGCCGGCGGCACCGTCCCGGACTACGTTTCCCGGCGGCCCCCGCAAGAGAGGGGAGGGGGGCGGGCGGCGGCACGTGCGTCCGGGAGGCGGTTCCACCTCCTGCCGCCGGGGAGTGGCAGCGCCGCGGCGGGGTGAGCCGGGAGCGCGCCGGGCTTGGGCCTGGGGCTGTGCCCGCTGCCAGAGCCCCGCGCCCACGCCCTCGCTCCGGCCGCGGCGGGGGAGCCGCTGGGTGGGCCGGGCGGGTGAGGCGCCGGGTGGGAGGGTCGGGCTGCGGGGGGCCTGTGCCCGGCGAGGTGGGCCGCGGCCGCCTGGTGACCTGCCGGTGCCCCCGGCGCTGGGGGGGCGGGCAGTGCCGTTCCGGTGGGGCTGCGGGCGTGCTATCCTCCGGGGCAGGTCACGTACCGGTGCGCCGGCCAGGCGCTGCGGGGGTGCGTCAATGGGCGCAGTGCTGCGCCCGTGACTGTTCTTTTTGTGGTGCCGGTGACACCGATGCTTGTCACAGCGCTGTTCTGTTCTGTGTAGGTCGGTGACAAACCCAGATTGCCAACATGAATAAAGACGCCCAGATGAGAGCAACCATTAACCAAAAGCTAATAGAGACAGGAGAGCGAGAACGGTAAGTAAGCTTCCTACTCCGTGCCAGTAAGGGGCGTTAAATGTTACCAGCCATGAAGTACACCTAGCAGTAAAGATTAATTAAGCTTAACTCTAAATTCTTCATATGCCTGCATGTGAAAGTCTTATGTATTATATAAAGTTATATATATAAAAAAAACCCAACAGCTGATTTTTTTTGCCTTTTGAACAGTTTTATTGCAGGTTTATACTTGAAAGGAGAAGCTGGGAAAATAAAGGATGGGGCGGTTGGTTTATGAATTCTAAAGCTTTATTTTATTCTGGTACTTTGTGTTGGAAAGCTCTTGGTTCGTATGAAAATCACCATTAAATGCAACTCATTGCATTGAATGGTGTTTTTTTTTTTGATAAAGAGAACGAGGCAAAACTTTCCTTTTTGCTCTTAAGTTTTTCTTGGGTTCCCATCTTTTCTCTTGTTAGGGAAAGAAGTATACAGTGAAACACATAAAACAGCACTTGTGCAAGTCGTTGTAGAGATCTCAATAAAGGCAACAAATTATCCAAGGCAGAGTGGCAGCTAGTTCTTGGCCTTTTGTTGCTTCTTCACTCTGTTCTATTTGCATTGTATTTACATGTAACTAGCATGCTTGTGAAGTTTCCCTTATGATTTTACTAGTAACACTACACATCAAAACCTCCATTTCCTTCATTTTTTGAGGCCTTTATGAGAAGGAGTCTTGTTTCTAGGTCATAGCCCTGTACCTAGCCTTAACTTTTGTAGACTGACATGGTATCTGTGGAGATTTCAGAGCTTCAGCAGACCAAGCAATTTCTTGAAATGGTACTGGGACCTATTTTATTCTAATTTAAGAGTGAGAAGAGTTTTGACAGGGTGTCAAAAGCTCTAATATAAACATCCTTTACCAGACCTGTACTGTGATCAGAGACAGCACTCGGATTTCTTGAATACCCAGAAGCAGTGAATGTAACCTGTATTATTACTCTGCTTTTTGTCATCAGTTCAACTGCCCTCTGCACAATGCACTGAGTAAAAGGGATTAGACCTACACAGTTCAGCCTCTTGCTGTAATCCTTTGATTCATAAAAACAGAATCTTGCTAGAGTTATTTAGTATGGTACAAGGTAAGTATGCTTGCTAGCTGATGGAATAAAGGATAAAAATGTTAAAGGTTATTTTATCCTATCTTACTTTCATTTTCCCATCTGTTTTTCAGTACTAATTTTCACTTTTTAGTTAGCTTTCAATATTCTCTTCTGATATATGCAGTAGATGTATCATCGCAGCAGATTGTTGTGTGTCTTCTCTGTTTAATGCCTGAATTCTTGTTGCTTACACTTATAATTGCTAACCATACTTAGGAAGATAAGATATGATCCCTTCACCTTCACTCAGCATGAGGTAAAGTGTAACCGGGGAGAGAAACCTGCAGTTGAAGACAGTGGTATAGAATTCTGCTTTCAGAAAAGAGGGGGGAAGATTTTACTTGTTTTGAAGGCCAGGTTTCAGGTGAAATATTCTAACTTTGAAAGTTAGCATACGTTTGCTAACAGACTCTGACAGTTCAAGTGGTTCAAGGGTTTCTACCTCTTTTCCATGGCTGCAGCATCAACACTGCCTGAAGAAATACTGTGAATTAGCTCCTGATCTGCCAACTCCTTGTGGTTCAACACGGTAAACAGAAATTGATACCCATTTGGGTTAGGATTCACATGCTGTTCAGCCACTTCTGCTGCTGGTCTGGGAGTTCTGCTATGAGTAGTGACTGTAGGCTTGGCTTGGCACTGAAGCATATTTAAGTTCTCAGGCATGTTTGCTGTTCCTAACAAGATTATTTATTGCCTTAACAGCCTTAAAGAGTTGCTGAGAGCCAAATTAATTGAATGCGGCTGGAAAGATCAGTTGAAGGCACACTGCAAAGGTAACAATAGTCAGATAACTAATGCCCTTTGTAATCAGCTGTGGTTCTGGCCAAATAAAAGGCCCAGATGAAGGCTTTACTGCCTAACAGTCAATTAAAATGGGACTTGGGCCAGAGGAAGGTATCTCTGCATGCAAGAATCTTGCCATCTTGGGAAAAAAAACCTTGAAACTTCTTCTCTGATCTGATCTCTATTAAGCTTCTGATAAAAGCATTGCAACTGATTCTTTATCATGATGATACGACTTTTTGTTCTGAGAGAGATTACTTCCTTACCACAGAAGAATAAAAGCTAAGATAAAGGAACATGGAGCAAATGCAGCAGTATGCAACTTAGAAACTTAAGAGAACTTTGTTTTCTGCACATGGGAGAGAAAGAAGTGCATTTGTACTCTCTGAATACATTCTTGAAACTAAGATCATCTACTTAGATGAGAGAAAACAAGCAGATGAGCCTCTAAATAACCAAATCTTTAGTTTTAGCATTACTACAATTTACTGACTTGTAAATTGCATGAAACTGTTATAAATGGTATTTAAGCATCTGGGAATGTGATCATGTGATGAAATTTCCTTAAAGCAAATAAAAAATACCTTGAGCTTTAATTCTGTTTTGGTCTATTGTGCCCAGCAACTCAATATTCCATTATAAAGTCTTTCTTTTTGTAGGGCTGAGTGTGTTAAATTGTTTTTATAGGTGGTTTTGCAGAGAAGGCTGAAATGATCCATGCTTGCAGTTGTCTGCCTGATGTCACTGCCAGAGACAATCCATTTCAATAGTACAGATAGCAAAAGAGATATTTATATGCCTTCTCAATTGCATACTTTATCCTGTGCTATAGTAAAGTTATATAAAATTACTTGGTTTACATTAGCACATTGAACTGTAACTTCAGCTGCTGAGAATGCAAATATAAGTTCATTTGTCTCTGTTAAAGCCCTAATAACCTCCAAAAGAAAGGACAGAGAGGAATTTGTGGGGGTTAGGTGTTTTTTTGCTGTTGTTGGTTTGTTGTGGTGGGGGTTTTTTGAATTGGTTTTTGGTTTGGGATTGGGGTTTTTTGGTAACTTGTTCTAGAGCCTCTTGCCATTGTGGATAAGGGCCAGTAATTGAGGAATCCAGGATTAATTTCTACAGACAATTCATCCAAGAAAATTACTTTATAAATAGTTCATGTGGTGTCAGTTCAGAAAACATTTAGTGTCTTGGGGACAATCAATCCTATGTACTGACATACAGCTAAAACTATTCAAGTTTAGACAAAATATTTTAGGATTATGCTACTGAATTGAAGTTTCTACTCAGCGTTGACTTCTGCATTTTTCAGTAGTCTTCAGGGTGTTATAAGTAGGCAATCGTTTAAATACTGGTATATATTAATCACACGGTATGTCTTAAGCATAGCTTTTGTTTTGCTGTAGATGTATGCCATTCTTTCAGATATGCTTTTTTACTTTGCTGAAATAGAGAGGGAGACATTGTTTAAACCAGTTATGAAGAGTAGTATTTGCCGTCTCTCTGCTCTCCCTTGTATGTTCCAAAGTCTTTTTCCAATTGCATCTCTTTCACTATTACATAAAATGTGTTTGAAGAGATAAGCAGACCAACTTGTGAACTGCTACAACACTCCAGTAATGTACACATCTGGTAATGCTCAGATAAGCTTAAACTTTGTAACGTTGGATTTTAAGATACGAGCTGATCAAGATGCATCAGTAGTGACAAGTTCCCATCCTTAAACCTGCGGTATGAATGAGAGACTAAATGCACTGTACAATGCAGTAAGTACTGAGTTAATAACCTGCAGTGTATGACTTCATATTCTCTGATGACCTACGCATACAGCTTTTGTCTTCTAATGAATAGATTAAAAGACTTAAAATATTGGTCTTGGTCTTCCTCAGATGTCATTAAAGAAAAAGGATTAGAGCATGTTACTGTTGATGATTTGGTGGCAGAAATCACTCCAAAAGGCAGAGGTAAGAAAATGCAAATGTGGATATGGTAGTACCACAGTAAACATACCTACCTGTATTTCATTAATATTTTGAAAGCATCATTATGAATTTGCCTGTGTTGGATTCAAGGAAAAATGTTAATAGGTTGAGATTAACTACAAATAAAAGTGAATTTGTATTATGCAACAGCCGTTAAAAATATGTAATGAGCTGTGTGTGTAGATTACTTCTGCAGGTTACATTATTTAGTCATGAGTCTGTATTCATCTTTATAATTGACTTAATGGTCTCAAGACAACCTGAGGTATGCAGCAGAGATAAAAATTCCAATTCTTTTTAAGATGGAAAATAGGAACTACCAGTACTTGTGTAATGGGAAAAGGAAAGGATGTAGCATATAGAGAAAAATAGAATCTCTTCAGGAAATATTGCAGTTGTCTTTGGATAGACAACTTATATAGGCAATTTATATTGGACTCTTTATTAGGCTTTAGCGTTAGTGGGAGAAACTTTTAAGTCTTAAATGAAAATAGACCTTTGAAATAACTTGCTGGAGACCCTTACTCTGAGGTCATGTCTGAGATTATTTTTTTTTGGTCTCAAATTTGTGAAGAAGAAAAGGTAGGATAATCAGCTAATTTCTAGTGATTATATCCTACTTACTGTTCAATAGTTCTTTCCCTTAAACTTTCCAATTTTCTTGACTATGGCTAGGCAAAAACCTGCCAATAACAAGTGTTCTCAATAGACTTCAGTTTTAGCCTATTTTGAATGGGAAAATATAGATCTGCTATTTGAAAATCAAGAAGCTTCAGTTACTTTAGGAATTAACAGAATTGCAATAACAAATAATAAAGTAGCTGTTGTAAAAGGTTGATGTAGGCATATTTTTTAATTTTGGGTTTTTTAACTCTTCCTTTCTTCTTTGTGTTACAGCCTTGGTACCAGACAGTGTAAAGAAGGAACTCCTGCAAAGAATAAGAACCTTTCTTGCCCAGCATGCCAGTCTTTAACTTTGATGTTCATCTGGGTTACAGTGTTTTCTTTTTCTGTACTATGTCAGTCATGTCAGGATTGGAAGCAGTTTACATACTTAAGTATGGATTTTTTTTTTTTTTTTGTATGATGAGCTGAAGTTTCTTTGCACTGCATCAGTTTCTTAAACTTGGTGTTATTTTGATAAAAAATTTTGTGGACTTGTGGTTCTAAGCCTTTTCTCTATGTCAGTGCACCGTAATGTGGTATCACCTATTCCACTTTTTAATAATCCATAATTTTATATGGTTGTGCAAACTTGCTTAGATTTTTAAAGAAAAGCAATTAACAAGTTATGTTGACTAGAAATGCAGAATGGGGGGAAAAAAGCCTGTGGAAAATGTGATATGGCATACTCCTGAGCATATCCTTTCTAGTAGCCGGACAGGACGAAGAAGTTAAGACTGCATCAAACAGTTGGTGGCATTCCTCTTGCGACTTCTTTGCTAGAGGGAGTGGTTGAAGCCTCTGAATTGTGTTGCAAATACTAACTGGTAAGAGGCTGAATTCTTCAAACAAAAAAAAGGCAGTTGTATTTTCATCAGCAATTCTCTTTTGTTTTCACATTTACTTTAATGAAAAAAAGAGTAACTATTCTGATCCATGACAATTACTGTTTTCCAGCTTTGCACATATTGCTGGTAATTTTTTAATTATGTGTATCTTTGGGGCCTCTTGAAATTTCAGCGTAATACAATAATTTGCCAATAGAAGTCTCTTACGATGATCCAGATACATTTTAAATTTTTGTAACTGCAACATCAGCCAGGTTTATAAATAACTGCAAAAAATAAACTTAATTAATAGAGAGGATCAGGCAAGGGGCTTTGAAGTGACAGCAGTTCATTTTTGCCAGCTTCGGTTTGAGGCGTCCGAAAGGTTAGGGAGCGCAGGAGAAGCAGAAGCCGAATGAGCAGGTAGGTGCTGTTGGGATTCGGCTACTGGGAAAAATGAATCGACATGACTCGCAGTACTCCTGAGCAGAACAGCACTTACAAGTTGTCACTGCAGGGCGCCCGCTCCGGGGGCTTCGTGCCCTTCCCGCCGCCGCTGCGAGCGGCTGCCGTCGGAGCCGCGCGGGGGCAGCCGCGCCTCACGCGTGGGGAACGGCGCGGGGGGGCGCTGCTCCGCCCCGGGCTTCCCTGCGGGGAAACGCCCCGCCCGGCACTGGCCCCGCCGCGCCCGGGGCTGCGCCCGCCCGCTCGCCGGGGGCGCAGCGGGCGGCCGAGGGGGCGGCTCGGCGGCGCAGGGCTGCGGCAGTGCTGCCGGCCTGGCCGCTCAGGCAGCGAACGGCGGCAGAGACGCGAGAGGCGGGTGTGGCGCTGGACAAAAGCCGGTGTACGCTGGGCAATGCCGGCGCTCGATGGGACAAGGTGTCACCCGGCACCGCCGCCTGTTGTCTACACAAGAGCAAGTTCCTGCTGAGGCTGGAACATCGCAGGAGCCAGGATCAATCTGCTGCAGTATATGGATACTCCTCCCGAGGGCCTGGGCTGCACTGTTTCAAATCTGCCTTTATGCCCGTTGGAGCATACTTGTATATTATTGTCTCTACCCTATCGAGTAATGGTGGACGTCAGAAAGAAGAAAATTCTTTTGTCCACTTAGAAGTCCGTCTTGGGTTTTAAAAAGTTTATTTGCGTTGAATTTGTGTCATGCTTTAACCCCAGCTGGAAACTAAGCCTCACGCAGCCATGCACTCACTCCCCCTACAGTGGGATAGGGGAGATGTTTGGAAGGGTAAAAGTGAGAAAACTCGTGGTTGAGATAAAGACAGTGCAATGGGTACAGCAAAAGCTGCACACGCAAGCAAAGCAAGGAATTAATTCACCACTCCCCACCGGCAGGCAGGTGTTCAGCCATCCCCAGGAAAGCACGGCCTCGTAACGCAGAAAGATTACAAACGCCATCAGTTTAAACATCCCTCCTTCCTTATTCTTCCCCCAGCTCTATATGCCAAGCATGATATCATATGGTACGGGATATCCCTTTGGTCAGTTGGGGTCAGCTGTCCCGGCTGTGTCCCCTCCCAGCTCCTTGTGCCCCCAGCCCACTTGCTGGTGGGGTGGCGTGAGGAGCAGAAAAGCCCCTGGCTCTGGGTAAGCCCTGCTCAGCAGTAACAAAAACATCCCTGTGTTATCAACATGGTTTTCAGCACAAATCCAAAATGTAGCCCCATACCAGCTACTATGGAGAAGATTAACTCCATCCCAGTCAAAACCAGCACAGTATGTTAATTCAGAGTTTGATTGCAACTTCATTTGCAATGAGTATGTTCTGTTTGAATTGCATATATGTACATTTAATCTTCATTCTAGACTTGATTTACCCAAAGCTAGTAACTGATGGAGTACAGAATATTTCTTCATGCAATCTAGCAGAATATTCTTACTTTTTTGTTCCTAGAGATCTTTGCTAATGTTCTTCGATATTTTGCATGACTCTGAAAGCCTTTGCTTAATGAATGGCTGCAGTGTGTTGTGGGCACACAATAATGTGCTCCAGAGCTTCCATTTTATTTCCTTTAGTGTGGTGGAAGAGGGCCAGACTTAAGGTATTCATAGAGCAAACTGTGGAAGGCTTGTTGTCTCATTAGTAAACATTTGAGATTCCAGCCAGAACATGACAGTTGAAGTGCAGTTGCTGTAAATGCAGTGTAGTTCTCCTCTGTAGGCAGCTCGTGCTTGGCACAGAATGAAGGCTGAATGTCGCATGGATTTTCAGAAAGTTGTGCTAACCAATCTGAAGTTAAAGGCTTGACAAACAGCTCTTTCACACACCTCCAAAATTATGTGGTAAAATTCTGCCCAGACTGGCTTAAAGTGCAAGAGCATTCAAAGACCCTGAAGGAAGAGGAGAGTGCCTGCCTTCCAGACACACACCAGTTAGTGGCTTCCATCTCAGGCTAACATTGGCTGCTGTCTGTTCCTGCAGTGAGTTTTGCTCATCACATCAGTGCAGCCTTGACTTGGCAGCTAGGCAAAAAGCATGTTTGACAACATGTGCAGATCCAACTTACACCGAGCTGACGGGTCAGAGGTATCTTCATGGATCTTCTAAGAATGAAGTTAGATATAGGGTGATATCAGCAATGGGAGATGGTTTCCTGTGGAATAAATTGGTCCCCTTAGTGGCCTTATTTTGGTTTTAACTTCAGGTTTTGTTCTCAGATGCACAGGGTGGCTTTGTTTTGCAAACTATTCTCTGCACTATCTCAGTTTCTACTCATTTGGTTGAGTATTGAAAACAATCAGCAACATTCAGGATTCAACCACAACGTTATTGTCCTGTTGAGGTTTTTTTTCTACACACTGAAAAATAAGATCTGTACTGTTAAAGGTTCCATACCTATAGTATATACGGATAGATGCATTAACTGTTTTGAAGTTGAAGAAAAAGCTTAAGCATTTTCAGTGTCATGAAATGCATCTGTTCCTTACAAAGGTAGACAGCACTCAGAACTAAGTAGCCAAGAAGTGACAATTTAGGAGTGATGTGAATTACTTCAGCTGTGGGCTTATACTTCTTTTAGATGACAGCCCTATATATACACTCTAGTAGTTGATTCAGCCCAGTCTTTTTGTAGATGAGCCTGTACAATCAGTTTGTAAATTGACATTGAAATAATGGGTCAGATAACAGCTAGAGTAAATTGGTATAGCTGTGCATGTGCACTAATCCAAATTCTATGTGGCAGTGAATTGAATAGTCCTACTCTGTCAATGAAAAACCAACAGAAAAACGTTATTTAGCCTCTCCCTTAGTCAGGCCCTCAGGGGTCTGAAATACACAGTGAACTGAAACTGGTTAGATTATAACTGGTTTGATATTTCTCCATGAATACTTTTCCACATTGAAATAGTTCAGTCAAAAAATGTTATAAAACATTAACATCACCAAGAAATCCTGCTGGGATGTCAAACGTACATCACATCTTAGATAGAACCTTACCATTTTGCCACCACAGGCTTTTGAATATTTTTCTGTTCTTTTTTTCTTATTCTTCTTCATCTTTGTTTACTGTCATAACGTTTCAGAATGGACTTTTATTCACTGGAGAACAAGTATGTCTGAAGTCTGTTTAAATCCAGTAAGAGTCCATCAGTTCTATTAAAAAATTACTACTGCTTCTCAGTTCTTCTCTCTGGAGGGTTCTTTGGGGTGACAGCTCTGCAGTACCAAGGCCATGTCTTCATCTTTTCTTTCACATAATGGAATATGTTTAATTGTAGTGATTGTGGCACGTTGATAGTTTGGCTTTAACTTAGTGATTGAGTTTTCACTGAAGCAATGAAAAATATCCAATGTTTTTACCTGCTGGCTTTCTTTAAATTTCTAAGTGTTTGCAATTGAAATCAGAATTTTGCTCTACTTGGCCTGTTTTTCAAAGCTGTTCGGATTCTAAAAGAAACAGCTGTGGCTGTAGAGCCAAATTTGTAATGACTGCAGCCCCAAATGAGGAAAAAGGAATTCCTTTCCTCATAAATAATTTATACTTCACCACTTCAGTGTAATGAATAGGTTAATCAGCATTCTGCTTGGAATGAGAAAGGGCCTAATCTCGCTTCAGTGTATTTCACAATTAACATGGTGCTCTCCATCTGAACAGTATTATTAAAAATGTTCTTTACACTTACTTTATCAGTAGTGAAGTGATTTAGTAGTAGATCATAAAAAACATCCTTCTAAGAAATCCCTGCTGATTTCTGTTTCTTTGAGTTACTAGGAAAGCGGTTATGTATTATTTCAATCATTGATCCTGAGGTAACGTATCAAGCTGCTGCTGATAAAATCTGCAGCTGGCAGCCCATGGGTGAATACTGACAAGGCCAGAGCAACCTGGCCTCTTCTGTTGGCTGGCTCCCATCAACTGCCTGCGTACAAAGTCAGTGCAGTGTTGAGTTTTTACATCTAGTGCAGAAGGCAAAAGCAATGCTTAATTCTCTGGAAAGCAATGACACTGGAAATCATAGTGAAAAAAATATCATCTGCTTCCACAGGATCTTTGAATACATATGAACAGAGATGAGCATAACACTGATCTTAGCTTTGTATACTGCATTGATGAGACTGATGCTTATGATGTACAACTCGCAGTTTTGAGAGGAAGAAGGAAAACATGGAGTACCGAAAGAGAAAAAGGAATTGGTGGCTGGTGACTAGCACTGCTAGTTAAGCTTTAAAAATCCCCCAGCGTTAGTTTATTTAAAAGAAAGCTGTTGATAGAAAATATGGTTGTGATGTGTCAGAACTTCCTCAGGGAGAAAACAGGAAACAAAGGGCACTTTAACAGAGCAAGGAATAAAGAGTAGACAGAAATAGAAATCGAACAAATTCAAACTTAAAATGAGATGGCATTTGTGTAAGCACAGTTGCTTAATCAATGGAACCAACTATGAGGTAGTATAGTGAGTGGATCCTTCATTTTTCAATGCTTTCCTGAGTACAGGATACCTTTCTGGAAGAGCTGCATTAGTTTAGAGTTACCCAAACTTTCTGGAAATGCAGTACTTGCCTATGAGGGTTCCCCAAGGCTGGCAGCAGCAGCTCAGTTTCTTCCAGCTGAGAAAGGAAAACAAGAATACTCTGTGTTTATACTTCTGCTCCCTTGCAAAAGAAACAGAGGCAGTTAAGGTCCAGAGCAGTTCACTGATTTGTATAAATGTCCTCTGCTTTTTAACTCCTCTGTTCTAGAAAAGATGAGTGGTATCTTAGATGCTGTTTTCTAACACTTTCCAAGATGAAGCTTTTAATGAAGTTTCCATAAAAAGAACTGCTGCTTTAGTTGAACACAAACAGAAGCTGTTAGGCCCAGTACAGGTGCAACTGGGTGGAATGCAATGCCCTTAGAATCTGTGATGGAAGTGGCAATAGCCAATTAAGCATTACAAAGTATTTTTTTGTAACTTGGATTAAAAAATGCTTGTATCTAGCTAATCTGTTAACTTTTTCCTGTGCATTTCACTCTGAGATGTTTCTGTGCAAATACTGGATCAGCTTGCTAATATTTGAGTAGTTCAGATTACATTTTAAAATACCTGTTGACATACTGTTTGCAAGGAGGTGTTTCACCAAATAGTCAATGGACAGAAGAG
Organism: Falco peregrinus; assembly: GCF_023634155.1. Classification (NCBI taxonomy): domain Eukaryota; kingdom Metazoa; phylum Chordata; class Aves; order Falconiformes; family Falconidae; genus Falco; species Falco peregrinus. The sequence continues at coordinate 25,423,631 of NC_073723.1, read as the reverse complement.
GATTGTTCTTCCCCTGTTAAATAAATATCAGAAAGGGTATTATCTGTGCCTGGTTTCTGCCTAGTGACTGCTGCAATAATATTTTATGATCATTTAATAAAATGCTTTCTCACTATCATGAGGTAAACAGGAAAACTTGGTAATGAAGTAAAAAATGTATTTATTTCACTTCCTCATTTCCTTTCTTTGATTGCTGTCTCCTATAGACTATATTTACAAGCTTATGGAGTTCTATTCAAACCCACCTGTTGTTATTTTTTTCACCCCATCAAAACTGGGATCTAGATGTCCCAATCCACATTTTACTGAGACAGTAAAGTTTGTCTGAAGCTGGCATTGATTTTAGTCAGATTTTGGGAGCTCAACATTTCCAACAGCCACTTAGGCTTGGCACACAAGTGCTCAGATAAGAACTTGAGTTTTGAAGTTTTTTGAAGGTGGGTTTTGCTGAATTGATTTGTTTTAAAATGAGAAAAGGGAGGATTCATTATTAATTTAAGGAGGGTTTGTGTTTTTTTTTCTATTAAGTTCTTTTCTCAACTTTGGAATAATTCTTGAAGTGAGATAATTAGATCTGGAAAAGGACATGGAAAAAACCAAAATCCAAAAAAAGAAACTCACCTTTTACCAATAGGTAGAAATTTCTCTAACAAATGCTGAAGCATGAAGAAACAAAGAACAGTTTCATGATTCTCTCCCCCTAAAAAAAACCCCAACCAAAACCAAAAAAACCCCAACAACCCCCCCAAAAAAACTAGAAAGAAAATCCTTTGCTTTCCTAAATGCTTTCTCCAACAAAACTTCATCATCTTTCCACGCTATGTACTCTCTCCTATGCACGCAGACATGCACACGTAAGTATATCCATGTAGACAACTGTTTTGATAAAGCAATATGCTAGATACTCAAGTATTTAGAGAATTTGAATTCAAATGCTAACACTATGCCTAGGTTCCATCTTCTAATAACTTGAATTCAGTGCATATAATTATTTTTTCCTTACTAAGAAACACAAGAAAGGCTATGTGTGTAAGTCAAGCAAGATTACTTAATGACTACATACATGCTACAGGATGGAAAGGAAGATTTTCTATTTAGTAATGAAGTGATAAATTAGTTGTATAAAGAACAGGTCCTATCATCTTCACCTTAATTTGCAGATGAGGAACATGAGGATTATAAGGAATATAAAGCTTATAAGGAATATAAAGCATAACTTTTCTTCTGATATAAAAACCCTAGGCTGTTTTTCCCCCCCTGCCAATTCTAATACTATTTTCTATTTTAGTTTATGCATTTGTTCTATCTATTAAAACCAATAATGACTGAGAGCCAATACGAATCATAATCACCTATTGCTCTGTTGTCTGCAGCTAAAAGTATTCAGAGATACCCAGTCATTCCTAAAGGAAACCGGGATCTAGGAGCCAGAGCAGAATGCTTTAATCCCCCTGAGATATGAATCCCAAGCACACCTTGCACTTCTTGAGGGGATTTACTTCCTGCCAAAGTGCAGCAGCAGGCACTGCTTTCTTTAGGATGCAGCTGAATGAAGAAGAAAGAATTGGGCTAACTTGTATAGAGAACCTAATAGTTAAATCACACAGTCAAGATCTAAACAGCTGGTAGATTATTTGGGAAAGAAAAGAGATGGGTTAGTCACCTCCTTCCCGACCTCCCCAAATGTAAGTAATCCCTCACTTTAAATCTTCTGCCTGCTGGGTGAATGGCCTTACTGACAAGCTACAGCCTTTTCTGTCATGAGTTATGGGGGGATGAACTCCGATACCTCTGTTTACTTGTGCTACTGTGACAAAAATAGTAATTGAGAGAGCAAAAGGAAGCCTGGCTCTGTATCCTCTTGGTTAGCTCACTTGCCTGGCAGGGACAAGGGAAACTGGGTTCTGGTACCTACTCCCAGCACTGATTCTGTATATTAACCCTTTGTAATTGTATACAGAAACACCCTAGCAAGGAGGAGCTGTTGCCATCAGCAGGGAGAAGAATCCAGGAACAACTCTCCAGGAAATTTTTTCAACATGAGGCTGAAGTCACACATTCTTTATCACCTCTGAGTTCTTCACATCACTGAACAAACCAACCAGCCTCTTCCAACCTGAGGTGGGTATACCTCTAGGCTGACTGAGGGTTCTAGCTGGCCAGGCTTCACTGTGAAGGTCAGTGCCTTGCAGAGAGATGCTAAAGAAGATCCCCTTGGATCACTCTCAGGGGAACAACGAAAACTGCCCAGTCCAGCAGAAGGTTGAATGTCTGCAATCTACTCTGAGCACGAGGAGATCTAGGCAGTTACTTGCTGCTCTTTGGTCTCTCTTGGCCACTGCTGGCAAAAAAATTACTTGGTGGACACCTTTCACTGTTTCAAATATATTTTTTAATATATCATATGCTTATTAAAAGTCAGTTTGTTGAATTTTCCTACAAACGTCTGTCACCAAGATCACCAGTCTGGAAATTTCCTCTACAAGGCGTATCAAGCCTTAATGTGCATGAGGGAAGGAATTTAAGGTATGTTGGCAGAGACAGTGGAGAGCAGAGCTTCAGCCTGGAGACCTTTAGAGAGAAAAGAGGCATTCATGACTACTTGCCTACTTACTTTGGAACGGGGACACATTTTCACACACACTAGGACACACATTTGCCTAAACTTAGGCAAACTTTTTTGACAGTACTTAGATTTTATGAAAAATAGCTGGATAGGAATACTGCAAAGGAATAGAAAATGTATCTAATGATGGAACTTCTCCATCTCATCTAGAGTTTCAGGACAGTTAACGATGAAATTTCAAAGAGCAGAATATTAATTTGTAGCAGCAGTATAGACATTTACTTCTGAATTTTATAGTAAAAACCTGCAATTTTTCTGTGGTTGAAATTATAAAAACTTTATTTTGACCAGAATCAAACACTTGTTGAGGGTAAAATCTCTTCTGCAAATGTCAAGCTCAAGTTACTGCACAATTCAACAGGACTGTAACTGAGGAAAAGTACACTTAGATAAAAAAGCTATTCATAGCTTTAACAAATTACTGAACAGTGAGAGAGCACACAAATAAATGAAGTGCATATACCAGAGGAAGAGGAATTCATATCGAAAGAGGGACTGTTTCCCTTTTATAGACAGAATGACATTATTACATAGAAACATGAACATATTGGGATGGCAACTATCCAGTGGCTGAGGTAGAAATTGCTTTAGATGTAAAGACATGACACTAGCAAGCTTGGAAATTGTCAGGTGAGGTGATTGGTATTTGTAATACCTAACACCTGTAAAAGAAAATTAAAAACACTAAAAAAAAAAAAAAGTAGTTCCCTAATAAACTTTATTAGTTTACTGTAGCAGTACTACATTTGCTGTGGCAATGAAATATCTAAGATTGAAGAAGATCTCTTTGGGAAAACTAATTGATCCAAAGGAATCCAAGTTAAAAACTTAAGAGGTAAGGGTTAATGACATTTTTGAACAGAGAAGTATTTATGCTTGCAAAATTTCTTTTAGAAATTTTGTTTATATTATTCCTAAATTTGAAATTGCAGAATTATGTTTTTATGAAGACAGTTATTTTTCATTAGTGATCTGCCAGTTTCCAGTTTTTTTACCCATTAATGTAACAGACACACACAGGTCTGTTGTGCACTTAGGAGGACAGTGTGGGTGAGCCACTCTGGCAGTATTTATATTAAGTATGTATGCTTATATGCATATTTTGAAATGTTTCATTCTCACTGTGGCATATTTCCTATTGAGTATATAGTCTATTAAGCCAAAACCTGAACGTGTCCTTGAAGGAAATGTCACTAGCTTTCTTCATAACCTGACCACCCCTAGTGTGCCACGTTTGCAGTTTTGCTTTTATGGGTAAATGCAGATGAAGATTATTTTCCAGTTGCTGCTTTAGTCAGAAAAGTATTCTGAAAGGTGTTACACTTTCAAAATCATAATCAAAAGGTGCTACACAAATAGTTTTGAAATGGTGCTTAAACTTAAAACCAGCATTGCATATATTTTCTCTTATTGAAGGCAGGTTCTGCAGAAACAAGGGTGTCAGTCCCCACCTGAGCAACACCATAGCACTGCTGCCTTTCAGCTTGGCCACAGCTGACTCCCTGTGGACTCTATTGATTCTGGACTAGCAGACTGACTCTCTGGTTTATCCTCAGATCTGCCTCATCACCAGAGGCCTGCCTGACAGTCTGGAGTCTGAGCTGCCTGAGCCTGCCCTGCTCGGGTCCTGGTTGGCAAGGCCCCTGCCATGCTGCCAGCCACATCATGCTCTGCTTCTTGTCCCTTTGGGGCCTGCTTCCTGATGGAGAGTTGTGGAAATCCAGTTACAGTGTCTGTCAGGACATGGGAAGAGGGAAACAAAAGATCCCTGTGTGTTACCAGTGGCTCCTCACAAGAGCCATTCTCCCAGCATCCATCTCCTCACTGCCTGAACCAACAGTCCAGAAAACAGTGGCTAGCGTGTTATCTGTACTGGCGTAACGGGAGGCCTTTAAGGGAAGATATTTTAAAAGAGTAGAAAGAACTGGGTGGTGTGGTTTGCAGTTCAAGGGACTTTTTATCAGCACTGCCTTAGAAGTTGGACTGGCCTCCCAGCGAGAGAAGTGGACAAAGTCTCCCTTCACCTCATCTACCGAGGCTGTCAAATGCAACTAGGGGTATATGCAGAGCTCTGGAAAATCTTACATTACTTATTATCTCCCTCCTTCCCTTTTCTGAGCATCAGCAGTGAATCAATACACCATACAGAGAGGCCGGCCAGTTAAATGCACAGGCACCTTTTGAAGCATCCGAGTGAACAAACTGCCACACTGGCAAGGCCCACTGCCAGCTGAGGCTACACCCTGTCAGAACCTACTTCAGCAATTTTTTTTTAGTAGGTTCCAGATTTACAGCTCAAAATCCAGCCAACCACATCGGAATACCTCTACAACAGACACTACAGACCAAGGCTTATTTGTCATAGCTCCCCGAAGTGACAAAACGCCCAGCTCAGGGTGCCCCGGGGCCAGGCGGCCGCAGCGGGCGGGAAGCGAGCAGCCTTCCTCGGGCCGCGGCGGGGCAGGAGGGCGGGAGAGGCTGGAGGCTGCCGGCGGGGCGGGCCCTGGGGCAGTCCTGCGGGCCCGCGCTGCGTTCCGAGCGCTGTCCCCGCAGGGAGGCCACGTCAACCCGGCGCGGCGCCTCGGCAGCCGCCGTCCCCGCAGCATTGGTTGGGCGGTAGCCGCGGGCCTAGGCGCGAGCGCCGGTTGGCGGCGCGAGGGGAAGAGGCGCGGCCGGAAGGGGCGGGCCCGTCTCCCGGGTGACAGGAGGCCGAGATGGCGGCGCGGGAGGCGGCGGCGAGGTGGTGCGCGCCTGGCTTTGAATGAGGGGCGGCCGGCGAGCGCGGAGGCTGCGGGAGCGGCCGCCTCGGCCCCTGGCGCCCCGCGCCCCACGAAGAGCCCTTCCCCGCGAGGCAGGTGAGCGGGGAGGGCCGCTTCCTTCACCGCCGGGTGCCTGCTTCCGTCTCGCCTCGCCTCGGGGCGGCGGGGCAGGGGGCTCGGCCTCAGCGCCATCCCACGGCGGGGTAGGCCCCGGTGGAGCTCCCTCAGTAACACCCCCGCCCCGCGCCCCTCCGCGCTCGGGGGCACCCCGTTCCCGGGGCGCTGTGGCCGCCGGCCCCTGCCCCGCGGCCCTAGCCCAGCGGCCCTAGCCCCGCGGCAGGCCTGCCCGGCCGGCTCCGGCAGCGCGGTGCCCGCGGCCGCCCCTTGGCTGTGGCGGGGGGCGGGAATTTCACGGGCGGGGAAAAACACGAAGTGACCGCCTAGTAGGTTGGCGGTGTTTGTGGACATGGAGGCTTGGCGCCCTGTGGAAAAGGATGGAGGCGAGGAGGGGCACGTTCTGTCAGAGCTGGCAGATTTAAGCTTTTTTTTGTGTGTGTTTCGAAGGGCTCTGTGGGACCACACTGCGTGGGGTTACCTAGTCTGAAATTTTTCTTTGTTCTTGCTGACTGACAAATTGTGTAAAACTTTATGGGAAAGTTGCTTAGCATGCATTTACAGACTTAAGAATCTCTAATAGGTCACAGAAAACTTAAGTACTACCATCTGGCTTCAGCGCTGTCTCTAATAATGCTCAAGCCTGGACTGCTCTGTAGAATGGTGGGGCACTACTTCATGGTCATGAATTCACAATGTAAGTGCCTCAGTTGCACATTTAATGAAAAATAGTATAGCTTGCTGCTTTATAGGCCTTCTGAATAATCTCAAAATACAGATATGCCCTGTAGAGATTTCATTAAGCTCTCTTGCACAGCATGTCTTGCAGTGTATCTTGATTGAAAATAGCTGGTGCTTGTTGAGACTATGGATGTTGCAAGATGATTTTGTAGTAGTAGCAATGAGGGTGTGTTAATTTGTTGGCTTTCCACGTAGCTACAGATAACTTTAGTCCAGGATGAGTAACAAGCACTGAAACAGAACTGAGTTCTCTTGAACTCTGGTTCTGTGTCAAGAACTTCGCCAGTGTTATGAACTGAGTTACATGAATTAATGTGTTATGTCAAAGATTTCTTGCAAATGTGAACAGAGTTGTGGTGTAGTATCACAGAATTGCATGACTCCAATCTTTGTGTTCTGTATGCTGGTTTTCAGAAGGCAGTAGTATATATAGATAATGAATTGTCAAAGAATGACTGTGACTAGTCGGTGGATGTAAACTTTCTCTTTTAATTAACATTGCCTTGAAAAGTAGAAATAATTTTAATTCAGAGCAGAAGGCCTCAAGAGTTCACATTAACAAGATTGGAGAGGCAGGGGTGGGATGAGGTGGTATTACTATAGAAGTTCTATGGCTCTAGGAGTAGCATGTTTAAAAAAAAAATCGGAAAATCTATGTGTCATAAAACAGAGTGTTGGGTGTCTAGGAATAACTTGGGAGTCACCAGCATGCATCAGTTTTTACTGCCTTTAGTCAGAAAGATGAACATTCAATCTTCTGCAGCCTCTGATACTCTTGAAATCTCTTCCTGGTTTTGAGCACCATGGATGACTTAACTCACTCTCATAAATCATAGGCAGGGTAGTCTTCCCTCCCAGCTACCTCAAAACAGCCTAGTTAGGGTGCTTGCATGGAAAGCTGGAGCATTAGTATTGAAACTACAATACCTGTTACGGACATTCCCCAACCACCTTGCCTCCTGTCTTCCCTTTGGATTCTGCTCCTCTCTCTACTGCCATAGTAGCATGGCTTCAAGGTTCAGTCATGTTGCAATTTAACCTATTCCTTTATCAAACACAGTGGTAAAGGCATTGACCTGCTAAGTTTTTTCCTCCTCCCCAAGTGTTCCCAATGTTATGTTTCTATATAAAGTGATTGGAAAAAATGAAAAACAAAAAAACCCCACCAAAATCAACCAGGAAGAAGGGAGTGGAACCTCCTTGTTAAGTGACAGAATCTTTGTTGCTGTCTCTGAAATGCAGGAGATGCTGGTTGTGTCTTTCAATACCTGACTGAATGCTGTCCTGAATCATTACTTTGCCTAAAATACAGAATATCTTTGTGCATCTTGTAATGTATGTGATTTAGAGGAGGGTTTGTGTGCTTGAAAATAAAAAGGGTTTTTAGCTCTATCTACTAATCTTCATAAGATTTCATCTCCCTAAAAACCTACGTGGGCATCTTCAGATTGATGTGGCCATTCTACTTTTGTAAAGTTTCATACAAAATGAGCTTTTAAGAAATCAGATCCTTGCCGCTGAAACTTTGGACTAATCTTACGGTACTTCCTAGGGTTTTATCAGCTGTTCTAGTGAAAACATACTGGTTTGGTGGTGCTTTTGTGGAGTTTTGGTGCTGACATATGTAAGCACTCAAGGCCACATGAAGTTTTTTGTACTAGGAAACGGACTACTCATTTTGCTTTAGAAAAGTGATGCTTTTCTTGTGGCTAATTATGTAAATACGTAGTTGGCAGGGAACCTTTCAATTTCAGAGAAGTTATTTTTAGTCTTGATTTAGGTGCCATCCTTTGGCTTTTTAGCTCACTGTGTTTAATATAAGTTAAACTCACTGCTTCCAAGTTGTCTTCATGTATTCATTCCAGAGTCACAGATGAGCTGATGTGAAAGAAAATGATCAGTTCACAAAGCACTGATAATTCAAGGCAGAAAATCCATTTTGAAGATGGTGATATCTAGAGAAACTGCACTGTAGAGGAACAGAGGAGCGCAGGATAGGTGCTCTAATACAAGTATTTTGACATCTTTTTCACTGGCCGTAGGAGGTGAGTTCACTAGGAGAAAACAAGTCTCTAAAGCTATTTTAGTGCCACAAAGTGACTTTATTTTAGAATCAGCTTTGTCTCTTGAAATACTGTTTAGGTGGTGTTTGTATGTGCAATTAGATATAAAAGAGGTCAGTTGAGGTGGCATGTGCTTGTTGTGCAGTGATGGCCAGTGAGAGTCTTGCTTGTTGCACCATAGTTGACTAATTCAGGTGGACTGTGCATGCTGTGGATAATTTGCTGGCTAGTGTTAGTGAAGTCAGAGGTGCCAGGAGTTCGAATAAACCACTGCTGCAAGGTGAAAGCAATGTTAAAATGTTAGAGTTCAATGAACTTATAGGCTTTCCCCTCCCTTCACTATATTTCCTTTATGGATTCATAAGATGGTTTTGGGGATAAGTTGCCTCATTCTTCTGACTTGTGTCTAATGTGTTTAACCTCCTGCTGCTGCCATGCTTTAATAATTTCTGTGCTCATCTCCTGTATGAGCAACTGATGTGACTTCTTAGCCGTAGAAGGCAGTATGAGCTATGAAAGTCAAACTCCAGCTAAATTTGGTGTCTGTTACAAAATTGTTGCATTGACTGCTAGAATTAATTAAGATTCATGTCCTGATTTGTTTGTTTATTTATATCTGTTGTAATGGAACTTAAAAGTTCAGTTGACAGTAAGTCTGATAAATGTAATACATTAGAAGCAATCTCAATAATGGGAGAAGGAAACTTCTATGCCATTCTACAAATGGGAGACTGGGGCATGCTATGCACAAGAGTATATCAGGCTGACAGCTCTATCAGACTTTCTGAATTCTAGTCCAGTGTTTCACCTTTGCCTCCATTAAGAAATGTTCTAGATTTCTTGCTGGAGCACTGGCACTTTGTATTGTAACTGTGCCATCCTGTATCATAGTTGGCTGCTGATATAATTGTAGTTCCTTTTGGTATTGATTATCAAGGAGAACAAAGGGAAGAAAGGAAGGTTATGGCTCTGCCATTTAGCATTGCACTGTTCAGTATTTTTTCCTATTCATGAGTTAAGGAAGATACATGGCTGTGTGTCTTTCCAGTGTTTGAGAAAGATGGACAAGAAAAGAATGAACACTTTGTTTCAATTGACAAATTTAATGTAATGCTATCAGGTGAATTGAGTTTGCAGTGAACTTGGGAAATACTAGAGTTCCGTTTATACAATTGCTTTGGAACATGAAATTATTTACCTTTGAGAAAATCAGTTAACTTAAAAAAGAAACCCAAACAAACCCACCCCCAAACAAACAAAATCCCCAAAGGCACAACCACCCCCCTCAAAACCATTAGCTAACCTTTAACTTTTCTTTTTGGGTAATGCTATCCTTAGAGCAGCAATGCAAATGTTTCAAGTACTCTTTCAGACACTGGGGAGAATGCTTGACTTGTGCTAATCTTGAGCTAGTAATTGGTTCAAGATTCTGTTTTAAACAGCTTTTAGCATATTATGTCATATGTTAATTAGCAGTATTAAAACTAGATACACTGGTGAAAGTGCTTTTTAAAGGTGGATGATTGCTAATACTACTATGGCTAGCTATTAGTGTATTGTTGCCAAAACTGATTGTACACTACAGATTGTCAGGTGTACAGAGCTTAACTTAATTGGGAAAACTGCAATCAAAACTCAGAAAAGAGGCAGGCAAAACAGTACTTACTGTCTTAAAGGGTCTAGCGCTGCCACAGTTGAAGTGAAATGTAGCTCTAACACAAATATGTTATGTGTTTGTGTGTGTGTGTCTCATAACTGAAATTTTTGCATGACAGATAGAAAGTGGAGAGAGACAAGTTACCTGATTGTTACAGAGCATGATAATGGCTATTGAACCCTGCCAAACAGGCATACTGGTGATATTGGAAGTGTAATCACTCATGTATAGGAATGACATGGGAGAAATGGATTAACTTCTGGTGGCTAACTTCACAAGCTTGCAAGCCAAACTTCTTGTGGATTCTGGTGTTTAACTTTGCATTGAAAGGTCAGTACAGTATACAATTTGATATATGAAAAATGGAGATGAGCTGAAAAACTGGGGATTTATATACACACATACATACATATGTATATATGTAACTGACACTTCAACATTGTTTTGGTTTCAGTTTTGTGCTTAAGTAGTAAACTTCCCAGTCCTTTGAATTTAGGCTTTGGTAGACTTTGAAAAAATAACATTGAGCGTGCAGAAGTTTTTCAGTAATGGTTGCTTTGTAAAACAGCCTTTTCAGTCAAGTTTGGTTTTTAATTTAAGATCTGTCTAGACTGTGGCAGTTAGGTAGGATAAAGAGTAGGGATTTTCGACTCTGCCCCCAAGCTGATAGAAAAGTGAATTCTGTTAGAGTGGAGTGAGCTTCTAAACAAGCTTCCTTTCAGAAAAGATGTATCTTTGTTCTCATTTCAGCAGGTCAGCTGTTCTTGATACCTTAAATCTCAGGTAAATGGCTTCTAGCTGACTCTTAACAGCGTCTTTCACCAATTCAGTGTTGGTTTTATTTCTACCTTTAGAGCAAAGAACTGTCCATCTAGTTACTATCCACTGTTGTTTCACTAACTTCCACTAGTTCTGCATCCTTCACATTCTTGACTGATGCATTCTCCTGTCACCTAGATATTGTCAAAATTGGTTAGGAATACTGTCCAGGAGGTTAGGAAGTGCTTGAGCACAATATGAAATTATAGTCTTGTCTTTAAAAGCTAGGCATGTTGTACTGCTCTTGCTTCTTTGTAGGAGGTTTGACTGTTGCCTTTTCCTGTTAGATGATGAGCCCATTTAATACCCACTCTTGTGTAAGGTTGTCTATGTTTTTAAGTCTCCCATGAAATGAGATTAAGACAATGCTAGTGTTGAAGTAGAGGTGAAATGTGTCCTATTAGGCCTTTCTCCTGAGCCGCAGCTTAGTAGTGCGATCTGTAATTTGGTCTGTAATTTGGCAATTACTCATTGATGTAAGCCTTCCATTTTAGGGTAATAAGGGCCTGTTTGTTTAATAGCCACCTTGTATGATTTTTGCAGTGGCAGACATTCCTAATCTGAACCATATGTGAAGCAATATCTCCAGTACTATATTACTGCAGTGTTTAGTACTAGTTATATTATCTAGCAAATGAGCACCAATAAAAAATAAATCTAAGCTCCATGAAGCTCACAAATCCCATTATGTACTTTTTAATAAAATTCTCAGGGCAGTATTGGAGCAGCCTACCTAATGATCCACCTTCCTGACTCTTCCTAACTTAAAGCCTGGAACATAAAAGGTGATTTAAATGCCATAGCGTATTTGAAATCAAGCTGTCCTTCCATGGAATACTCATGGCCTGAGGAAATGTCACAGGGCTGCCTTCTCTTCTCACCGGGAGGTATGTTAAACTTGTAACAAAAAGTGTTAACGAGTGTAGATGTATACAATGAAAAGCTCTTTGTGAAGTCTAACCTCTTATTCTTTATTCTGAGATCTTCACCTGTAGAAGAGAGAAAAGGGATTCTTGAATTATAGCAGATCATCCTGACTCAGTCTGTATCTATGTGAGGGGATCTTTTGGAATAATGTGATATTCTGAGTATAAATTCCCTGGATTATCAAATTGATACTGAAAAATAGCTGCCAACATCTGTGGCTTCAGCCAAACACAATTTTTTTTTTCTTGGCTGGGTTTCCTAGCATGGCATAGGAATATTGATAGATCTAGGGGTTAACTGGTGCTGTAGTGCACACACGATGAAGTCTTTGCTGTTTTTTTTTTTCAGTGAGACTACTAAAATAAATAATATTTGTTTTCATCATATATTTCCATCAAAATGGAAGCTAAATTTAAATGGCCAATTTTGTTTTTTAGCTTAGTGACTAAATTTATTATTTGTATATGCAAGACTTGCTCAAGCAAATGTGAGCTTCTTTCTGATGATTATTCTGTTCATACTTTTCATTGCTGGTGTTCAATGCCATTGTTAGTGTCTAAAACAGGTCAGCTGTAGTCACTGCAGTTGATTTACCTGCACTTCCCTTTTAGAAGTATCTTGAACTGTGACTTTACCTATGATTATGTGCTATTTCTCTAAAGGCTGTATACATTAGATACTTGTGTTACTTACATCAGTGAAATGTGCTGATAGTAGACAGGTAGTGTTTTTGTTCCTGGTACCTCCTTTCTTGTCTTGCATTAATACAGTTTCACAGAAAACTCCTTGCTTATCAGCAGCTAAGGAAATTGACTTTAAGAACTATGTAAAGATGTATAATCCTCTACACCTAACTTTTTTTCTTTTGCAGGAAGGGTTTCCCACCATGGCCATAACACAGTTTCGACTCTTTAAAATCTGTACTTGCCTGGCAGCAGTGCTTTCTTTCATTAAAAAGTTAATATGCAGGTAAACATGTCTTTTGGTTATCTTTTAATTTTTAATTGCAGGTTCTTGCACTTCTTTCCTTCTCTCAACACTCACCCAGCACTTTTCCCCGTTCTGATTTTACTAGTGGCAAAATGATAAGCCAGATAAAAACTAAGTCAAATTCATTCTTTAATCTGTATGTTCCCTCAGAGTTAAAAAGTCTACGTAGTACAGTTGTGAGTGTATTTTGTGGTATGATAGCTCTAATGGGGAGTGTTTTCTAAACAGCTGTGACAGGGTTTTTGCCTTTTAAAACTATTCTGTGTCTAACTTTAAGAAAAATTGTTCTCTGCTTTTTCTAGAAGTACTTGGCAAGTGATATTTTGTTTAAGAGATACAGTTAACGGTAGCATCCACCCAGTCATCAGTCAGAAGGCTTTCATTATAGAAGTGATTCTTATCCTGCTTTGTCAAGAAGCAGTTGCCTGAGACTTCAGGTTCTTCTACCTACTGAAGGTTCTTTGATTCTTTCAGAAGTTTGGAGAACAGTAATTAAAGTTCAAGGAAACTGCCTTTTTGTTTGTTTGTTTGTTTGTTAATTAACAGGACTGATTTTTTTGCTTAGTCTTGTAAGTTGTATGTAGTGTTCTTTTGAGTTGTAGGCCCGTGAACACAGCAGTGTGCTACCTAGGAGCATTCGAAAACCCATCAAGAGTTATGGTTGTATAATAGGAGAGTTCAATGGTACAGTAGCACAGTACCAGAGTTAGATCTTCTCAGCACTGTGCTGTCATACAAACTATTGCTGCTTCTTGCCACTCTTGCAGTATGTTGTTTTACATAAACAAATAGCAGTCTAGAGAAATGTATTCTACCTCTTGTGTATGATGACTACTACCTTGCCAGTGAGGTAAAGCATATGTGGTAGACACAAAGTAACTGTTTATTTCCTGTTCACCTTTACTTATTCCCGTAATAAAAGGAAGCTCTCAACTGATTGGTAAATTCACTACAGATCTAGTACAGGTTTAAAAAGATATATTTTAATGCTGCATACAACTGTGTAGATGACAACCTTAGTTCTGTGATTTGAATTCCAAATTAAATTAAGAATAGTTGCTGTTCAGTTTCTAAAAGAAGTCAAACACTTGAGTTGATGATAGCTTCTATGTTATGTTGCCCCTTCTTCTCTCGAGTGTTAAGATAGCTTTTATAAGCAGATAATTGTTTAGTACGTGTAATGACAGTATTTTCCTCCATTATTCAACTTCTGAATGAACTAAATCCTTGAACAGCTAAGGGAGTAAAAAGTAGGAGAATTTTTCTTCTGTGAATAACAATTAGTTGAAAGAATGAAAATGTAAGATCTTTCACATAAGCAAGTCAGAGGATCAAATATGTTCAGTCCATTAACTGCAGATGTTTCTCCTCTTGAATGTCAGCTGCAAAGCATAGCTTGACTAATTTTGTTTTCCTGTAATGCACACCTGCATATAAGTATGCCTGTTAACCAACAAATGTGATTGAACTAAACGTGCATTTTAATTTACTTACTTAGTCTACATAGTTTTATTAGTTTTTCATTTAAACAAGCACCTGTAGAGATTGTGCAACTTTCTAGTCAACATAAACCTGACATATAGTACTAGTCATCTCTTTAGTTAGAACTTTTTTTGATAAACAACAGCCTGCCTGAATCCACTGTTTCCAGAAAATAAAAGGTGTAAGTATATGAGGTAAAACTTCATTCTGTTTAAAATCTGTAGGTATCTCTCCAGCTGAGAAATCTGGATGCTGCTAATTAGCAAGGAGAAACCAAGAATTCTTGAGGCGTTTGGCATTCAGAGCAGTGATCAATATCTAATGATGGTTGTGACAAAACTCTTGCTATAAGCATCTTGTTACCTTTGGAGAAAAAGAAGTGGAGATGTGTAGCCTTCCTTAGTGCTGCCCTGCATAGCATATTCTTTCACATGTTGTATGACAGGAGCTTTTTCCTCCCACCTTCACCCTTGTCAGTGTAATAGTTTTGGCTAGATGAGTGTTTGTTACTTGCTGGAGTCTTCTAGATCATATAAATAGGGAAATATATATAATTGCAGAAGTGTCTTTAAGTTGTACAGATCTGAAGTAGGATGTTTTCAAGTATGGGTTTCCGGTAGTCATCAACTAAATCTGTCAGCCAGAACTGGAAGCCTCTAATGTGCTTGAGACAACAGTGTTTTCACCTTCCTTTACCACTAAAATGTGTTGCTTTTCAGCTTAAAGGAATAGTTTCTGAAGGGGCTAAAGTTAATTATATAAAGCTTGAAAATTTGGTGATAGCACCTGATCTTTTCCTAAGGAAGAATCTATTGGGCTTAAAGTAAGAAAAACAGATCTAATCACTCATCAGCATGCATCAGAGGTACTGTTACAAGCAATTCAGCTGTTCTGTGTCGATGGTAGAATGTTCTATAATAGCAAAACTAATGGGTGCAAACTTCAAATTGTACTTTCCCAGTTTTATTCTCATCAGCAGTAATAAATAAAACTTAACTTTTTCTGCATAACGTCAATTACATAATTGCCTTGCTATAGGAGCTTACATTCCTTGGGGAAAACATGAGCATGAGATTAAATCTTGTGTTGTAAAGCTTTAAAATATTGTGAATGTCAGCTAAGAATATTATTGTGATCTTTGAATGCCGTCACTAAGTAAGTATGTAGGTAGTTTATTTGCAATGCATTAGTGTTTGTTTTCAGTTAAAATTATTTGATACAGTTGCTGAAATGCTTTCATTGAAACAAAATTCTTGAAGTGAGTAGATGCATGTATTAAACAGAAACCATTGACTTGTGTAACCTTGTACTAACTGTTTAGACTTTGAAAAAGTGCTTCAGGGGGACTTCCAAATCAAGCAGCTCAGAAAGTGGTTTGTTAGACACAGCTTAGCATCTAAGACAAGTAGAAACATTTTTCAGTTTGCGGTAGAAATGGTTATCTGTGGACAAATGTAAATTGATAGCGTTTGCTTCACAAGCACTGACAATCTAAAAATTGTAACTGACTGTATGCAGTTAGCGGAGTTAATTTGTCCATTTTCATATTTCTTAGAGTTGCTTCTCCTCTATTTCCACTGGAGTTTGAAAAAAAATTATGCTTTTTGAAATTTTTGTGAACACTGTTTAAAATCATGATGAAACTCCTTTGTTTAGCACACTTGTACTGGCAGTAGTTAAAAATAAGGTAGTTGAAGCAGTTAATGTTTTAGGCATGACTATTTTCAGTAGCGCTGTTCTCAGACTTGCTTTTTGTTTTTTTTAAACTTAGTGCTCATGTTTTCAGAGCTTGGAGGAATCCTACATTTTTCTTTCAGGTCTGGAAGAGGGAGAAAGTTAAGTGGAGACCAAATAACTTTGCCAACGACAGTGGATTATTCATCTGTTCCTAAACAGGTAATTGCTTAAGTGGCAGGTCACTTAATAAGTAATCGCTTAACAGAGTGATTATGCCAGTCCTGCAACAGGTTTGGTATATATCTTAGAATATTATGAGGTATGCCACATAATATTAATATCTTATAAGTATCTTAGCAAGATATAAAGACAAGTTTTTACTTGCAGATAATATTAATTTGTACTGTATACTTCTATTCAGCCTGAAGTGGAAGACTGGTCTTCGTGGGATGAAGATGCACCTACCAGTGTGAAGATTGAGGGTGGCAATGGTAATGTGGCTGCTCAGCAAAATCCTTTGGAACAAATGGAACCTGATTATTTCAAAGATATGACACCAACCATAAGAAAAACTCAAAAAGTAAGTATTAGACTTTCCAAATACACTTACAGAGAGTTTTCCTTGCTTTAAAATAGGCTATAAGTAAATTGGCAACTTATGAAAGATGCTGCTGGTAAAACTGTTTCCTATTGACATGAGAATAGGTGCTGATGTGTAGTTTAACATGTCCTGTTAAAAGTACTCTTTGAGATCTTCATGAATGTGATGCTAGTTCATGTTTACATCTTCAGTTTTAATGTTAATGGTAACTGATGAATAATTCCTTAGTCTGAAGTGTCTGGGAAGCATAATGGAAGGACTCTCAAGTCTCTTTTAATTCTGAACATGGAACCACTGCACTAAGGTACTTGTGTTCATACCCTTCCATTATTTGAACAGAGACATTATGTCCTGCTCTACTTAAGTTTGAGGTAGCAGCAC
This sequence comes from Falco peregrinus, assembly GCF_023634155.1. Classification (NCBI taxonomy): domain Eukaryota; kingdom Metazoa; phylum Chordata; class Aves; order Falconiformes; family Falconidae; genus Falco; species Falco peregrinus. The sequence goes on along the minus strand of NC_073723.1, from coordinate 25,406,794 downwards.
TGGTTTCAGAAAACAGTGGTTATTTGTTTCACCAATTATACTGGGGAGGCTGGAATTGGAGAGCTGATATTTCAAAATAGGTCTTCAAATATCTATTTTTATTATGGAGGCAAGACAGAAGGCCATATCCACAAGAGCATCAATGCCATAAATAAATGCTGATTAAACTGATGGTAATTGCAAGTTTTGTTTCTATGTGGAAATCTTCCAGCTGCGTACTTGCAGGGCTCTGAGTCAAGTAGAAAACTTTTTTCACAACAAAGGCAGTCACGTACTGGAGCAGGTTGCCAGAGAGGTTTGTGCAGGCTCCACCTCTGGAAGTTTTCAAGACCCAGGTGGATAAGCCCTGAATACTCTCGTCAGCCTCAGAGCTGACAGGGCTTTGAGGAAGATGCTGGATTACAGACTTCCTGAGGCCCCTTTCAATCTGAATCTTCCTGTAGTCCTAGGAACTGGAGAAGATACTGGGGTCACTTCTGTACCTCTAGGATCTGCAGTATTCTGTGTACTGAATTTTTTCTAAGGATTTTGATCTTTAAAAATCTGGGGAGCAGAGGAGGACGGGGGAAAGATAGATTTCTTCTTTTGTCCAATGACATTTTTTGTCTATTAGAATGAGCTTCAGGTTCAGAACGAAACTCGAAGAGTCCATGCTGTTTGAATACAGTGTACTGGGTTTGGTTTAAATGTAGCTCTAGGGGTGACTGCAGGCACCATGAAGGATGACGTCCAGAACCTGAACAGGTTTGAGACAAAGTGCAGTGTTGTGTAGCTACCTTCACAGGCACAGAGTTCTATGACCACCAAGGAATCTGTGCAGTACTTTGACTTAACAAAGTATTTGTAAAATATTTTTTTTATTTGAAAATACATAATTTTAAAAATATAAATTATATATAAAAAAACTTTGGCAAAGTACTTTGACTCTTTGTTCCTTTTTTTATATATATTTTCAGATAGTTATTAAAAAACGAGAACCTCTAAATTTTGGGATTCCAGAGGGAAACACAGGATTTTCTAGCAGATTAGCAGCTACACAAGATATTCCTTTTATTCACCAGTCTGTAAGTATGCTCTAAGTATGGATCTTATATTTGATAGTTAAATGACTGTTCTGTAGGAGAAAGAATAGTCTAACATGTGCATTGTGGGGAGGAAGAGGAATAGTTATGAAATAATATAAATCCGTTTCAAATTGAGTATTTGATGCAAAGCAATGAACTAGTTAGTCTAATTTTAACTGACATTCTATGGAGAGACTTAACAGATCAGTGATAAAAAGGTAAGAAGCTTCCAAACACTTGAACACTTGCAAATTTTTTAAAGCAAAGGACCGTACTTTTTGTGTACTTGGATTCTATGTGATAATTTTATTGGGTTTTTTGGTGCGTTGCATGGTTTGTTTGGTTTTTTTTTTCTTTTAAGGCTCGGGGTTACGTTTGCTTTATTACCTTGGACCCATTTTTAATTTTCTGCTTATCCCTTCCTTTCTGGAGGGATTGTATTCTAACAGCCTCCTAATTTTTGCTCTTTAGCCTTTGAAAAAATAGTCTAGTGACCTAATGGCCTGGCTGTTTATAGGGCTTGCTTTCCCTCCCTTCCCTTTTGCCTCCCTTACCAGTGCTTCTGCTTTGATTAATGTAGTGCACAGTGGCGTTTAGGCAGAAAGCAGTGCAGAATGGTCATTCCTTAGAATGTTCATGTGAAAATAATTCAGGAAAAGACATCTAGTGGTTGAAAGCAGCCACTCAAGTGACACTGGGTACACAGACATGTGGATGTACATATTGATTTGTCTTCCAGAAATCTCTTACACTATCTACTCATTTCATCTGCTCAATTTATCTTCTTCCTAAAAATGCACTCCAGAACTTTCTTCCTTCCTTTGTTACCCACCAATAGAATCCAAAAATACCTCCCAACAATTAACTGGAAAAATTAGAGCAGGGGAAAATGCATAGACAATAAGCTGAGAAGTACTGTCATATCTTAAATATTTCTGGAATTCTGAAGCATTAAGGATAAAAATGTGTTGTATCTAATTTTTCTATGTGCTTAGTGCTTCTCTTTTGTTTCAGCCTGAACTGGGAGACTTGGATACTTGGCAAGAAAATACTAATGCCTGGGAAGAAGAGGAAGATGCTGCCTGGCAGGCAGAAGAAGTTCTTAGGTAACTAGAAAATAATGTAACACCATGTAAACTTTTTGCATGTAAAAGAATCAAATACAGGTTCGTTTGTTGTAACACCTTTTGCTAAGTGCTAAGAATTGTTAAATAATTCTTAAGACAAATTATTTTTATACATCTAATTATGTATCTGGTACTTGGCAGAATATATTTTGGATCTAATTGGTACAGTAAATGAGATAATAGGGGAAATCTGAGAATCACTGGAACATTGGAACAACGTTACCCACTCCCCCTTCCAAAAAAAAAAAGCCACAAAAAAAACCCTGAACCCGAAAAAACAGCAACCAACCGACAAAGCAACTCAAACAATGTGTGTCCCCCAACCTCAACAATTTATTGTATACAAATAACATGTTTCAACTTGATCAAGTAAAATACCACTGGATGTCCTTATAAAAAGGATCATCATAGCAATGTGCTGTAAAGTAAAACCAGCTCAGAATAAAGGTGATGTGATAAACATGTTCTTGGAATCTGTGTAGGGACTATGCTTTTCCAGCTAACTTAACTAAACTAGCTGATAAGGCTTGAATGTAAAATCACTGTCTTGCACAAAGTTAGCGTGAATACTTCATTTGTTCCATTTGTAGGGTTTTTTTCCCCTCTTAACACAAGGAAGGAGTATGGAGGGTAAAGAGATGCAGATTGAGTTTAAGTTAATCACATCCAATGGCTTCAATTGGCAGTGACTTACATTAACCTGCTTCATTTCAAGGTTTTATCAAACTTTTAATTACTTGCTAGATCATCAGATAACCTGCCTTAGATGGCTCCAGCTTCCGAAATGCTCTTGTTCTGCTCACAAAATCACAAATACATGGTTTAAGTGGGACAATAGTGATAATATGAAATAAGGACGTGATATATTAAAAAAATCATTCTAGAACTGTGAATCTTTAAAGGAAAAATATTTTTGCAAAAAAAAAGATGATTCTGGTCAACTATTTATTGTAATATTTGGGAAAATCTACTTTTTCAATCAGTAGAAAGAAGGCAGTCACCAGCACACTTTTGATGCATTAATGATAGCTAATGAATTCAATCAATTCTAATTCTCTCAACCTTGCTCTGCAGCAGCTTAATATGTGAGAATAGGGTTGTAATACAAATATTTTCGTAAACTTAATCAGATACCTTTGTGTGTACATTCTGGTCAGTGTCTTGCATTTTTTTCTTTTTTTAACTTCAATACTGAAACTGGTTTAGGTTTTGTCTTTCAATGATGTATCACAGAAGTACAAGCTTTGTTGTATGAATGATGTGCCTTTGGGCTGGTTTTATTCCAGGGAGAGTACCTTTACCCATAAATAATATTGATAGGCTCAGGAAGATATTTAATCTCTAAAGTGCAATCTAGTGAGACTTAATCTATGATGCACTAGACAAAGAAAATGAAAGGCAATGAAAGATACTGCTTTTTTTGAACTGAGAAATGAAACAAACTGCAGAGGCCACATTGTACTTTACTTAACCCTTGCCACATTCCATTACAGATGTTTTTAGGACTATGAAAAGAAGTACTCAAACTTTCCAAAGCAGGGATTTATCTTAAAAAAATTAGCTACTAAAAATAAGCTGGTGTGTGCATATGCCAGTTTACTTCTGGAGCATAAAATTTGTGTAGTAGATACTTCCAGGATGGTCAAAGGTATATTGTGTGCCGATTGTCAGATTCATGCTCTAGAACATGTAGTAAAAGATCCTTCTTTCTTACTTATGAGGTGATAGCAGTGGAGTTTTCCCACAAAATCCATTTTTCAGAGTGTCATTTTATTTGGTTGAAGCTGTTCTGAAGATTTCAGCCTGACATTTTTATAGTTGAAAGGCTTCAGCTTAAGTGGCTGATTTTTCATAGAATTCCTTCCTGGCCTCATTAAGAAGTATCAAACTTGTTTAGAAGGGACATGTATGTGTCCAAATATTTCAAGTAAATAGAAGGAACGTGGTCAGGCCTGTAACTGTGTATTACATACTGCTTGGCCAGTTGTGAATGGCCCCCTCAGTATAACTGATGATTGTGTAAGCTGTATCCCGGTTGTGTGAAGTAAACCCTTTGTTTTATTTATGGCACATCAAATTAAATATTTTTCTGTAATTGAGGAAAGTGCTGGCTGATTTTTAGCAAGATTGATAGGAAATGCCTTCCGACTTTACAGTTTCGTTTGCAGTAGACATCTGTGGTATAATTAACATCTGACGTTTGACATAAAGCTTAAGTACGGTACTAGAGTACTTGACAGGCCTGGCTCTACAGACTAATAAGGAAGTGATCTGGCGTCTCTCCTTAATGTTATAAGACTGCGTCTTGGTCTACAAAATGACCTGAAGATTTCGGACTGCTAAATGGGGGACAAAGTCCCCCTAACCCTACAGAGCATTAATGCTGAGTGTACTCCAGCAGTGCTTTTTAAGAATGAAATGTGTGTGCAGATAAAGTAAGGATTACTCTTAGCTAGCTGTGTCTGGGTACCTTTTGATGCTCAGTTAGTATTCAGAACCGTCTGACTAGAATAATTTTTGTGTAATAATTGAGCACTGATCAATAATGTGAAAATGGGCTGTGGCCAGCTGAGTAGCAAAGAAAACTCTATCCTGTGGCCTCTCTGGTGACTTATTGCATATGCATACCAGTTGAAACAAGCATGTGTAGTAAACCAAATGCTTCCTGGAATCATAGCGTGCTGAAAGACAGTGCTGAGGTTGAAGGCTGTATTAGCTACTAGTGCCTGAGAAGTTCTTGTGGTCTGTGTTTTGGGGGGATTTTTTTTTCTCCCCGTTCCCCAGCTGGTTCTGGACTGGAGTGCACTGAATTTTTCCAGTCAGTGATGGTTCTCTGTAATGGATGATTAATTGGATTTTGAATTAATTGAAGTTATTTAGAACTGTTTCTTCTGCAAATTGTAGATACCTATCTGCACCTTTAGACTTTCTAATACCAATGAAGTTGTTTTTGCAGTGGGAACAGTTAAGCTAAATGCTGGTGCTTTTTTAGTTGTTGAAGACCAAATGGTATGAAATACTTTTATTACAGTTATTCAGAAGGTGTACAGTAACAGTGTTCTGATTATAATTTGTGTTCTGCTAACCAGTGAGAGAGGTTTTTTTGAATGTAACTTGTGTTAGGAATACAAAACAAGGCTGACATCAGGAATGGATACTTTTGTGGTTTAAACAACTTACATAAATCCATCCAAACTCTGCTGAATTCCTTGCTTTGCAACCCAGAAAATGTGAGTCAGAATGGCTGAAGTTTGTCATAGGCTCTTCCTTTTACTGAAAAATGAAAATCTGAGCCTGAAATGTAATAACTTTGTTGAAAACATGCATGAAGTTTGGAATAGCGATCAATGTTTTGAATAATAGACTAAGTAAAAGAGCAATGGAAAGGTAATCACTTTGTGGTAAGCTGCTTGTTTATATTTTTTTGGTGACTTCAGTTCCTTTGAGGTGATGTGAACTTCTCTTGGGCGTAACTGAAGTCCAATAAAAGGACTCGGCCAGCAGAGGGCATGGAAGCCACTCCTCTGTGCAGTTGTGTTGAGCAGTTTATAGGGGGGAGAAGAAACGTGATCTGTGATTTTCCTCACTTCAGAATGCACATGAATAGCAGCATTGCTTCATACGCAGCATTGCTTAACACAACATGTGGCATCTTTGAACTCTACTGTCTCTATATGCTGGCTGCTGCATGTGTAGCTTCTTCCTCTCTGCATTAGTTCAGAGGTGTGGGGAATATAAGGAAATCTGATATACTGTACATTGGCAAATACTATTACTCTGCATATACAAGGCTGACAGCACTGTCAGCTATCCAGGTTTCTGGTGGAATGTAGAATAGTGGATCATGATCTCAAAAAACAGCCCAAAAAATGGGCTTCCATTAACTTGGGAGATAGATCCTGATGTGAATGACTAATTTCATTCTTCCATGACAGACAGCAGAGCAGCTTAATAGAGTATAGGCAAACTTCTAGCCATTAATAACCAATCAAGGGAAACCATGAAGGTATTTAATAAGCACAGTCCATTTCCTGTCCATTACAAAGATAATACGTAGTCTTTGCACCTCAAATAATGTCTAAGTTTGTGTGCCCAGATTGTCCATAGTTGGAATCTGCCTGAGAAGGTTACTTCAGGTGATGATAGCTTTTAATTCTATTTGACACACTTTAATAAATTACCTATGCACATCCACTAGATACATTGAAAGTTAACTCCTTACTTCCATGTCAACTAGAATTCTTTATTCTCTTCTAATAAGCTTCTTTATTCTTACTGAATCTCTCTTAAATTTCACCTTTTCAACTTAATGAAGTTTCATTTTTATTTTTAAAGTCCTTATGCAAGCAACTTCGGAAATTTTTCATACTTAAACTGAATCCAAAGCAGGATGACCTCCTTATGCCATTCTATTACTACTTATGCGATACAGGATCCAGTTGTTGCCCTTGTACCATTCAGTGATATGTTCTAGCTGAAGTGGGGGAATAAAATTAATGGATTTCTGGGGTTTTTGTCCTTCACTTTAGTCAGCTATATACATACTGAAACTGGAAACTAATTTCTTGGATTCTTTGAGTTAGCAGATAGTGGTATCTGGGGTTTTATAACACTGGTAAGAATTAATGCTAAAAGGATACACAACTGAAGACTTAAATTTTTTTATTTCCTTATTTATATTTCTGCTGAACAATGGAGTACAAAACAGATGCTGAGCATGTAAAAAGGAGTATGAGAAGTTATCATCTCACCTGATCATGAGGAAAATGTAGTACTTCCCTAACAAAGAAAATAATTACTGATGCTTCTGCTGAGGGAAGGGAGGACGCAAATCAGTGTTCTAGACAAGTTGAACTATTTTGGTCTGAAATTGAAAAGATGGGTAATCTTGCTACTCAAAACATTAGCTTCTGCCCCCCTGCCTAAATAGCTCTAGGCCTTATAACTATCATGCACTCTCACTGATTTTACTTACTCTGAGTCTCAGAGAATTTAGTGGCTTTTAGATTGTAAAATAATTGAACAAATATTTCTGCCTAAGACTAGATTAATCTGAAAGGAGGACTTAACAATAAAAGAATAACTGTTCTGAGGCTAACTACAGTAGACTGAACTCTATTTTTATTAGTTATAAAAACCTATTTTTTGACAGGAACTTAAGGTAGGACATGCTGAAAATTGCATTCCTGTTATTTAGCTATTCATGTTTTCTTAACTTACAGACAACAGAAGATAGCAGAAAGGGAAAAAAGAGCAGCAGAACAACAACGAAAGAAAATGGAAAAAGAGGCCCAAAGGCTAATGAAAAAGGAACAAAATAAAATTGGTGTAAAACTGTCCTAACAGAAACCAGGCATCAGTGGCAGTGCCAGTGAAAAAGAGAATTTCAGCTCTACAACATACATATTGGTATTGATTTCAGTATTTCTAGGACTTGAAAACACTGGTTGGTTTCAATGCATTCTTCAGGTCATCTTGGAAGCCAGGATTCTCCCAAAATACCTTGAACTACAAGTAGGTGGTTCTTAAAGGAGAGAAAAAACCCCACAGAAAACCATGCCTTGATGGAATGATGTTTCCTGCAATAGTTCTATTCCAGCACCCTTCTTTGCAGCAAAAGTGATTGAACAAGGATGTTGATTGAAAGACACTCTTAATGAACAGTTCAAGCCTACAGAAAAGAATGTAAATATTCAGTGGTGGGAAATCTACTGTATTGTCTGTGCTTACCTGAAACATGTAATTAAATAGTTTTAAAGAACCCTTTGCTTCCTGCCTGGTAAAGAATGTCTACTATTGCCTTTTTATAAAAGTTTTTATGGATACTTCGGAGTTTTCCATAGGAGACCATACTGACCTGTGCAGAAAAAAATGACTTGTTATGGCGACCTGCAACTCTAAACTGGTAATCATGCTATGGTAGAGCACAAGTTACAGCCAAACACCAAAGTGGATTTTGTGTCCCTTTGTCACTTGCAGCTTCCTGTGCTACCGTGCCCATATACATGCAACACAGAAATGGCTACCAGCAGTGGCGTCACTACACAACAGTGCTGCATGCTGCTCCTTTCTTATAATGGCCGATGTCATGAATGTAGGGGAGGGATTTAATCACTTACTTTATTGGTAAATTTGTATTTCTAGCAGAAATTTTACTTCCTACAGTTAGGAAAAAACCCCATCCTTATACTAACACTTGTTGCATAGTTAGTATAACTGAAAAAAAGTGTCCTCCTGTTGATAAAGCTAGTATGAAAAATCTCAGTTCAGTTAACAGCGACTTCTCAAATACATTTTTTTTTTGTACATTTACTGTATGTGTTTACACTGAAATTCCTCTTGTAAAGTGTGCATGGTAAATATGCAGTTGAAGACAACAACACTTTAATGAAGAAGAAAAGTTTTAACATCTGCTGGAAGAAAAGGTGTATGGGAGGAGGGCAGTCTATGTGGTTCTTATGTCCAGCTCAGAGCTTCAGTGAATGCCTTTTCTGTCTTCTGTTGTGTGGATGTTATCCCTGAATTTGTGGGTTGTATGGATTTCTTGTCTTGTGACAGAGGAGTGAAGATGGCAAGTTTTATGCCTGAGACTTGTTGCCTCTGCATATAAGGAACAACAAAGTTGTTAAAGGATAGGAAGGCATGGGGAGCTATTTGACTAGATCATCCCTGCGTAGAAAAATAGAATTTTTAACTAAGTTGTAGTAGATTCTGATACAAGTTTTGCTTAAAAGGTAAGTAATTGAGAAAACAAGACAGTAAGAATTACCTTTAATGGCTTTAGTCATGGAGAAAAGCTTTTAAAAATATTTAAGTGTGCTTGTGTTTAAAAATCTTGCAGAAATCAACTGATTTGACAGAAAATTTTGGATACAAAAAGTCCTTGAAATACTAAATTATAAAATACTTTTTAGAAAGCAACACTGTGTACTGTTGCGCATATTTTCTGCACAAGTGTTCTGGCGGGAGTTGAATGGATGAACAGTGGTATGGCATGGAAATCTGCTCCTAGTACACACCTCTAAATATCTGATGGTGGGTGGGAGAGAAGGGGAAGATCTGAATAAGCTTTAATAACAGTCCATGTCTATCCTTTTAACCCCACTGATGAAGCGAGGAGGAACAAGTTGTAATTCTTTCACTATTGGTGGCACAGGGCAGAGAAACCTGATATCTATTGCCTATTTAAGGTAAAACCTGTTGGAAGCTACATCTCATCTTTTTAAAAAATTAGTGTAGTTCTTACTATTGCTATTTCTGAGACAATGTAGAATAGATGCATATAAATATTTATTAAAAATAACAAAACATGGGCTAGTTAATAAAAAGATAAAAAAGCCCTTTAATACATCATGGAAGTGTATGCTTTTTTTCAACCTTCAGCCTTTTTAAAAAATGTTTGGTGCTGCCACCTTGCACATCAGCCTCCCTGCGTCACTTTTCCCTCCCCTGTGCCATCCTGCTTTGCTGGTCTTCCTTCCTTCCTTTTGCTTTGCCTGTACTGTAGTGCAGCAGCTCTGGAGATTCATCCCATCTCCTATGCCCTGTGCTGACATAATGCCAGTGAGGATACAGTGCTCTTGGAGGTATTACTTTGCACGGTAAAAAACCATGCATTTGTATCTCATCTTTTTCCTGTGCTGTGTCTTTCCTCCTTCCTCTATCTTGATTTTTATCCTCAACAAATGTGAAAACACTTCTGCTAAACCTTTTATGTAGCTGCTGCTCCATTAGTGGTTTTGCTGTCCGTTTGAGTTTTTTGAGGGGGTCTTGTACACCCAGTGCATACGCCTATTTTCTTGCTCTTCTGCTGCCAGAGGCTCCTTTTCCCTCTACTACTTGGCCTGTTGACTACAGAGGACTGACTTGCCAGAATGATTGAAAAATCCTTTCCTTGACTGTGCTATAGCTGTTCATGTTTGCCGTGTCCTGTGTTCATTTGTCTGAAGGGTTTTGGAGCAAAATGCTGGCTTGTTGTTCTCATGTAGGATATATATAAAACTGCTTGCATTTTAGCATGTTCCTAGAGGTTAGGATTTAGGAGAGAGAGTTGATTTTGGGGGGAAAGGAAGGAGAAAGGAGTATGTAATTAGAAATTAACAGCCTTATGAGAGGGTGGACGTAAATAAAGGTGCAGTTGAATCTCTGCTGAGGAGGTGGGCAGTCCCTGAGGCTCTGTTTTTGGCAGCTTAGGGGCACGTCAGGTACCTCATAAGCTGAATATCAAAGAAAGGCTTTTTTGTTCCTGGGTTAGAAAGAAAAATTGTAATGGGATTACCAACGGGCATTGCTTCAGCCTGGGAAGGAGCTGACTTGGTTCTGATGCTATAAGCCTGAATTCAGGCACGTATCTGCTATTTCACCATTAGCCTGCGAGCTGCTTGTGCTCCCCACCTGTGTGCTTTGAGACAAGACTTTCCTGTGCAGTGTGGGTGTGGGTATGAGCATATTCTAAACTCAGGAGGAAAAGGATACTTTTCATTGAAGTGCTTGGACACTGATGGTCTTCCCTTAGCTACTCTGTACAGCACCAGTAGGATCCAGATGAGAAATGACTAAAGTGAAATATTAGAGGGGAAAAAAAATTAAGATGGTGTGTTTGTAGTGACAACTGGCATATCTTCTGTGGATCAGGGAACAAAGGCCAGTTCCTTAAAGCCCGAGTCTGGAGCACTTACCAAGGTATGTCAGGCCTCTTCTTACAAAGGGCACCTTGAGCCGTCTGCAGCCTTGCAGTGTGGAGGAGGAAAGGTGGATGCTTGGAAGCAAGCTGAATTTTGGGTAGAGATCAGAGCAAGGACTTCTATCAGGAATGTGATGGGAACTGTTACCTCTCGCTGAGTGTAGTTAAATAACTTATGAGAGTTGAGCAGGCTGAAAGATTTTTAAGGGCAGGAAGCAACGCTGGTGTTATTCTGGTGTTAGTGCGTTATGTCTTAAATAGCATGTTTGAAAACACTGCTGCTGAATGGAGCCTGCCCAAGAAATGAGTTCAGCCGATTGAAATTTTAAACATAAATAGGTTCGTGCTGCTTTGTTGCCTCTTGCTGCAAAAGAAACCCGTGTAGTCGCAGGTGAATGTCTCTCCTAGAGCTGAAGATCACTTTTCCCTCTAACTTGTGCTCCATTTCACCACCAAAGTGAAGATCACTTAATAGTGGGTGTAAGAGAAATCCAAAATTGTAATAACGTTGGTAATACGGGGTATAAAATACTGCTCTCTTGGCATTGAACAGACACAGTTTGAAGTAGGAATAAGGCATTTTCTGTAATGTGTTGCAGTCCTAAGATGAGATTTCAAGGTGAATGATGAAATTCCAGGGTTGTGTAAAATTTACATTACCCCCTGCCCCCCAACTATTAAAAGCTTTTCAAACTACTAAAGTGATCTTTGAGCAATACGTATTGCAGTAGTGTCATAAGGCAAGCCAGCTGGGCGGCAGGAGAACATGGAAGAGGAAGTTACGGGCAAAGAAAACAAGATGCTGTCATGGCCATCTTTGTGAACTCTTGGGGACTATGTTACATCAAACTGTTAGATTTCTCTTCCTTAATATAATGCTTAGCAAACCCTCTTGAATCTGTTGCAAACAGAAATGATTCAGAGCCCAGGCATCAAAGGGATGCAAAAAGTCTACCAGGTCGCCTCTGTAAGCATCAGTATGTATCACCACATGTTGCAAATGCTCCCTGCATGCTGCTGAATTATTCCTCCTCCCTTCTGGCTTACTAGAAACTCCTTTCTTCCCAAAAGCTGCAGAGCAGTGCTTGGCACTGCCAGGCTTTAGTAACCTCTCCTGCTCGGGGTTAGACAGGGAAATACTACACTTGCTTTGCTGAAGGGGTCAGTATGGTTTAAATGGCCAGAGGTGGTATTGAAAGCTTAAGTGGAGCCAGATAAGCTCCCGTTGCATCTGTTGGGTAATATTGCCCTCTGATCTATGCACAGAGCTGAAGTTTTGGACACGGAGAATTCATAGCATGATGCACCAAGACTGCATGACTGTCAGCTGGTTTACACAGGGCCTTCTGGACCTCTGTTAAATGCCTGGAGGACTGATGTTCTTCTGGGAGCGCAGAAGTTAGAAGTTTCCAGAAGATCGCATTGAGTTAAAGATCAGGTCACTTGAATCTGTCGGTGCCGTGTGGGTGCAGCAGCACGGGTGGCGTGCGTAGCTGAAGGTGGCTGGAGCCTTACTCTTGGAGCTCTGCTTAGGTTTTTCTCAGTCTATCTGTTCTCCAGGTCCTGATGATTCCTGGTACCCTGACAGAGTGCCTCCTCCCACTTGACCTGTCCCTGACAGCTCAGCTGAAACGAGGTATTTTTTTATAATTTTGCTACAATAAAACACCCACGTTTGACATTTCTAACATGCTTTACTGAACTTGTGATTATAGAGGTAATTTACAATAAAGCAATTAAATAAACAATAAGTTAAAACACAATACATTTATACATAGTATTTCAAAGGGCTCGAAAGACTATCAGGTTCCAATATGTTAAGACTTTAAAACAACATTAAGATCCAAAGTGTATCCACACCTATACTTATCATTGTAACAAGTTTTGAGACTCCCAACAATGTACATTTTTGGTTACAGTCCCCGTACACGCACAAGACCAGTGAAATGCTCGAGCAGTTGTACGATTGAGAAGAGCACTACATGAGACAGGCACGAACGATGTGCTGGAAGCTGCCTGGCAATAGGGGGTTTACCTCTACATTTGAATTGACACCTCGGACAACAAATGGAAAGTGCTAGCATGCTTTCTGAAGTGCATGTGTGACCCTTAGTGGGAACAAGCCTTCATGTCACTCATTTAACGCTGTAGTTTCACAAACGTTCTAGATTAGTGCTGCTTGAAGGATTACCCCACTTTTCTCTGGCCATTTGCTCCCACATGCATCTTGCGCTACCCTCGAGCCAGTGCAGTGCTCTTGTACATTTGCTCAGTGAACCATCCAGGGAAAGTGACTGAGCTTAACGCTGACTCAGCAAACACACGTGAAAGAGTGCTAGCTGTAATGCTGCTCGGTTCCCCCGGTCATGTTCACTGTACAGATGCACTGGCACCAGAAAGACACCAGCAGAAGGGAGGAACACAGTGCCTGGGAAGTGGAGGGCTATTTCTGTAGGCAGCAGTACTATTAAAAACATCTTGTGGAACTACAGGGTTCAGCTTTTTTTATTTTGAAACAAGAAACATGTTTTCAAACCAATTTATAGTGCAAATCAAAGAGTCAAAAGCAAAATGATGGACTCTGCCAGAATATACAATAACTTTTTATGATCTATCTCATCCCTCTTTCTCTCTGCCTCAGCCAGTTGGTGCCCAGGGACAGAGTGGACTTTAGGTTTTGATATTGAAGGGTGTACGGCGTAAAGAATGCAGGGCCACCAGGCAGCAACCACGAAGCAACGCTCCGATGTTATAAATGGGATCTGTTCCTCCCCTCTGAGTACTGAAAGCCCACATGATAGTTGGTACAACAGGGGCTGCTACAGCCAGAACATCTCTGAGGAGACTCCTGCTCCAGTATCTCCTCTTTATTCCTGCCTGAGAGAAAGTATTGACATACCCAAAGGCTTCATCATCATGAGGTTCTGTAAAATCAAGTTCTTTCATGAAACGGTTTCCATTAACTCTGTGCTCCACCTTCCTGCATGGAGACTCCATAGGAGACAAAAGGATGGCAGAGGTTGGATCACTTGGAGTTAAGTCCACAATGATACCAGAATCACTGAAGCTTCCAAGAGAATCACCCAATTCCTTCAGTGAAGAAGGTGGGCTTAGAGGACAGGCATCTTGAGCTCTGAAGATGTTTTGAATGAGCTGCTCCACATCTAGGCTATATGGCACCACATCAGTCTGCACAGACTGTTCCACCATCATGTTGCTTCTTTTCTCCTCCTCCTGGGAAGAAGTTAGTTTTTCATCCAGAACATTTTCAAGCATCCCTTTATTCACAGCAGAACTGGAGAGAGCTGGATCACTCAACTCAGAGGCCGTGGTGGTCAAACTCTCTTCAGATGAATCGCTCCCGTTAGCTGTGTCCTCATTAAGCAGCAGCCCACTGTCTGCCACCTCCTCCAGAGCCTGGTCCTCTGCGATGAGGCTGTCCGGCACTGTGGCACACAGCGCCAGCGGCTTCCCCTCTGAGTCACACACGTACTCCAGGCACTGCTCATCCCTCGCAGAGCCATTCTGAGCCATCTCCATGCTCTGCAGCAAAGATTCCAGTTTCTTGTTTTGAATGTTTATATCTATGAAGTATTTCTGAATTTTTTTGTCTTTCTCAGCCAAGCTGTTTTTCATGGTTTCAATAACCTGCTTGAGTTGTTTAATTTCGCTTCGTGCTTCCTTTAAGGCCAGCTCCGCCTCCACACGATTACACTCTTCTTCAATCCAGTCTTCCCTCATCCGTCCCAGCTGAGCTTTGAGCTCTTCTATTTCTGTTTCCCTGCAGCAAAATAAAAATGCTGTAACACTTCTGCTAACTGGTCAGTTAAAGAGTCAACATGAGGCTCCACCACACCGGGATCCTTATGCTGCCCAGATGCTCCAAGAAGGAAGCAATTTCCTCCATGCACGATTTGCTGCTGCCTCTGAAAGAGCTGGCAGAGACTGAAGCCAGCTGCCCAGACACCCGGGCTGACTGCTTAGGGGAGCCACTGACCCCGCCACACAGCCAGCAGCCTTGTGAGCTGTGCCATGATCCAAGACACCTTGAGGTACAAGTGGTGACCTTTAGGTCAGGTCCAATCGGTACAGCGCTTAACATCCCACCTGCTGCCTCGCCCCGGAGGAAATGAGGAGCAGCTACCTGGATGCATCCCCCATGCCTGCCAGCAGCTCGTTTTGTACAGCCAGGGCCAACACTGGCTGCGGAAAGCAGGACGGCTCGAGGCTGCAGACCCCTGGCTTGCTCTGCCCTGCATGGAGCCAGAGGCTGCCGTCTTGACTTGCAAGCGAGTGGGGCGAGGGGGCCCCGTGTGAGATCCAGCCCTGGCAGAGGCAGAGGATGGGCTGTCCCAAGCTGGACCACTGGGTCCCTGGGGACTCTGCCTGGGGGCTCCACTCAGACAGCCCTTTGTGCCCACTTGGGTTGGGTGCGCTGCAGAGCCAGCTCTCAGAGCACGGTTTTAGTAAAGCAGATTACATCTGTTGCTGTGTAAAGTACATGGTCTCTGCTTAGCATCCGTACAGAGGGCTATTGTGAAAAATTCGGTATTGAAGCAACAAAAATATAAGTGGCACACTGGCTTGTATAAGAGCCTGTCTTTCATTAGGGGAGAAGGGGGACACTTGTAGGCGTATTTCACTGAGTGAGGTAGAACGGCAGACTAAGGTAATGCATGCTGGCAGGTAGAAACTGTTTTATGTATAAAAGGTCCCAACGCTACATAGGAGTGGTAAAAAATTATCCTCTAAAAGTATTGGGAAAGTTCAAAAGAGGGAAAAGAAACAACGATGTTAATAACTAAACTGCATGGTGTGTATTCCCTGAGAATCCTATGAAACCAGAAATGCCTGAAAACAACACAGTCAGACTGATTATATTTCAAATTTCTTAATGAAAACTTTATGAGGTCAAGATATGATTAAAACGTTCAGAATTCCCACCCCTGAATGGTCCTGAGTAAATCTTTTTAACTCTCATTTCTAAAGCGAAATTTACCTTTCTTTAAGTTTGCTCTCAGATTCCTTCAGTTTTGTCTTCAAATGCCGTACTGTAACTTCTTTCTGCTGCAGAGGAGTCAAATACTGCTCTGGATTTTGTGGCTTAATGCTGTGATTGTCAGCACAAGAATTGTACCTCCCTGATCGCCTGAAAAGAAAAAAACCCACAAACCATCACATAATATCATTCCCACAGTTCTTCAGTCCTGGCAAAAAGAAAAACATCCTATTGACTGATACAAAACTTGAGTCATTTGGGGCTCCTCAGCATCCACACAAGCGACTCTCTAGCAAATCAGAGTACTTGAGAAACAGCTGATTTGTGGCTCTAGTGCAAAATCTACTATTTATTGTACTTGGTTTCAGTGCCATTACATGACATGAGACATCAAAATACCTAGCCACGCCCTCCCCAAAATGGATGGTGTGCCCAAGAGCAGGCAACCAAGCCACTGGCAAGGGCACCCAGCTGTAGACACGGCCAGGTGAGGACCAAGTGCAGCTCCACTCATGAGCTATGAAGCTGAGCACGCTGAAACCTGGATTCATCCTATCTAGCTTTACGTGTGTATCTGACATGCTCGGCTGTTGAGTTGCCTGAGGCAGGGAAACAGCAGCAGTGTGGTGGCAACTTCTCTGCCATACGTGTCACATGCTCTGGCAGGTATCTGTTTTCTTTCCTGTACAGGAAACTACACTCCTTACGGGAGGTGCCTAAGGCTGGGCAGGGTGAATTTTCACCTGAGTGTATGCTTTCTATACTACCCCACCCAACTGTCTCCAAAGTGAAAGGACCCTTAGACCAAAGAACCAGTAAATCCCCATGAGAATTGATGGCATGAAAGCACATGAAGGAGCCTGCCTCGGGGTGAAAAACAACTACATAGGACTTTGACTGAAAGTAACTGAATTTTGCAGCGCTGAAACAATAAGGGATGAAGCACCCTGTTGACCGTTGGAGCCACCAACATGAGGAGTCATGCCTATGCTGAGGAGCAAGGTGACCCGCTTGGCAACTCGTACAGCTGATCCCACGTTACAGTGCAGAGCAGGTACGTCAGTGCGCTGAACACCGGGATGCTGAAAGAAAGACTTGCCTCATCACTGGGCTGCTGTCGCTTCCTTTATATGAGCCTGAGTTGCTGCTGCTGGCTGAAGAAGCCCTGTAACTCTGATGGATGTTAGCAGGACTCAGCTGGTTTTTGCACAGTGTTGACAGAGAGTCCTTTTCACGGGAAGCAGGTGGGCTGGCTCCAGACTTGTAGGATAAGGATCCATTATTCCGACCATAAGGGCCACGACTGGAGGGGAACCAAAATGGTTAAAGCATACTGGATTATCCTCATCACACAACCCCACTACGCAAAGTTGTCTGAACTCTACACCTGGTAGATAATTGTGAGTGGTCAGGAAGAAAGAAAGTCCTGAAGTCACCAGCCACTGCATGTTCTTTCACTGACTGTGGGGCTCTCAGCCTGAATTACATGATCTAGGGAAACCTCAGCCATTTGCACATTTCTCTGTGGATAGAACAGTTCCCAGTGACTCCATCAGATCATCCATGTTCCCTGAACCTCTGACTCCATTAAGTAATGAAAGGACTGCAGCCTGGATTAGCTCCAAGAGAACCACACTTCAGCTTTCCCTGGCCAGGCTTGTGGAGCGATGCCCATCCGCAGAGGTTTGCTGTAAGGCTGCTTTTATGCTCCTCAGCAAGCAGCCCGAGGGATCACAGCATGCACTGAAAACAGATTTTGTTTGAGCCACTGTTCTTTTCTGCCTTCAGCATACTGGGTGCTTTAGCTGTCACTGTCAGCTATTCATTCGCTTAGATATAGTTCGAACCCCACTGAGAGCAGACTGAAATAGTATTAAAATAGACAAAGGAAAGCACAGCCTTTTCTTTCTTCCTTCCAATTTCGCCCCATACATATCTACCTTTCTTTTCCCACTCTGTTAAATAATCTGTTAACCATGCGTGCTTGAAAGCAATTGGTATCTGCACTGCCCGAGAGCTGCCAAAGTGCTGGGGTGCTCTGAGAACAGCATCTCGGGGTGCACGCCTCACTTGCTCCCTTGGTTTGCCTTCCTGCACTACTGCGTGGCTACCTTCATCCTCCCATAGAAGTTCTTCTTCTAAATGGTAAGGAAATGGCAGGTTTCAAAAAAATATACGGAAAAAGGCAATTCCAGCCAGCAAAAGAGAAGGCTTGAACATAAAAATTTAATACCACAGAATTATGAAACAAAAATCTCTTCTTAAAATTGTTTGAATTGGTTTCCTCCCTCCTCTGAAAATGGAACACTTTATAAGGAACAGATGGTTGAGTGGCTGCTGCAAACCTTCATCACGCTGCTGCGGTTCGGGTGATTTTATAATTATTTTACAACGAAGTGAAGGACTGTGGTTTGTGACAACATTGAAATGTTTCATTGTGAGTTAAGTCAAACATTTAAAAAAGAACATATTGCAAAGGGGACATCTCTTTCCACTGTGCACAGCACAGCATCAGCTCTGGTGCGAGGAGGAGCTTGCAGGGACTTTGCCTAATGCAGCAATGCATTTGAAGGAGCCTCATTATGGAGGACTTCTGTCTAATTAAGCAGGTCAGTATGGTCTAACTTAAAAGTTATATTTAAATGCACAGTAGTGTATGAAATGGTACATACCCTTACTGAAAGTAAGGTGGCTTAGGGCTTCATATTCTACTTAGTACAGGTTTTTTCCCACAGCCAGTAACTTTACTTGTTAGATTTAATCTAGGGAGAGCTTAAGTAATGTTTATTTTTCTAACAGTCTCACGATACAGATAGGAAACTGCTCATTAAGCATCATTCTGCTGATCCTGTACACTGGAGCACACCGAGACCGTGGAGACGTCTGTGTGACTCCAGCATACGGGTATCCTGCTGCCGGTCCCAGCCTGCCTGCCAGCTCTTCCACAAAGGGCAGGAAACCAGTCCTGGTGATTTCAACCCTTTCCTCCTACTCCAAAAAATGTAACCAGCAGGGATCGCGTGGGCAGCACACAGCATGCACAGCTCCATCCCGGTGCCCCTATATTTGCAAGCTGTCTGGATTTGCACTTTACACATGACAGGGAGAAATCTTACAAAAATCTTTCATGAAAGTTTCGTTTAGATAGAAATAGTTCTGTTTTATCTGTGTGGAGTTTTAGTTATATAAAGGTTGGGCAAGGGTGTTTAAGAAAAAAGCATCAAAGGCAGTATTTCTACTTCTTCGTACAAAAAATAAGGTCATGATCTGCAAAGGTATATGCTGAGCTGACAGTTTACTACAGAAAGAAAACAAAGACCAAAAGGTTAAGGTTAACTGGTTAGAAGTACTGCTGTTCACTAACATACCCCCAGTTTCTCCCTCCTCCCCTACAGCTGATGCCTTTTCTGCCTTACCTGATCATATCTCCCATATTTGTTATGAACAAACGCCCCCCCCCAAAAATACCAGTCGGCTTATCTGGCATATTGACGATTTTTGTGTTCCAAATACAGAATTTTCTTTCTCCTTCTCATATCACTGTTCTCATCAGTGTAAGTGCTGCCCGAGAGCGTAGTGTTACCCTAACTGTTTTAAAATTCACAATACTGGTATTGTATGTATTAACTATCAGATCTTACACCGTAGTCTATCTTTGCACTAGCAACACTTGCAATATTCAGGAAAAATTGCTCTGCTTACTTGCGAGAAAAAGATGATCTTTTGCTTCCAGCAGCAGACATATGGACTTCAGGCGCTGAAATACTGCCTGTGCTGCTTGAAGAGCTAAAATCGGCTTCACTCCCTGGAAAGGAAAAGGGAAGAGTGAAAACATGATGGAAATTATAACTCAAATACTGTTTTCAAAATAACAATGAATCACAAGCATCCTTCCTTTGTCCATCCTGTATGAATCTCAGAAGTTGCATGAATTTTCAAACATCCCTGAGGACAAGCGCTGGATTTGTTCCAGATTTTCAACATTTCTTCAGAACTGGCACTTCAACAAGAGCAGAAAAAAACATTTGGACACAAAACCCTCACGCTACAGAAGCCATTTTAGGACTCGGCTAGGAACATTTGTTGTGACAAACTGTTTGCTTTCTCACAGCCACCAACAGATGAATGAGGCCGCTCACGTGGCTCCTTCAGGAGCACAGCGACTAGGAGCACATAGTTGTAACTGGAGATTTCTCTTGCTTTAAACCATACGAAAATTCTACTGGCTGGGAGGAAAGCTGCTTCTATTTCAGTTTCTAAGATGATGTACACATACGTGTATGTATGTATAAATGTGTATGGGCTAACAGGGTACATGCATACATATAGGTGCCACATATGTAGGTTTTCATGTGGCACAGAAGCATAGTAAGGCAGTTCTAATAGCCTTAAAGTAATCCAATAATCACATGTTGCTCTCAAGCGCTTTTTGGGTGCTAAGCCATCTGTCTGATTACTGACTTTCTACTAATCACAGCTTTTATTTCCCAAGCTCTGGCATATACAAGGAAAACTGCTCTCATTTTGCTAAGGTCAGTAGTAGGGAGATGTACTAAGAAGGTCTTATCACCTGGAAAAAACCCTGACCCTAAATTTTGGATTTTTATAATTCTATCACTCAAAGGGCAAATATCCAAAGCCACGTCGAGGTCTCACGCTGCAGAGCCACAATACCAGATGGTGACTGTATCTGAGGGGGTGGAAATAACTTTCCAACATCCTTTAAGTAGTCAGGGGGAAGCATCATTCATCTGGGAGTTTCTGGGTGCTGTCCCACACACATACAACCCCGGCCAGCAGCTGCAGACTTATCACAAACCATATTTTTGCTATCTTTTCCACAAGGCGGGGGGTGGTGGTGCAGCCACAGCCACCATTGCCACCACCGCAGCAGCAGACAAACCTTTAAGTGCACAACCTCTCTTAAATCCTTCACAGAGCTGATGGTGATGGGCACACCTTGTTCCCCTGAACACCTGGGACTGGGAAAAGGCCTTATCAGAGCCTGTCTTCACACCCTTATAGAGGATGAGACATCCAGCAACCACCTCTACCATCTGGCAGCTCTTAGCAACCAGCCTCAGGATCAGACATGTTGGGAGTTAACCCAATACTGACCCAGCCTCACCAGGTCTGAGGCAGCCCCCACTTCCCTGTGCCTCTGGCTCAGCCCGGCTCAGAGGAGTACTCAGCCCAGTTTCAGGGAGCTCAAATGCAAAGTTTAGCTCTTCAAAAGGGTGCCCCAGGGACCCAGCTTTATCACCTCTAAACCACCTCCATACCTAGTACAACACCTCTGACAATCAGACCCAAGTCACCCCCGCTGTAACCAGATCAGAACTGCGTACCAGTTTGCAAGGGGAGGGAGGGAGAGCAGCAAAGCTGCTTTGTTTCACAGAGTATTTATATCATGTCTGCAGATGTAAATGTCAGTGGCCCTCTCCTTGGGGAAACAAAATGACCCTGGGACATGATGTCCAAAGTTGCAACAGAGTTTTCCCGATAAACATTCCCATCTACAAAACTGAAGTACAGTCCAAATACTGTCTCAGCACCCTCACTATTCCCAAATCTACTTTTCCAAACAAAACACAAACAGGTAAACAGATTTCATACCTCCAGTGTTTGGGCCCCCAAAACATTCCTGCCCTTGCAAGACACCAGCAGCTTTCCAAAGTGAAGTCCTGGCTGCAGCGCAGAGAGCAGGAGCCCTAGCTGAGGCTCATCCCTGGTTAAGCAGACCACATCATAATCAGATCTTGCTATTGAAAGCATTTCAAGGAAGCAAGGCTTAATAATCACCTCTCCCTGACCCGCCTGGCTTGGAGCACAGCGCTGGGAAGGGCTGCCAAGTTAGGCACTGCCGGTCAGAGTCAGCAGAGCCTGAAAACGCAACCACCTCGAAGACTGAGCTTTCTGAAAGACTGAACTGCATCTGAGACCAGGAACTGTGTCTTGCAAAGCACGAATTAACCTTTGTGGCCCCAGTTCTGATAACAGCTACGCACAAGCTTAACACTGAACGCTCCTGGAGACTACTTACGTTTAAAATTAGGCATGCGGCTATTTATAGGATCTTCAAGAACATTTTATAAATTAAAGGGGGCAGTGCTAGTAATGGTTCCAAGTGTGTTAGTGATGTTCAAGCCAGCTTTGCATGCAGCAGAGCTCGACAGCAATGTTACTAGGAGACTTTAATAAATATTTTCTCCCATTTGGTAGACATCTCTAAGCAAAATGACATGGCATCTATCCCTAAAATATCAATTGCAACATATTGTCCTGGGTCAGTGTGACTTCCATCTTACAAATGTCTTAACAAAGGGGTGAAACTCCTTGTCTAGCAGCAATGCGGGCAGGAGCCAAACATGGCCTCTCACTTCTCCTAACACCCTTCTCCAGGCTGACAGCTCCCTAAGGATGCCTGTTGACTGTTTTTGTGGCTGTGACAATGTGGCTGCAAAACCTCACACATGTAACCCCTAGAACAGCCAACTGATCCAGCGTTAATCATGAAAGAGGTTGACATTTCTCAAAAACATATTCTTTTGTCCTAACTGGCCATAACACTTGTTTAGCTCTGATCTGATCTGAGACTGTTAAGAGGACTGTCTTACCCACCCTTTCCTGCAAAAGATGCCACATGTGGAGCCGCGGGCTTCATTGGTATCTCATTGCAAATTCACTCATACATATTCTTCCATGGTCCAGCCGCTCATGTCACATCACCGACAGCCTGTCAGCAGGTGAGCCAACACACTAATACGCTGTGATGGAAACGCTCACGCCGCATGCACGACATCTGATGCTGGGAAGCCTATCACCCCGGCCTCCCTCCGCCTTACAGCGGGCTCCGAGCAGCAGCACACCCACGCCACGGGAGCAGAGCTGTGCACTGCTCTATGCAACAGGAGGAATGACACAAGGGTGGCCAACAAAGTACTGTAACATTTTCCAGGATTGCTCCTTGCTTGGAACGGGTATCTGAGAATCAGCAGTGAAATCATGCAGTGCTTAGTGCTGTTGCTGCACTTTACTGCTCAAGGGGCGAGGGCACCGAGCTAAGAGCACGCTGTTGACAGCATCAGGCTTTGTGCTGCCTTCTAGTGCCACCGCTGCCCTGCCACCATCGCCACAGTCACCCAGCTCCAGCTGGTGTGGAGGGGAGGAGAAGGGAGCCTGCAGCTCCACAGCTGCACACAGGCACAATCCAGGCAGAGGCAGAGAGGGTGGTGACAGTCTGGCAGATGCGTGGGCTCATCTGCAGCATGGGCTGGGGGTCCGCAGCTTGGGGAGCTAAGGCTGTCCTGCTGCAGCATGGGAATCAACTGGAAAACCTCCTACTAATTACCCAACGGCAAATTTCCCATCCTGCATATGATGCAATTAGAAATTTCAGGGCAGTGCTGAGGAGAGGGAGAAAGAGCTGCCTGCGCAAGGGCCAGTATGCCTCCAGCTGGCACTGGTGTGTGTTTATCCCACTCACACAGCGCAGCCATCGCGCCTACATTTTGGCTGTAGGAAAGCCCCACCTTTAACTCTGCTCTGCACTGCCTCAGTCATAGTGCAGGGGTAATGTCACAGTACTGTGACCATATCACACACTGCATTCACAGCTTTTACAGGCTGAACAGAGTAGGTATATTGGGCCTACCTGGATAGTATGCAAGCACAGAAATACCACATCGTGTATGTACGTATGTATGCATGTAGAGACAGTGTATACATTTCTTTACACAGAGTCACACAATAACCCCACAGGTACACCTGGAGTATGGCATCCCAGTTTGCTATTTCTAGCCATTACAGGTGGTTGAATATGGTTGTATGGTCTTCTGGCCTCGGTTTAAAATTTTGCTTGTACTTTAGTATTTAATCTTTTTCCTTCTATAAGAATAAAGCTCAAACATTCTTGTGTGTATTTTCTTGTCCGTTTGCAATCTAAATAGTGAGACTAAAACATGGAAAAAAGGAAAAAGTTCAAGTAATATCTGTGACAGGAACATTGACAGCTGAGCAGCAGAACTGGATTCCCAAAATTCAGGATGCATGAGCTTATTAAAATTTATCCTTTTTGTGTAAGTCTTTCCTATTTGCAACTTCGCCAGTTTCACAGCAGCTGAAGTATATAAACCACAGAGCTCACCTATTTTCTGACTGCATAAACATGACCTCTCTCTCTATATATATATATATATCAGTCTTGATGCTAGGTTTCACCCAGTGAAACAGAGCTGTAAATAAAACAGTGCTGACAGAGATAGCTTGTCCTCAAACTGTAAAGCACTTAAATCTGCTGAGATTCCTTGTTTTCAAAAGCATCCTCTTATAAAGGAAAGAGACCAAACTATGCATACATGTTCACCACTCCTGTGCAGCAACTAGAGGAAAAGTGGCACGCTGTCTCTGTAGATAGCTTTATTTAGAGACCCCAGGGGAAGAGATAGGGCTTGACTGCATAAAAAAATTCCAGCAAAGCCATTAGAAGCAGCTGGAAAAGTAGAGATAATTCAGTTGTCATGCCCGCTATTGAAAGGCCCTGTATTTTTAAGAGATTTTCTTTCATTTATCTTGAAACCTTTAACTCATGGCTACATCTCTAGTTCCAGTCTTCAACAGCATATGCAGTATATTTCCAGGAAATACTGATGCTGCTTCTTTTCTATTTAATATGGGGTTATTCCTGCAAGACTGGTTTTGTACACCACAAACAATCTAGGAAAAAAACCCACACTGCTCACATGTGCTGACAAACATAAGAAAAAGAAGCTGTGAAGAAGTGGTGAAGTCCTGCCTTAGCATTTCAGGCTTTGCTTCAGATAACACCCTTAAAGATGACCCATTTCAAGGGCAAAGTCTCCTAGAGGATAATGTACTCGATTCACAGCATCAAGCCCATAGCTGACTGGGTTTTCGTTCCAGTCCCTGGCTTTTTGACTTCTTACTTACTTGCTTTACTATTACTGTACATGGGATTCTTATCTTGGACTTGCTGTTCTATTTCACACCTAACAGTAACTGGGTAAAGGCAGATACAATCCTGGGAGCAAGGAACAGAACTCTCCTCCATGTGGACTGCTCTGGTCTTTGGCTGACACAGACTGTTCCCATATGTTCTGCCTCTGCCTATGTTGCATGCTCTCCACTTACCATGAGGTCGAGAATCAGCGGAGGAAGCTGAGGATGCCCAGTGGTACAGCAACTCTTATGAGAGGTGTGGATTTGAACTCATTTGGTCCAGGGAGGGCACTGAACTCTGATCTCTTCCTCAAGCTCCAGCTGCTCATCTCTGACCCACAACAGGCGGGTAGCACTAGCGCTGGCTGTTTTTCAAAGGACTGAATTGTGCTGGCTGCCTGCACTCAGAGTGACGGTCTAGCTCCAGTACCGAGGGTCAATGTGAATCCAAGGCATGCACAGGGACACGCTCAGGACTACAAGTAAGTGACGGAAGTCTGGGAGATGGGCACTCCTCTTTGGCATCCCCTGTGGACTGGTGGAGGTATGCTCCTGCCTGGCGTGCTCTCTGCTGTGAATGAATCTTGGATTTTAGTACATAACCATCCCCTCTGATTTTATATGCAGTTTAGTTATCAAGCTCAGATTTCTGAGTTGTGCTCCCACAACAGTGGTGAGAAGCTGGGCACAGCAATGCCTGGCATGGTCAATCCTAAGGGTAACAACAGGCATCCCTCCCCTATCCCCTTGCGCTGGCCAATGAAGCCATCACTCCCCAGCTCTTCAGTGGGCATCCACCTGATTGTTTGCCAGTGCTCCCTCATCACACAGATCTGTTAATCACATTCCAGCTGACTGCATGGTCCGGGAACAGCTGGGCAGCTGGCAAAAATGCAGTCGGGGGGAAGTAGAGCAAAACCTTCAGTGTGACTTTCCATAAATTGTTCAAAGCTGCTGGGTGAGGAGACTTCCAGCTCAAATACAGACTTTGGGGAAGAACTGCAACACAGATCCTGCTTCCTAGCATTTGGATCCAAACTGGATTTCACAGATGATCCTCTCAATTCACACTGCTGGTTGTGTGAGCTAAACTAATAATCTTGATTTTTTTCTCATCTTGCTTGCTTAATCTTCTTACTTTAGAAGAAGGGTTGTTATCAAATAATTAAAATTTATCTCATTAAGCAGTTTTCTGATGTCATCAAATACTATAGTTTTGGTACTAATCTGTACTACATTAATGTAAATTATAAGAACTGCAGATCTCAAAATGAATACAGAATGCGACTTGTGTATGCTGTGAAACCACAATCAATCAAGCTCTTCTCTAAAAACACAGCCACTACAAACTAATTACTGATACTGGCTGAGAGCCATCATGTATATTCTGCATATCACTATGATCTGGGCTTGTGTTTTTCTTAATTGTTTTTAATTCATGGATTTGCACAGCAGCCACAAGCAGATGTTGGAACAGGCAAAGAGCATTACAAGTTGGCATATTTTTCTGCTTTATGAATCTTAAGGAGATTCTTCATACAGAAATCAACCTGACCTAATTATTTTTTCTGCTTCTATACACAGTTCGAGCTGTTCTAACACCACCTTAAAAATGGCTCCCATAAATTTTGTCTTCTCAGCCTGAAATGACCTTTGCCAGGGGGAACATATGTTCATGGAGCAGAAGGGAAGAGCTTATCTTCCTGTTCAAACAAAAAGGTTCTTTGGATCAGAGATGGAAGGATGCTGCTTTGCTGCACCAGCCTCAACAAAAACATTAAGACTGGAGGTTCAGAAAATACACTGAGAATTGTATAACATGATACTCATCTTGCATTTGACAGTTTTATAGAATTTATGTGTAAATCCACCTATGGACAAGTATATTTTATAAGCAAGCATGTAGTGCCACCTCAGGAGATCTTTTTAATGTACCTGGCAGTGCTATTTGATCTGTTTGAAGGGAAATGGATAGGCTGGTCAGAAGTATTTTTAGGAGCTGGAAATTGTCATCTTTGGCAGGGATGACTTAGCAGTACACAGAAAGGGAGCAAACTCCATCACAGACTGGGAAAACATCCCAGCCCTCCCGTCACGTCAGTGGCAGAAGTTTAACAAAGGGCTTTCAGAGGCCTCTTCAACAACACGTCTCCTAAATCTGTTCCCATGCGCAAGGAGGAGAGAGGCTGGCTGGGGCACAGCAATTAACTGCATTCACAGCATATATGCAAATGCATGAAATCATATGCTAAACCTGATTCAGATGAAAGCTTTTGCACAGTCACCCTTAATATAAGATATACAGTTTTCATTATAATGTGCATAAAACTTTTTAGATCAGTTTGAATGTTTTGAACAGGCAAGAGAAAAACACTGGAAGAAGAAACATATCTGGGAGTAGCTAAACCTCCCTGTATTCCCAGGATGAAAAGCAAAATTTGCTGTAAGCTGATCAAATATTTACTGTAACGCACACATTGGGATGACTACAGAAAACTAATAGAGTTTAAGTGTCATCTATTGAAAAGAACAGTAAAACCCTACCCAGTATATCAATTGATTGCCTAAACTGTATTTTTTACAGCACTAAAGCCAAGGTAGGTCTGAAAGCAAGGCATTTCAAGCTATGACTGCTGTCATTTGCTGCTTTATTTCCCCAACAGCATTCTTACCATTAAGAAGGACAAATGACAGACAAGAAGCCTGTGATTTTTCAGCTTATTAATCCTTGTGGGTTTGTGGTCCCACTGAATTCTGCCAACTCTAGCAAACAGTCACAGCCTGCACAGATTTCGAAAGCCAAGAGCTTCCTATTACAGAATTTCAGAAGGGAGGAACAGAGACCTGTAATGAAGTGCCTCAGAGTGGAAGCAAGACAAGCCTGGTAATACTAATAAAATATGAAACAAACCTGGCAGAATATTCATCTCCTTTAAATACATTTTATGTTATGGTATATAGAAGATACGCTGTTACAAAGTAGGTTTACTATTTTGTTGCGTCACATTAAAGGTGATACATTGCAAGCTCCCTGGGGAAGCGATGTCCACCCTTGTAGCGGCTGGATTTATGAAGGGATGCCAGGTCCCCAGCTCCCAGAGGGTGATTTTGGAAGCGGAACTCTCCCTTTCTGCCACCTCACTTGGACAGTACCTCCCACCAACCCCAACAGCAAAGCTTCTCAGCTGGGTGAAGTTCTTGTTTCTGGGCATGCCTAGAAGCAGGTCAGCTTTAAAAGCCCTGAACAATTTGGTGCCTGGCTCCTCTCCTCTGAAGACTGGGGTGGGTGTTTCACACCACTAAATACATCAGAGTCCACACAAAAGCAGCCCAAGGAAAGCTCTCTTCTGCTGTCTGCTTGGAAGGATCCACCTGGTATTCACAAGGCCAGATTTAGGTTTGAACTGTGAGGAGGCTGCAGAACACCTCCCCATCACATCACCAGGAACAGGCACCACGTCCAGCAGTAAGAACTGGATGAAGAGATGGGATTCCTGTCCTCTCAGCTTATCATGGCCCTTTCCAGGCTCTCTGTAAATCCAACCAATTTGAGATGCCTGTCTTCATTACCCCCTGCTACAGGGGTGAAATCCAAACAGGCCTGAATTTCCCACGGCTCCCACCTCCATCAGGAGTCTACCCAACCCCTGCACCTGACGCACCTGAGAAAACTAAGCTCTACAATCTAAAGTTTTGGGCAAAGTTGGGCAACTTCTATCTAGTTGCTCTTCTAGCAACTGGGTTTTGTTTTATGATTTTTCATTGTGGTTTCTTCATTGGAACAGAGATTAGACATGCATTTGCCCTTTCTCCGAGGCTCTTCGTGAGCTCAGAATTGTAACTTCGAGTGAGAACCAAAACAGAGCAAAGGCATCTAAACCACAGCTTCATCAGGACACCTAGGTGTCTAGGTATGTAAAAGCAAGTAAAATACCACTGCTTAAACAGGCCAAGCATTGAAAATGTCACCACTATCTGCAAAGACCTGCTTAGTTATTTATGCTTGAGTTTCTACTGCTGAGCCCAGTAACAACCAACTTACCTTTATACCACAGTGAAGTCAAGTAAGTGAGATTATCAGGACTAAAACAGAGACATTCCCTTAGCTTCCCATGCCTATGTATAAATACAGATTTATAAATGCAAGGAATATATAGACATATCCACTCAATACTGCTCAAAAAGTTATTTAAAGTAATCACTCTGAGGGAAATAAAAAATTTTAGGTAGTGATTTGGTTACCAAAAAACAAAGTTCAGAGAACACTGAAACTATTTACTATTTGAAGTCAAACATGGCCAGAAAATGGAAAACCATAATTTTCTACTTTCTGTTTAAAAATATACTTTAATTTTGAAAACTGGAAAATTTCTCTCTTCTTTTAAAAAGGGGGAAAAACAACAAAAAATCTCCCCAAACATTCTAAGTATTTTAGACTGAATATTGTCTTTGTTTGGTTTGAAACAAAGGTTTCCTTTAATGTTTTGATTTGGCAGCAAACCCCCAAATCAGTTATTCGCATAGCTCCACTTTGAACCTAGTAAGATGCCAGACAAAAAAGAAATAGGGGATGTAAAGGAAAATAGAAAAGGAAGTAATCTATCAATTCTTCAGTAAACATTGCTCAGAAAACAGTTTAAAACCCAGGATTCTCATTCAAAAGGCATTAACAACTTGGAGGAATTCCAGAAAAGGTCAATAATAACAACAGGATTACAGGACACTGTTTATGAAGGGAGATTAAGGGAATGCAATTTGTGTATTCTAAGATAAAAATGAATACTGGAAACACTATTTATCATGGGGAGAAGGAATACAGCTGGAGAACTGTATAGGAACCCATGTAACAGCAACACAGGATTCTGGCTGCAATGCATGTTATTTCACAAAATGACTTGAAATAAAAACTGATGGTTAGTGGGAGTTGTGCATAGTAAAATGTAGCTGGAGTAGGTTCAGAATACTTTAACTGGGGAATCAGAAAGCTATTTTAGACATTGGCATAAATAATACAGTTTGTAATTTAAAAGCAGAGCACACACACAAAAAAAATCTCCTAAGGGAAGATTCATAATGGCCTCCTTCGTATGCACAGTATTTCTTTCTGTGGAGGTGAACTGGGCTGAAAACCACAGAAAACAGGCAGAAGGAGCATAAAATTCACTGCATTAAATAAACAAATTGTAAAGCACCTTCTAGTTAGACCTCACACACATTTTAAAACAAATACTTAAGAGAGAGTGCAGTGTGTATAGCATCGGTTTCTCTATTTTTGGCTCATATTCCACTCTGGATTAGCAGAGGAGAGAAAAAAACCCAGCTTGAATATACAAAAAGAATTTTTTTTGACTGAAGATCACATCTGTCGCCATCTTCCATACCTGCCCCCACTCTGAGCTCTAAACCCCAGTGCCCTTCTTACGCCAGGCATTCAGCTGTCTTTCCCAGATGCAGGAGCACGTCTCCGTAATCCTCGGGAGAAGTGCATATGTATCAAAATGTATTTGGAGCTGAAAGATGAATTGGCTGGCACAGGTCTCACCCTGTCCAGCAGCCCGGGCGCTCTCTGCAAAATTCCTATGTCCGCATGGCCTACTCACTTCAGTTTGCAGTCAGAGAGCAGTGGTGCTCTCACAGACCAAGTGCAACACTCGGCTCGAGGTTGCAGGCACCCTCAGGTCAGAGGCTCCTTTAACGGTGGCTGTCACGCTCTCTGTACATCTGGAGCAGTACTGGAACAATTAACGGGCCAGAGAGAGAGAAAGGAAGGAGTTATGGTGTGCCTGCTGGGAACTCAGCATTAAACCCTCAATAAAACAGTTACTAAATTAAACAAAGTGGAACAGGTTCCCTGGGAGCAGACTCCCTGCGTCCCCTCAGCATGCCCAGCAGCCCTGTATTAGGACACTCTTCTCCTTTGTGCTCAAGTGCACCCTCCAAAAGAGTTGCAAACAGACCTAAATATAAGTTTATTTTCCCTTTGCTGAAATAAGTAAGAGAGATCGCTTTTATTCATGGTGGGGTTTAGGGTTTTTTTGTATAGCAAGGAAGGAGATAAGTACCTGACTGCAGAAGATTTGTGCCCAAGACCCTGAATTGCAGGTGGCCTGTGCCACCAGCCCACAGCAGGACGGGTCACTGTCTAGACAGGTAGGACTTAGGCTTTCACCTTTCACTTGCCAATTCCTCCTTTGCAACTTGCTGGCTTCTTTTTTGGATCCTCCATTTCTGGTGTGACATCTGGGCCCTTGTGGCAGCCTGAGAGTCTTCTGAACAAAAAGAACTTTGCTTGTTCTTGTTTCAAAGAAACACTTGCCTATTTAAACATGTTTTGCACACCAATTCAAGCACATATTTTTAAATTCAAAGTTTAGATCTAAAATATATATAAATCCAAAGTAAAAAAATAAACAGTCCTATGCTAGTAATTTTTACTTAACCTTTTAAACATCTTTTGCTCAAAATATTTATATTCTGGTTATATTCCAGTATTATCTCTTGGAAGTTATAGAGCACTTTTTTTTTTTCACTTCAGTGTGATTTAGTTAGCTTATGACCTAAAAAGACTTCATTCCTGTGAATTCACAGTGCAAAAAAGAGACACAGAATCTCCCTCTGCTATGCTAGGCACCTTGGGCAGCGGTCCTCAGAAACAGGACAGACAGAGAGTGCCTAAGGTTATCAGGGATGAACAGAAGAGAAGAAGGCGTCTAATTAGACCTACTTGAAGATCCACACATGATCTTCAAACACAAACTTTCTTCTGCAACTGAATGTCTAAGACTGCCTTTACTTTCTGTCAAAAAAAAAACCATCTGAAAATAAGAGAGAAATAAGAGACAGAGACTGGACTTGGCTTCAATATGGGCTGACAGCAGAATTATCAGAGACCTGATGAGGAACACAAGAGATGGGATGGGATTCACCTGACTAAATATGGATGTCTCCAATGCAGACACCCATGTCCGAGCCAATCTCAGCCCCATTTTGAGTCAATGGAAGTCAGTCAGCATAAACAGCATGTTCGAGGTACTGTTTATCTTATCTTAAAGTCAGAAAGATGGCACACTAGATTAGAGTAACCGATTTTATTTGTTATATCTCCTTTAAAACAAAACAGGACCTCAGTGCACTTGTGCAGGTGGAGACAATTACAACTACTATACTGGTATGGAATTGAGGTCAGATAAATCACAGGCCATCTCTGCTCTATCCAGCTTGGCTCAAGACCATGAATTCACACCTCACTCACCTCTGAAACAGCTCCTGTAATCCCCAGAAGGGAAATGGCAGGTTCACCTGCTAAAGCTGTTCCGCCTCCTGTGAGCAATGGGACCAGTCACCAGACCAGAGGAATAGAGCCAGTCCCCATCTGCAGTCCACAGCTCCTGAAGGTTGTCCAAGGAGACCTGTAGGTTCAAGTGTCATCTCTTCTGAATCACAAAACCCAAGGGATTTATGCCAGACAGAAGAGCTCCAATGTGATCTACTGGCTGCACTGGGTCCATTGACCCAACCGGGAAGGACCATGCTAAAACTGCTACAGGGACGCAGACATTCTGAAGCATGTGGGGAGAGCTGGGCTCTGCAAATAATGGACCCCCCAACAGCAACCTCCACCCCACCACCATCCACCAGACCTCACAGCACTGACTGCTACAACAGACCAAACCTTTGCAGAGAGATGCCCATGCCCAATTCTAGGATGCAAGCTTTGAGGATAGCATGGGCTTGAACCCAGACATAGCATCCTTGCTCCTGGAAGGCGAGACGTGCATGTTCATCTCCCTGTGAAGCACACCCCGGTCCTCCAGTACCCATGGTGATAGAATCCTTAATAACTCCCTGTGCTGGCAGGTCAAGCAAACAAATCTACACAGCTCCATAGCAACAGACGTGAAATTAAAGTGGATCCCACCAGTAAAATATGCAGGAGTTCTCAGTGCATACAGAATTATTATCTGGAAACATTTTTATTTTGAAAACTCAGCAGCGGCTATTTTGTATGGGCTCAGAAGGAAAGGTGAAGAGAAGGAAGCAAAGTGAAAGTAAATGAGAAAAAGGAATACAGTTGAAAACTGCCACAACTGTATTCGTTAGACTCTGTGTTAGGAAAGACCTTAGAAACTTTATTGTCCCAAATAAAATTATGAAGTGCACATATAAGAAAGGGAAAAGAGTGAGATTAAAACCATACAGGAAATAAATGTTGTATACCATTGGATGTGAATGTCTGGATGGTTATGTTGGCTGCTCTCGGGTGTCGGACAGATATGAAGCATTTGAAGCATGTGCTTACATCTGAGAAAGATGGCACATGCTCAAGTGCTTCCTCCCTTTTTATTGTCAGGGTGATGTTTTAAAAACCAGATGGAAAGCCTTCCAGAAGCACAAGTAATAGACCACTGTGTATCTGCTTTCTGCCAAATATCGAGCTGTTCTAAAAATCTAATCCTTACGTTAAAGCCATCCTCAGCTGCTTTAAGCTACTCAGGGAACCAGGGCTTTTGCTTTTCCTCTTTTTACCGGCAAGTTCCTCTGCACCCCTCAGAGGAGTTATGCTCTACAGTTATCAATAAACATGCCAACATCAGGAGATTACTTATTATTAATTCAAATACTTCAAGGAAGTAAAAAAACCCAACAAATATATGGAGAACTTATGGTCATAGGCAAGATCCTCCATCGTTTGCTACCAACTTACTTCCTTGGCCCACCTTCAGAACATTTATTTTGTTCTATGACCAATTATTTAAAGTACACTGAACCAGGTGTAGCTAATTTCTTAATTTCATATTCATATGCAAATGACACCAGTCAGATATTTAATCATCTGAATATTCCCAGGAATGGAAGCATGAATTTTTCAGTCTCACTGCACCAGTAAGGTTATGAGTAATTGCAGGATGGGAACATGGTGTACTCTGATTAAAACCTGTATTTGTAACCGGGTTATATGCTTTTTGACATACCCTTGTTCTCTCCAAAAAGGTGCAGTTTTGGAATGTGGGTTATAATGTACTGCTAAGTAAGTCATAGCAAAAAGAGAGACACATTACAGAGGCCACCAGTCTTCTCAGTGCTCTCACCTTTGTGTGATTCTGCCTTTAAAATCAAGCCACCAATTTATTTCAGTAATCAGGTTTTCCATTGTCTGTTTTTTAAACAAACAACCAAACAGTGTGACTTTGTGTTAGAATACATAGTACACCACCAGCATTTAAAAAAGTGTTTCAACATAAGAGGTAGAAGTACCAACTAGTAGTTATAAAGAACAATGAATCTCTTTGCATGCCATAGGACCTATTCAAGTTAACATGTTGGGTTTTGTATTCTATACCATTGTTCCTGAACAACGGGGACAACAGTTCTATTATCTTCTCCCACTGCTTACAGAAATTCAGTACAGAGAATGAACAGAAGCCCTGCAAATACAAGATATAATATTCTTGGATAAATGCACCAGTAAAACATGTCTTTTCTAATATTTTATCAGCTTTCTCAAGATAAAACCAAGTCCTATCATTGCATTCTTCTGCAATCAGAAAAGTGAAGCTCTTGAGAGTGAAGCGTATTTCCTGAATTACCTCTAAGACAATTCTCTCACAGAACTTACCAACTTGTCTCTTTTTCAGGTGAAGCACATACATACATATATATATCAGAGTCAGCCAGTATTATTTCTACACAGTCATACTGAAGAGAGGGAGCAAACTGACAAAAGAGCTGTAAAATCATACAGCCAGATGTCAGTAATATAATCTGTCTTTTTTTTTGTTGTTGTTGTTTCGTTTTTAAAATAACCAAAGTGACTGCCTCTAGAATACAGACACATATGAAAGTAAAGCAGCAATATGGATAAACTTAACTGCTAATTTTACAGTAATGGATTAACCAGCCACTACTCTCTGCTTGCACAGGGTGCCCCCAAGAATAAGTTCCTGGGCATTTGGGAATGTAATCTTCACACACAGGACAATAAATAATAATAAAATAGAACAGTATGAAGAACATTATGTTTTAACAGCTAGACATTTTTAAGAGCTAGACATAGTTTGCAGCCAACACTTGCATTTCCTCTCTGATTTGTTTATCTTATTTAGCTCTAACCAGAATATTCCCAATTACCCAGGATCGTTTCCCTTACCTCCTTTTTGTTCACCATCAGCAGCTCCAATGCTGATTAAAAAAGGACCTGCACCTACTGAGCAGTCACAACCAATTTAAGGCCCATACAGTCTGCCCTACCTGTCTCTCCTAAAACTCCTAAGAGTTCTAAAGGCTTCAAAGATTAATCTGTGCAGATTGGGACATCCTACCCCAAGGCTCATTCACCCATGACTTGATGGATTCACTGTCAAGAAAAATAGAAAGAAGTAGAAAAAAATCATACTGGCAACACATGCTGGGTACAATGTTACTTACTAAGACTCAAAGTTAAATGACATTTTTAATTGAATAGCAATTGTTAAAAGTTACTTTTTTAATAACTTAATTTCTATGAACTCATTATAAATGAAATGGCAGTACATGAACATGAAAGATAGGGCAGTAATCACAGAACTGCTGGGGGTGGAAGGGATCTCTTGGGACCACATAGTACAACTTCCTGAAGCAGGCTGCCCAGGACCATGTCCAGATGAGTTCTGAATCTCCATGGATGGAGATTCTCCAGCTTCTCCAGGCAACCTGTGCCAGTGTCTGACCACCGTCACAGTAAAAAAAAAATAAAAATCTTT
Source organism: Falco peregrinus (assembly GCF_023634155.1). Classification (NCBI taxonomy): domain Eukaryota; kingdom Metazoa; phylum Chordata; class Aves; order Falconiformes; family Falconidae; genus Falco; species Falco peregrinus. Next base: position 25,371,224 of record NC_073723.1, on the reverse strand, counting down.
TCTTGTGTTTAGATGTAATTTCATGTTTTTCAATTTGTGCTCATTGCATATTGTCCAACAGACATAGGTATTCTGTGTGGTGAAAGCCTCTGAGGTTTTACCATTAATTGAAACAGAACAATGTTTTAATATTTGAATTCTCAAGACCACCCTTCTTGAAATATGTCATAGCAGTTCAACCACACTGTAATCCAAAATGTTACTATTTTAGCCAGATTTGTAACAGATAGCCAGTTGTTTTATCAGCAGTGAAAAAGAATAACTTCTTTTGCATAGTCTGCTGCTACCTGGAATGGTTATTACTGAATTGAGCTGTGAATGACAGCCAGCCAGCCCATCTCTACAAGGTTTGGGAGATGAACCTTACTGTGGCTCACCTAGGTCTCCTTTCATGCAGTGCTGCTCACAACTCTACTTTGCAGACTCTTGAAGGTGCAAAATGAGTAAGTCTGGGACAGTCTTAATCTTAAGTCTTAATAATTCTACATGAAACTTCAGTAATTCCACAGGCTCTGAGAGACAGCTCCAATGGTAAGCTCAGCTCATTCAGTAAACTATCCCAAGTGCACCCATGACACCAAAAGCAAGAAGAAAGACCAGAACTTTTGGCAGAAATACTGAATGGCACCAGCTGATCAGCCCTTCTCAAATTACGATGCTCACAGAGATTTAAATACAAGTACATCTCTGTTACTTTAAACAGGCAAGCCTTTAGAAGTTATTGACACAACTCTTGCCCAAGATTCCCTTCTTTATCTACATGTCTTTGGAAGTTTATCAGTACTTTGCAGCTTGCAGATCTAGATTTCGAATCTTTGCACTAAGCATTCTAATGGAAGTCAAAAAATGAGATGAGAAAGGCTATCAAAGCAAGCAAAATAGTTCCCACTATCCTCAAGAAGATGTGGACACAAGCAGGAGGAATTCAGGATGCATCTTTGCAGAAGGAGTTCACCAAGAACATGAATATGTAGAAATTTTTATGCTCCTGTTTATTCAATTACAGAAATGTAGGATTCAGCACAGTGTCTTCACACAAAACTAAGACTAGTGTTAATTAAGCAGTTTGTGCCTTTTTGCGAGGGCATTTGCTACAACACACTGGAGTGGATGTTATATATCTTCCTTAATGTTCCTTATCCTCTCCATTCTTTCCTGGGAAAGCAGGCACAGATTTTATGCCAAATTCACCTATAACACCACTGTGATTCAGATTTAATGCACAACAAAACCCATTACCAACTATCCCAAATGAATAATTTCCTGATGATTATAAATCTTTCAGAGGTTTAGCAAGATGCAGTGATAATGCATTTCAGGATTAAGTATGGTTCACTATGCAAACAACATAAATTATGAATGATATCCAAATCTACTTTGTTAATACTTCAAGAGATGAAGATGACCTAGATTCATATAACAATGCCTTAGGCTGTTATAGAAAGACAAGCTATGTTGTATTTCATATTTTGAAGCATAGAAAAGAAAGATGATGTGATGTTGCTTGAGTAGCAGAAAAGCACTGGAGCTTGGGAACAATCTAAAACCATCCCAGGGTTCATTCTCAGTGCTATCCAACTCTGACATTTCCTGAATTATCTAAATATTTGTGTGAGTGTTACTTCTGAGATTCAGCATGTTCCAAGAAAACAATCCTGGAAACAGATAAATTTCCAGCAAAATGACAGGCATTTTGAAGGTGCACACTGACTGATGTAGTTGCCTACAAAAATGTAGCACAGGACACAGTCTGTAAAAGATAGTGGTGGGCTGGATTTTTGTCTCCCATGTCTGGTTCCTGCTATGTAGTCATTATGACATGACATTTCAGATAAATATGAGTAGAGATTATCTCCATAAATCAGTAAGGGCTTCTGGTAGACAGAAATATATTATGTACAACTCCTTTTGCACTGTAGCTTGAGATATCCAGCTGTATGCAGAACTAGGTTATGTATGACAAGGACACATTGCTGTTATTCTCCTCCCACATCCCACTTCCCTTCTACTGCTCCCCTGTTACTCCATGCATGTTTTGCTACATGATGATGCCTCCTCTTTGCACAAGGGCTAGATCTTCCTGACTTAGTCACCAGAAATTCAAGCGCAAGTAGGTCATGGAGAAGAGACTGGATCTACCTGAAGCCAAGAGATAGCAATGGGAAAGAATTACATTAATCCCTGTGGCCAACAGTGATAAAGATGAACCCCAGCTGTCCCCTGGCACGCTCTCCATTCAAGCATGTCCCTCACCTATGTTGGCTCTCACACTGACTACCATGTGGTTTTTGACAACCTTCCACCAAAAAAGGGTGACATATTTGGCAGGAGAAACATAGAAGTACTCTGTAAATCAGACCTAGTTGCTGTTCTCAGAGTTCTGATGGATCTCAGGAGCAATACGCTTGAAGTATTGAGACAAGTTTTCCAACCTTACAGATCGATCAGTGCAGAGGTATCCAGAGCTACAGAATGGCCTGCCTACAAGAATACCTAAATACCTAAACTAAGTCTGTTCGAAGATTTGAAATAATACCATCAACTAAAATGAAGATGACTTCTGACTATTACTGCAAAAGGCTAATGACTTGATATTATAGGTAAATCTAAGTGTAACCATCGAAAACAATGAAGTAATTTATTGAAACGTGCATAACAGTTTTCCATGTGTATAGGACTCTTCAGCAGAAAAAAAAATTCTTTATCCACATTTTGCTAAGCTACATCCATATTCACATACAAAATGGCTGCGGTAGCCACAGCTGCAGGTTTGACTGCCATTTGCACATTCACCACACTCTGCCTGCATTAGGTTCCTTGCTTTTAATGGAACAGAAAACAAAACTAGATAAAAAACATTATCTATCATCCATTATGCAGAGCAACGGGAGACTGGGAACACTCAACTAACACAGTGCTATGAACTGAGCTGAAGAACTTGCAGGGATAGTGGTAAGTCAGATTTAATCAGCCTTTTCAGTGACCAAGCCAGTGAGGAGTTTTTGTAACAGATTCTCTACTATTTCTGGATTAAATGTGGTGCTGTCAAATCTGAGCTGGCTCCTCATGGAAGTATCTAAATTGCTTCCAGAGGTAAAATGACTCTGGAAACAGTATAGCCAGGAGGTACCTGAGCTCATAAACCATGCTGCTGGGTCTGTCCAGGGTCAAAACCCTCTCTGTCTCCACGATTAATTAAATAACAGCACAAATATCCTGACCATCTGTAATCAAGAGCTGCCTGCACATGAATCACAAAAATATTTTATATCTACTCATTAAAACATTTATAACATATATATATATTTTATATATATAAAACAGTCAATGACACACCAGGATATTTAGTCTTGGACGTGTGACAAGCAGGTGATGTTTCAGTTGATGGCCTGAGGTGGCCCATTTGCCTGAGGCACTGGGAGACATGCTCTTGATTCAGCCAGTGCAGCATGGCTCTAAATCTGCCTAACCCCCACATGCAGGCTGCCTGTTATCTTGCCTTAGTTTGACATGTTGCATCCCAGAGCTATCACAGCCTGGCAGTGTGAACTTTAGGCAGGATCCAACAATAAATCTAACAGCATCAGCAGACTATAATTCTTTGCTTTGATGGTAAGAGTCATTTATCTTTGGCCAGTGAAATATGTGTGCAATTATCATGAAAGAGGATAAAATCCATTTCAGTTATTTGACATCACCATTGAGCCTCACAAAAGAAAGTGAAGACATCAATTAATTATATTTCCATGAAAACACTAATACTGATAGTGTTTTCAAATTTTGCAGGTGGCTCCACAGAAAGAACCCAGCTATTTAATTTTTTTTATTTGCTATCAGCGTTAATGGTATCACAGGCAGCACAACAATGTATGTAGACACCTACAGATGTACTATTTAATTAGAAAGTGTAATTGAAGAAATGAAAGAAACTACACTATACTCACCGGGCTTTACAAGGCTTGTTTTTGTCTCCTTCTTATATCGAGCCAGCTGTGGGTTCCCTTCACTCATTGTCCCTGGACTGAATTTCTTCCTGGAGAAGTCTCCATCACTACCATTGCAAAAACTGATGGGGCTGTTTCCAGCATCAGAAGGAGTCTTAACTGGAGATACTGACTGGCTACTAGGGCAGCCAGTGTCATCTGAAAAGATAAGGGAAAACATCAAACTTTCTAACTAATAAAAACATGAACGTTAGCAGAATTTAAAAAAAAAGTGTTTGGACTGCAACTGTTTACAGTCAGTTGCCTGATAGGCACAACCTTGGCTCTGAAACCTGGTGAAAAGTTACTAGTTTCTCCCATTTTGTGAAGAAGTCCCAAATACCTTCTGGCAGACTAAAATAGCAAGTGCTTGTTTCACTAAGTCTGACAAAATACAAAAGCGGGGGCTACATAATGAAAACTCAGATCTAGAATAAATTCTGGCTTAGCTAGGCTAGGGAATATTACAGCATGAAGGATTGCATATGAGACAGAAAGATGGCTTGTGTAGTGCACACGAGATGAAAAGCAAGCATGGGCCTCGTGCTCTCCTTCCAGATATATTTTTATCTGAACAAAAAGAGAACGACCTACAGTCCATACGCACAAAGTCAGGACTGTCATTTAACTGGAATTAATAAAGGTTTCTCAAAATTGTTTTTCCTTTTAAAGCAACCACAATCACAGAGCTCTTCCATTCTTGACAAGTGGCTGTGAGGTACCTCGTTCTGAAGAGGGTGTGCTATGCACACACTGCTTTTGTTTAAAGCCAAATTCCTCTGGGGCCACACCAGCGCTTCATGGCATCAGCAGTCACCTCGGGAACAGACCTGCGTTCCTGGCCTCCAGGAATACAAACACTCCAGCTCTTAACAATTAAATGCAAAGCAAGAAGTCTGAGCCCAGGTGCAATCCACATATTAAGCATCCCCTTCATCTAGTCACATCTCCTGTAATCTTGAGTAATCACAGCTCCCCTAAAAGTCATGGTGGTTTTAGAGATACACAACAAAACCAAACAGGCTAATCTGACACGGGGAAACCTCGAATATTTACTCTCCTGGAGAAATGTAATTGTTTGCTCTTTCCCAGGACAAAATGAAAATTGCCATCTTCATTATGCATTTGCCCTCTTCTCCCAGTGCATTATCTTTACCTAACACGAAACTCAGAGGTACCTGTAACTGAGCCAAATAATTTGCATGACCATATTGTACTTACCGCTTCCACCCTGTTTGTAATACACGTCAAGTCTGATCCTGCAATGAGCTTTGCATGGGCAGATTGTTTAAAAAGTCAGTATGTGACTGTGCATTTATGAGACAAAAGGGGTACCCCACAACTATCTAACCCCCTACCCACCTGCCTGCCTTCTGCAGGAAAGAGAAGCTTTTGCTAGTGTTAACTACTGCTCCCCCAGTACAGTAGAAGAACCTCATGCTTTCCTGTGAACCAGTTTTCCTTCATGCCTGGCCAATTACTCTGCCCTCACCTATTTGTTCCGATGTTCTGCTTCTCATTTCTCCATGTCCTGCCTCCAATGCTGAGCAAAGTACCTCTAGGTGTTGACCGTCCAAGGCATGTTACATGCATTAGCACTTAACAGCAGCCTGAAGTGCTGCTGCCCAGGCTCCTGCGAAGTGCCAGACATGATGCCAAGCCACGAGGGCAGCCTAGCCTTCTGCCAGAATTACCTCCCAAGGCACAAAGGGCAGTAATGGTGCAAATAACCTAATCCAGTTTAATCATATTTCATTCCTTCAGATCAGCTCAATTAATCCTACAAGCCTTTTGCCATCACACTGCTGCCTTCTGCAACGCAGAATTAGTCCCTAGAAATATACCAGGAAAGCGAAAACCACTAATAAGTTTTTCAGCCCATCCCCACATTCATCCTGACTAAAGCAGGATTGTTGCTCACATGATTTTAGTTTACTGTTTGTCCTTTCCATTTCCATCAACATTGCAATATAACTCAAGGCACAGAAGAGAGAAGGCAGCAATTTCCTCCCAGACCAGCGCCCATTTCCTTTTCTCAGGGGTTCAGAGTCTGTTCTGCAGGGCGAGTGAATGCTACCTACAGGGCAGTGGATCTGCACAGCTGAGTCAGTTACTGAATTGCATTTAAGCAGCTCCTTCAGCTATATCCAAAGCATCTTCTCTTTGGAAGCACACAAACATTTATAATCAAATATATTCAGGAAAAAGTTAAGGTTCATGCAGTTTATTTTTAATTGTTTAGAAGTTTCTCTATGTGGCATTAATTTCAAAACATTGTGTTTTGTTTTTTTTTTTTAAAAAAAAGACAAGAAACAACTATTTACTCCGTCTCTCCACCAATAAAATCATTGTAAGATCTGCACAGGTTTTGCACACCTCACAGATGTGTTTTATATGGGAGACTTTATGTAAAAATAACTCCCAAAACTATAGAGGTGCTACCTGGAAGAACCTCCGGAGCTGATAGAACCTCTAAACAAGGAAAGAACTAAACTAAAAGCGTTAAGAATTAGGGCATTAAAAAAACCAAAAACTCACTGCAATAAGGGAATAGGCTAGCTAGAGAAAGCATACAAAAATAGCATTTAAAAAATACTTTAATTACCATCCCCCCACCACTACCTCTGATACCACACTGGTGACACTATATGATCAGTTTATGTCATATCTACATATCCTCATGTCATCCCTTAAGGACTTCAGCTTTCATTGCAATGGGGCATTTATTAAAGGAACAAATGAGCCTGACACAAAGAAGAACAGCTGTTCTCCACTCATATCCCCTGTGACCTTTAGACACACCAATAACCAGGTAAGCATTCCCACTCGAGCTGAAGTAAATTAATGATTTTATTGTACTCTCTCTCCTCTATTCGTTTGTTATTTTTAATGTAATGTATAACTTCTACTCCTTCTACCTAGTATTAGCCAGAAATGTGAACAAAATTATAAATTTTCCAAATCTAGGGCAAGCTGCAGAGAAACATTTTTCTGTGTCAGCCTTTTGAAGTCAAAATGTTTACTACCACAGAACAGAACAGCTGCATACAAAATACTGGTGCTCATGACCAAATGCAAACAAAGCTTTGCTGTACACTGAGGGGATCCACCTCCCACCAGATCTGCAACTCACTGTTCTGGCACAAGGAGAAGTCCTGGTGAACATTGAGGTTCCATCCAACTGCTCAGTGCAAACCAAATTGCTTGCACTTATCTTCATTCTTCCCTGCTACCGAAGCCTTAACATGCTATTTAATTGTATTTAATTTTGCAGGTGAACTACCCACAGATGAGCAGCACACCGCCCTGTGGGCCCTGACTGCACATCCAGGGGATGCCCCCTCCATCCCACAGACAGCCCGACTGTCTGCCCCGCTCACTGCTGCAGCAACCACCTCTGCATCTCACTCACCAGAGGAAGGATGCATTTGCGGCAGCTGGGCTCAGTATTTCCTGCAGACCTGCAGGCTCCTCCAAACACCTGCTGACAGCTCTGACAGAAGGAGGTGACCTTCATCTGCCCAGAAATGGGCCACGATAAGGAATCTATCTCCAAAGTAGGCAATGGGGTAGCCGGAGCAGATGAGCCCACAATGGGATTCACTTTCTGCTGCAGACATGGTGTGAATGTAGTTTTCAGCAAGGTCAGTTAAGGATTCAGTCCTGTAACTCAGCAAGAGTTTTGCCCCAGGAAGGATTTCAGGTCCAGACTTCTCAGGAATATAGACAGACCTGATTCAGCTTCTCAGGCACGTGAGCATCAGGGAGATGGAAGAGAGAAAGCTGGCAAATAGCTGTGAATGTCCATACTACTGATGTCATCTGTATTATTTACTTGCACAAGAGGGAAAAATGTAAATTTATTACACACAACTTTCACTGCTTTCTTAGCCATATTCATGGTGTCTTTTATCACATTGGCTGCCTCAGAGTGTTCTGGGAGTAGGTTTTCCCTTTGAACATCAGCCGGATTTCATCACTGAAGCTCTGTGTCCAGCCCCTCTCCCAGACCAGACGTGCCTGCCAAGTTTCAAAGCCGAGCACCGGGCAGGCTCTCCTTGTACAAACAACTGGGAAAGCTGCTCAGAGCACTCTGACATCTGCATGCACTAACCAGCTTTCAAATAGTAAAGTATAAACAACAGTGTTAAAGATAGTAATACTCTTAACAACTGACAAAAACATTGTTCTCGTAGACTTTAAGGCCATACATTGTGACTTGATTTTCTCTCATTTTCTGGGCACAGAGGCTTTAGAAGTTTCACTGGAACATGTCTCAGAACCTCCTTTAGAAAAATACTGCCTTTTCCTAAAGGCTTCAAGAAATACCAAATATACAACGTCCTTATATAGTGAATCAAAATAATTAATGATGCTCTTGCTGAGGAACTGCTGACTTATTTATACTTTCCCTCCCAGCTGCCAGATTGAGCTATGCACTTTTATGAATCTGAACTGTCCACCCCCACCACCTGACCCCTATTCCACTGTCCCACTTCCATTTCTTAAGGTTCCCCTGACCAACGTTCAGGCTGTACATACTCTGCATTTCTACTAACAAATGTGGATTCCAGAATTAAACATGGACCTCTAATGAACTTTTAAATATTCAGTGTACCAAGGCAAAACAAGTTTCCTGACTTTTACCTGAAGGTTCCCTTTCTATTCATCCCAGGATCTGTCAGTCTGGGTAACCATGGCTTTGCCAGGATGGTGCACTGTGAGCTGGTTATTGATGGTGAGGGTACCAGCAAGGGCATTTCAGATTATTTTTTTTAGGAGAACCTCCCAATCTGCCCATCCGCTCCACATTTTTTAACCCCCTACATGTTTCTTTGGTCTTCTTTTCATCACCAGTCTTGTAGCACAGGGGTGTTTTATGTATTAATGAAAGTTGCTGACAGACATGAAAGGGAATACATCATCTAGCTTCCACCTGTAAGGCTCTTGCTGTATTAAATGGAGAGAAAGAAGCTCCTCTGGAAAGTGAGTCAGAACGACAACCTAATTCAGGCTAAGTCATCCCACTCCTCTGAGTCACTGTTTGGAGGATCTCACCTCTCTCCATGGATAAGCACAATCACCGTTCTGATTTGGACAGCTGAAGCAGTGAGGTGTAAGGGCTCTCCACCCAGTCAGAAAACATTGCTGATAGGAGATCCACAGTATCATTCTGGAACAGCCAGGTAACACCATAAAAGCAGCAGGATGAAACATAATAGTACAAAATGAGTAGTACACATAGAAAGGCAGAAGTGGAGCATATTCACACCCACACCATGAGGCTCTCAACAGGTAGGAGTCCAACTCCTACCTCATCACAACACTGACTGGCCCTCTGGAGGTACCCTCACCTGCCCAGCAATGATTTAGGGAGCACAGCTTAAAGCAAGAATGTGAATATTCTCCTCAGCTCCTGTTTGTACTAAACAATTTCATTTTTACTGCAGCCATTCCAATAGCTGATTTTATGTAGTTTATGAGGTTAGTAATTTGCTATTATCAATTTGTCACCTGAAAACCTGCAAAATCACACAGACTGCTGAAAAAAGTAATCATTAGTTAACTTTAGTAAAAGTGGAGTCCTAAAAATGCTACTAGTTTAGGTCCTTTTGATGAACTCTAAACTCATTTTACAGCTATTTTAAGATTGGTTTGGGTTGGTATTCAATAAAATTCATGAGAATATCATGTGCTTATGAGGCAAGTGTCTTACCAGGAGTTAAGCACACTAAACCAGAGCAGAAGAGCAACAAAAACTATAGCCCTGTCAGGAAAAGAGAGGAGGCATACTTATACAAAATCCCGCTAAGCAAATTAATTCCACATTTAATCTCCATGTCTCTGCAGACAGAACTCGAATTAACTACGCTCCATTTGGCCTGTGAATGAAGGCAGGCTGGCAGCTCCACCACTCCCCGAGGTCACCTAGAGAGGCTGTGCAAACTCTTGTCCTTGAAGGTTTTCTAGACTCGGATAGGGAAAGCCATGGCTGATGTGACAGTGCTGGAAACAGTCGTGCTTCAAACAGGAGGCTGCATGAAATGATCTCCAAAGGTCCTGCACAACCAACATGCTTAAAGATCATACTTTTCTTTTACATTTTTTAGATATTCCACAACTGGGAACCACCCTGTTTTCCCCAGTCAGTCTTTCAAACTGGAACTATTGATTTTAATGTTGTAGTCATAAAATCTAACCAAGCAGTGAGGTAAGCAAAATCAAAACTAAACATCTTCAACTCCTTTTGTTCATTGCTGAGGTTCCTATCATTAATGTACAGGTAACTTTTACACCTGCTCCTCACCAGCCCCTATGACCTTGCTTCCATCACACTCCACAGGCTGACCATTAACTGTCACTACTGAAAATTTAGTATGGAAGTTGCTCACTGAATTCAGTAAGAGGTCTTCTGCTCATCCACAGCATGGTATGAATAGTGACAGCTCAGATTATGTAGGAGAGGGAGGGGAAGAAGAAAAAAGATGCACTGGTCCACTCCTACAGCTCAGGCATCTTTTACAATGCAGTATTTCTCATCAACATGTCCTTAAAGGTATCTGCTCTTGACATCTGACTGAACAACAGCTAAGCTACACTGAAGCACCAAATTTTAATTGACTTTGGCAGCAAATCTACTAATCTTCCTTCAATTTGAACATCTCACTAACAAGCAGGACCAACATGAGTTCTGGGAAACCATCTGTAAAAAGAACTATGTTATTGTGGCTTACTGGCTTTGTCATTACGTGTATCGCACCACTAATGGTATTAGTATTGTAGAACAATTGCATAAAGGCTTACTAGCAAAAATATCAGCAAAAATAGTACTGTTACTAGGAGAGCACTGAGAGTACTAGGAATAGCACAGCTCATACAGCTTTGATGTCACATCACAGATAACATTTGGACAAGGGGCTTAAGATGACAAAGAACAGAACCCTATTTGAAAATTTTAAAGTAAAATTTTAACTAAAGGTGAGGACAAGAAAGAGTCTGAAAAAGAGACAAAGGAGAATCTTGTTGTTCAGTAGGGTTTTTTAAGCACTTTAGTAGGCCTCACTGTTGCTACCTCAGGTGGGAGAGCCTTGATTACATCCAGTATAAGAAATATTACCCATTTAATGTTAACATTATGTGAAATATATGTGTATATATAGATGGGTTTCTCTGTGTGTGTTTCTATGTGTTTAATTCCATTATGCAGCAAAGGAAGAAATTATAAGTATTCTATCTAATCTTGAAGTACCATTTTTGGCACTAAATACCTTCAATAGACAACACGGAAGTTTGTAGCTCTTCCTCAAATGGTACAACATATTATACTCCTTTGTTCACATACAGCTCTGCCTCCATGGCTGACAGCAAACCACTGTGAACCTCACAGCTTCAACAATCACTTCATAAGGTTGCACATTTTATCTTCTAATGGAAGGAAACGACATATATTCTATCATATATGCATAAATATACATATATATTTTATACATTTTTGTCTCTTTTTAAACTGTCCCCAAGCCCAGACTGGCACTTAGCATCACCACAGAACCCACTCACTCTATTTGGTGATAGATACACATCAAAACACTCTTCCAAAATTTCAAGGACATATATTAATCCTTTAAATGTAGGGTTAAAACAAGTCATGTAGAATTTATTTTAAAACATCAAGATTATCTTTTAATACAAAATAAATCAAAGACTTCTGATTAAAGTTTCATTCCTGCTACACATTGTGACACTCTTCAATATGCATGACAATATTCAATTTGATAGAAAATTGCATGAAAAGCACTTAAATCCAAAAGTATTAGATTACACATTGGTGGCGAAGAAATGACACAATATAGTTTAGAATTCAGTCCATAGTACACAGCAAGCTGCAATAAACAGGGCACTAGAAAGGATGAAGTACTGCCTGTTCTCAGGACACCATCCAAAATGTGCCAAAGAGAACGGGAACTCTTCTGCTGACCTCAGGAGGCTCTAGGTCAGGCTTTAAAGGTTCACAGTGCTGACAGATACATAAAAAGGTGACAACAAACATTCAAAAGGTCAAATAGTTTGGCTTCCAGATGTTGTTGTGCGGCACAGGAACAAAAGGATTGTTACTTACCAAGAGGGAATAAATAGTGAAGTTGAAAAGGACGCAGTGAAAGTCCCAAAACTGAGGAATGAGTAAACTTTGCTCATTAGTACCTAGGCACTTTTCTCATTTCCGTGTTTGGAACAGATCTCTGCACCACAGAAACAGAACTGGTGGTTAACAATATGAAGCAATAATAAATTATTGCACATAAGGCAGCCCAGCAGGAAATTCTCCAGGGAAGCAGCAGTGAGAAAAGGAAGCATGTCACCAGTGTCACCCTTATGCAAAGGCCACAGATGCATTTTTGAAAGCAGATTTTGTTTCAACGTTTCTGTAAATTAATATCACAGTGATTACTCGACTGCCTTAGAGAGTGCTGCAAACAAGTGCACTGGAAAAGACCTCCTGAAGTTTTAAAAAATGGCAAAAGGCTGTGAAAAGCATAGCATCAAGGACTGCAGGAAAGAGAAGCTAACTTTCAGCATCACATATTTGAGCACTTTTAAGATATCTCTTTGATTCAGTAATGCAGACTAAAAAAATACAAATAAACCAGTAAGGAACTACTTAAACAAAATACTTCTTCATATAACAAGAAAGAAGAATGGAAGAACTCTCTGTTTCCATAATAATACATATATATGTACATACATGTATATGCACACACGCACACACAGATAATAGGAGTAATTATTTTCAGTAATTTACATTCACTCTCTGGCCTCAATCTGTTGACTTGTTAAAATACTGAAAATACGTTTTCCTCTATCTTTTTCCATTCAGAAATAGATATTTAAGTAGACACGTTTCAATAGTGTAGCCTCCAAGGCTAACTGATTTACAATACAAACTACTTCAATGCTCTAGTGAAGAAATTATTTACCCGAGTGTGAGAAGGTGCAGCTTTTTGTCCAGTAACACCCGTACAACCCTTTTCTTCTTGTCTGTGGCTAGCAATATGAGCCACACATTCACATGGACTTTAATAAGCCTGCCTAAAGCCTACATGCTTTTTTTGATACATGCACTACGAACTCAGCCCCACCATCCATGGACAGCTGGGGCAACTGGAAAACAATCTCTGAGTTCAAGGGGACTGTGCACAGGGGCAAGTGAGCGGGGAACAGTAACATTGAGACTCCTGCTGCAGGGTCCATATGCCAGGGCTTTACAGTGCAGCCGCAGTATGGTGGCACACGAGTGTTGGCCTCTTCTCCCAAGTAACAAGCAACAGGACAAGAGGAAGCAGCCTCAACTTCTGCCAGGGAGGGTTAGATTGCATATTAGGAAAAATTTTGTCAAGCACTGGAACAGGCTGCCCAGGGAAGTGGTTGAGTCAGTGTTCCTGGAGGTATTTAAAAGACACACAGATGTGGCACTTAAGGATATGGTTTAGTGGCAGACTTGGCAGTGCTGGGTTAATGGTTGGACTCTATGATCTTAAAGGTCTTTTCCAACCTAAATATTTTTATGATTCCATGACTGTATATTTATTGTGTCATGCATTTAAACAACAAGATTTTAAAAAAATCGTTTTTACTGTTTTAAAAGAGAAGTTTACAAAATAAGCATTGAACCCAGATCTTGAAATTTGAAAGGAAAAGCAAAAGAAGCTTCAACTCCTATGTTTGAAAACTTTGTTGAAGTGAGTCACAATCATTCATGTACAGAGACACTACTGGTTTTCGTGGCCCATAGTACTATGCATTCTAGTTAAAGAGGTGATTTGCAGGTAAACCTGAGGAAGGAGAAATTGTTTGCTAAGGGCATGAAACAGGTCCTCTGGCTCACAGAGTCTTTTGCTGAATCAATTATTAAATGCCCAAGTGCTTCCTGCAAAGCTGCATCTCAGTTAACAAAGTGCCGCTGCATTACCTGCAGAAATTCAGGCAGCTGGCCCTTGAAGAAAGGCTGAAGGAAAGCTTGGGCATCATTATAAAGGGGGCAATAATTTCCTATTCATAAGGAGAAATTCAAAAAGCTATTCAGAGGCAGAAACCAGAAAAAAGTAAAAACCAGATTAGCTTCCTTTAAAAATGTAAAGTTAACAGACTGTTACTGAGCTTAGCATGGCCAGGCTGCCTTCGACCCAATATACAACTAGCTTGGTATCAAAGGACATGCACACAAAAATCAAGGATAATGCCCCACCCTAAGTATCTTCTTTCTTACAAGGCAAACCCTGTAACTGGAATTACCAAAGGCAGCCCAGCAGCCACTCTGCCAGGGACCCCTGAGCAGATGATTTGTTCACGATGTTTAAGATTGCACTATCCACCCAACTGACAAGGTAAGTGTGTGCAGCCACTTCACAACCAAGTGCAACTTATGAGGAAAACACGCATGATTCGTGCAAACACTCAGTAGCAGTTGAGCCAGACGAAGCTTCTGGGAGAATGCTTTTTCATCGTTTGACATCACACGAGTTCTGTGGCTGACATCCAAGCCAAAGAAGGGCAGTGGCTGAAGGGAGAGAAGTGTTCCCATAACAAATGACAAACAGGACCCCAGATGCGGTAAGATTTTTAAGGAAGGGTTGTGCATGGTGAATACTGACACAAAGGCTCAGCTTGCCTACACAACATCCAGAGAGCATTCACGTTCACTTGGCAGAAACAAAGCGTATTAAAAACACATTTCATCAGGAATATCACAGGCAAAACTAACAGTCTCGCCATGTTTCATATGGACTTACAAAGCAAAACTGACAAAGTCAATTGCAAATAACTGACCAGCCTCATCAAGTGAGTCTGATGAAATCACATAAGACAAAGAAGGAGCTGATCGCATAAATTTAAAACTTAGCCAGAACTAACAACTTCTTTAAAAGAAATTAAGCATTAAGACACAGGGCCTCTTATCTGTTGCCAAGTGGTATTTTTTGCTGTTGCCACCATGCTCACAGCAATGCCATGGTTCCCAAAGGCTCCCCCAACCTAAACCAACATTAACGATACCTAGAAGACCCTGCTGCTCTCATTTAGAGTGCAAGAAGAAACCCAAGCTTTCACTTATATGTTGTGACCGTTGTAAGCACACAGAGAAAATGGACAACCTCAGAAGCTCTAGGGAATCAACCAGGAAATACTATTTAAATGGATGAGGAAACGAGGAAATAATTTCTGCTGGGGGAAAAATAAATCCACCCATTATGACCACTTGGTGTCAATGATAAAGGAAGACAGGCAGAGAGCAACTTGTCAAGAGAAAGGTAAAGAGGAAAGGAATTATTCCAGGGGTCAATTCACACTGTCTGCTGCTTATCAAGAACCTTTTGGAGTTTAATGCTACAAAGAAGTTACAAAAATACATTTATCCAAACACTCATGAGCTTTTTCATACTGCATGACACTACTATTAATACTATTCATCTGCTCATCCTTTCCAAATTTATTGCTAATTTTAAATCCACTTTCTGCACATGCCAATTCTCAATTAAGATGAAGCACCAGGAGAGTCAAGTTAGGGGCTGCAGCCCCTCCACTCACCTCTCCACACAGTTCTTTGCCAACCCCTCCCCAGAAACAGGAACCTGCAGCCACTGGGGAATTTCAATCTAAGATTCAATTTTATCTATGATAAAGAAGGATCGTAATTAGAAGAAAGGGAAGCAATGTCAGGGAATGAGGAAGTCAAGTCAGTGACTGTTGTCATACCTGCACCACGGTGAAAAACCCATTGAACCTATCAGCAACAAACCCACATACTGGGATGGAGGGCAGTGCCTTGGCTGATCCTTGGCTGCATAAGGTTTGATGACTCCCAGCGGTCCAACTGAGTAGCGCATACCTGTATGGGTGCTGCAGGCAGCTGGAGAAGCACAAAGCTCTCAGTATGGGAAAAAATCAAACTAAATCAACGCAGCATTCATGGAAGAATAACTGATGAGTAAAGGAAATAAAAACACAAGCAGTTGTGCATAAGAGGCAGGTTAAGAGACCACCATCACACTCTTGAATATCTCTGTGAAAGGCACCTTAAAACTATCAAGCCGTAAGATCAGACACACCCAGAGTAAATACAAAGCTCTGCTGAGACTCAAGGCAGCTTATATATAGTGCAGTGGGACAGCAAGGGTATTTGGCAGCTCTGCGTTGAGCAGATCTGAAGAACATGGTATAAACCCAAAAGATATAAAAAGGAATGTCAGCAACCAGGATGAAAGGCTTGTCAACACACAGGGAAAAAAAAAAGTCGGGATAAAAAGGAGCCATTTGGGAGAGATCATAAAAATAATATATTTCTAGAAAACTTCAAAAGATTTTACTTCTTTGTAACACGCAAACTCAAGCAGATAAGGTAGAGTGATCCCAAAGGCATGGGAAAAAGACTTCAGCATTCTTACAACAGTATGTTGTTTGCTTAATGCTCTGCATTGTTCATTAAACAATAACCAAACAGATCATTCCGCTGTGCCTGAATTGCAAAATCCATCCAAGCAAGACTCAAACACAGCTATTGTGTTTCTCATCTAGGAAAACTGACCATTCTTGTACACAGTGTCCAATAGACTGCTTTTCCTTAAAAGAATTGGAAAAAAAATCTGATCCACTATAGTGAGGACAGAGATAAATATGAGCGTTTCTGGCTGTTCCCAGGAAAATCTTTGGTAACTGGAATACTTTACGAATAAACAAAAAGGAAGTTTAGGAACGTGCTCTGATATTCACTATTACAAAAATACTTGTAATAATTCAGATTTTTAGTTAGACAGAGAATGTTATGCTCTCCAAAACGCCATTAAAAACAAATGTTTAGTCACCAAAATATCTTCCATATTACCACACACATATAGAGCCCAAGGTGTTCATGATGCGACCCTCAGTGCTGTTATCCAAGTGCATGATGTCATATGTAGTGAAGAGTTTGACTGAATTAAAAGGTTAGTCACCACTAGTAGGTATCTGAGTCATTCACGGCTAGCTGAGGCACTTAAATTGTGCTACACTCAACACAGAACAAATATTTAATATAAAGAAATCTGGTTTCAAGTTGTCCCCGACATAAAGGCATATACTTATTTTGAAAAGCAAGTGACACTTTTGTGGTCTACAGTTGGGGAGTAGTAATTTACTTCTGATGTATCACCCAGCCGTTGCCCTCTCTGTCGAGAAGACATCATGTGCAGCTCACATCTGCCAACATGCTTCTCAGGAGTGGCCTGAATTCTCAAATAAACAGAACTCAATTCAATATGACAGTGAAAACTTCACCTGCATATTTTGTTCCGATTAATGCACAGAGATCATCGTCACAGAACCAAAAGGAAATGCAGTATCTGACCTGTGTCTGATACCCGTAATAGCAGCTCCCCTGTTTAACAGACCCTTTGATTACGGGCTTTTCAAAATGCCTCAAACCCATGCTGCAGTTTTTAAGGCAAATCTTTCTTTTTAAGGCAACTCTTGTGCTGCAGTAAAACCACCAGCTTTTTAGCAGCGGATAGCTGAACTTGAAATGGAAACATCTGGTGTCGCTTACGGACATGTATTAAAAGAACAGATACTGGATTTCCCTGGAAAAATCAATGGTTGCCCTTCTTCATCTGCAAAGCAGGATGCTGACGCAAGCCCAATACAGGGATGCTGCGTCCGCGGGTGACCGCGGAGCCTCAGGGCTCGGCGTGGTGGGACCCCCCCCATGACCCCCAGGGGCAGGGCTGGGCCGGGGGGGATATCTGTCTGCCATACCTGAGCAGAAGCTGTTACTGCTGACGGTCCTGGCGGAACCCCCGGAGGAACTGGGCGGGTTGAATTCCCGGCTCTCCTCCTCCGAAAAGGGCGACTCGGAAGCGGGGGATACCTTCTGCTGCGGCCGCAGGACCAGGCGGGGGATGCGGCTGCGGGACACCTCCTTCTCCAGCTGCGTCTTCTGCTCCTGCTCGGGAAGGGGCACCTTGATGTTAAGGCCCCCTCGGATGCGCCCTCCTCCTTCCACCTTCGAGGCAGGGGCACGCAAACCCCGGTCCCCCCCCCGCCCCTCCAGGGGCGGGGGGGGGGGCCGGGGTTTGCCTGCCCTCCTCGGTCCCCGCAGCCATCCCTGCCGCCCCCTCCGTCCCCATCCCCATCCCCTCACCTTGCTGCTCTCCCGCAGGGGCCCCATGGCTCCTCAGTCGCCGCGCAGCCGAGGAGGGGCACCTGGCATGGGCCGGAGGGATGCGCTACGCCCGCCTTGCTGCTGCCGCTGCTGCCGCTGCGGCGCTGGGGGTGGCGGAGCCCGGCCCGGCCCCGCCGCCGCTCCCCGCCCCGACACGTGGTGCCGCCGCCCCCGCCCGCCCCGGGGGCGCCGAGCAGGTGCGGGAAGGGGTCGCATCCTCCCGCCCCGGCTCCTCATCCCCGGGATGCGGCCGCATCCCCCCGACAACCCCCGGCGGTGGGCTGCCCCGGGGAACCAGCCCTCTGCCCCCCGGTCGCAGAAGGAGCATAAACACGCTAAAAATACGCGTGTGCGGTGTTACAGGTTTCACGCTGGGGCACCAAGCCAGGTACGGAACGGCGGGCAGATGTTACCGGTGCTAATATGATGGATGTATATAGCTGTATAAATAGCAAAATGCGTCAGATGTTCTCTGCTCGTTATTACTGGATGACAGCGTTTTATGGAACATGTGGAGACCTAAAAACTTACTCGATTCTCAGGCAACACACTGCATAGTATAATTACTGTATTGCCTCCCTTACCTTTAATTGTGGTAATTGTTGTTGACTCTCCTTATTGATTAATGCACACATGCTAACCTTGTTCACCTGCTCCCCAGAGCAGGTGTGCTTATAAAGACATGCATTTATTAGTAGGACTGTGATCTGGGCTATATGCGTATCTACGCAGTGGGTGAAACAGGCCTCTTTTCTACAAAGAGGATGATGAAATTTTCGGTACGAAGCTCATTTGAGATTCATGAACAGGAGTTCATGAGCTTGCAGGAGCTGTGCTTTCAGCAACAGTATTTTTGGGCAAAGATTTCCTTTGCATGTGTGCTTCCTGCAAAGGGCCTCAATCCCTGTTGGGAACTTCTGTTTGCTATTAGAGCATAAATATTAAATACTGTCTCAAAAATAATTAAGAGCAAATGTGTCTTTTATGAGCAGTACAGAGAACATACCATCAGTAATAGGAAAGGTGATGCATTCACCTAGTCCTCAAAGAGGAAAGGGGACACTGGTGAGTACTGACACACTGATTGTTGCATATACAAAGGCTTATAATTACTAATTTATTAACCTGGCATCAGGATTAGATCCATTACTTATGTAGAGCTCCAAGCTATGCTCTGCCAAAAGGTGATACCATCCTCCCCTGGCAGTGTCAAGGCATCTACAATTCAGAGAAGTGAGATATAAGTGAGCTGAAAATAAAGCTTAAAATTCATGTATTAAAAGGTCAGTGTGCTTATAAGATATCTTCTAAGCACTGGAATACACCTTTCTGAGGCACAAAAGAGCAGGAAGAATCCTGGACCTTTCCATACTGCTCCAAGTCTGTTTCCATGGAAAATAGAAAATTGCAAATTGAACATTTTAATCACACAAATTTCCTCTTCCTTCAGGTGCACCTTGCCTTCAGGGCACCTGAGACCGTAGGCGGCTTCTGTGAGCCACGCATTGCATGTGTGTGGTGGAAATTTCCCATGTACATTTACAAAGCTGTTGTACTGGTAGAAAGAGTGAGAAGAAGCTGTGCAGCAGTGCTGCCATTGCCATAGTAACTCAGCTCGAGAGTTGATGATGATGATCCAATTGTCGGAGCCTGCTTTATCTTTTTCCATTTCAAGCTCAAATTTTTGCTTTGCTAAGAAACAAGATATGAAAAGTGAAGTCTTCAGGCTGCCTGAGGATTCATAATGGGATGTGATTCCCTTTCATCTCCTCTTCTCTTTGCATAGAGATTTATAGCCTTATCATAAATCATAAACCAATCATTAACTTTCAAGCAAACATTTTTTTTTTACCCTTACAGTCCATGTATATCTTAAATATTGAGGAAATAAACCACTTTTCAGCTTATTAAAATATTTTTAATGTGCACTAGTTAATCACCAGTACTGGGAGGAACACATACTTGACATGATCATGTGATACCACTCTTACCTCCTCTTGATGTCTTTTACAAACCAGCACTATTGCTGTATTACCTATACAACTAATTTTCATAACCAGGACGTAACTCTGAACAAATCTGTATTTTTTGTGCAAAGGAAAAATATCATACATTCGTAAGGGCCTCAGAAAACCTACAGAACACAACATCTTCTTAGGCTTTTTCTTGCTCTACTCCCTCCTGAAAAATAACAGCTCTCCAGGAAGCCACAGAGGGCTGCAGATTCAGCAGAAGCGCCTGGACTCCAGGAGCTGCCAGGGGAAGCTGGGCACCAAGCCAGCCCCTTGGGTTAGACCTTATGCTTTGCTGAAAGGGGAGCAAGGTACGTGGAAGCAGTTTTTATTCCAGGCTTTGCTACTAAGATTTTCACTCAGATGGAGTGCTCCTCCAGAAAAAGTTGCAAGGGAGAGAAGAAGGGGTGAATTATAGCTGGCCATGGAGTACGTTTTGCTGTTACGTCTGCTTCTGTTCTGCTGCTATCTCTGAACTTTCTCAGTGGGAGGGGAGTGGGATTCTAATCCGGCAGAGTTTTGCTAGCCAGCAGTTAGTTGTGTCCTTTAGCACAGATGCAAGGAACTCAGTGCATTGTTGCTTCCACATCTGAACTGCTAAGAGAAAAGCTTCAACTGATGTTTTTGCAAAGCTTTCTGTGCAATTTGGTTTTGTAAGTTTATTTGTTCCATCTGATGGTACATTGTTTCTAGACATCTGCAAATGCTGTTTTCCAGTTTGTTTTCTTGCAGTGTAGTATTCTTGCTCATGAGCCGTCAGAGTAACAGTGGTACGGCAATGGAGTAAAGGTCTCAGCATCCTAATTAAGGACCCAAATACCTCTGTTTGGAATCAGGCACTTCAGAAGAACAAGTGAAAAAAATACCGTATCCAGGAGAGAATCAGTTAGAGCTCAGCAGTACACACAACGGTACCTTTGCACCCTTCAGCACAAGAGGTTTATTCATACTGCCAGCAGAGACCAAATCTCAGTTGAGACCTTCTCTGTGGTACAAATACATACTGCCTTTCTGATTCCATGAATTTTCCTTCTTTTCTGTGCAGTAGTTCAGTTTCAGCAAAAAGGCTTCCACTCCTAGCTCACTTTACTTTTGACCAGTCCCTCAACAGAGTGGAAGAAAGCAGGACTTCTAGGAAGTCAGAGGCTGTAGTCTCCTCCCCAGGTGGCAAAAGGTGTGGAACTTGAATCTGTCATTTTCTTTTTTTCATTTTTCATTTTTTATTTTTTATTTTTTTTTATTTTTTGTGTAATAATTAAAAGTCTGAACAAAGATTCCTGCCTTAGGTGAATGAATTCTAAATAAATAGTCACCACATGCACCTTTGCTAATTTTATGCTGTCATCTGTCATCATTTGGCAGTTCTGTATACTTGCAAAATTTGATTTTGTGGGGAAGTGGCATGGCTTCTGAACTCAGTTTATGGGCTGGAGGATGCTGGTTCAAAACCAGGCTGGCTTATTGCTCAGATCAGGACAGTTCTAAGTTTTTATAACACTGAAAGCACTTGTGAACATTTGGGGTTAAAACCAGAGAGGCATTTTCTGACCTTATATTCATTGGGGTTGGGTGGCTTTCCTGCAAAATTATTTTGAATTGGGGAGTTTTGGTGCCTAAATCTGCCTAAATTCAATTTCAGGTGGCTGAATTTTTCTTTTAGGTTTGGCACTGGGCTTTCACAGGTCAGTGGAGTGCAGACAATACCTTATACTGCTTCAGGACCATAGGCCAGGTTTTGTTTTTGAATCACATCTCTCCCTGAGGTCAAAGGAAAAGCTGAATGGGGCAGAGGGCAGAGCTGGGCCCTGTAATCCTGATACTACATGATTTCATTAATGCAGGCACATAGCTGGTAATGCTTTTGTCCATGACCTATAGAGCATCTGTACTTTGCCAGCTGAGGTCTATGATGCTTTGATATTTTTTTTCCCACCTGAAACATGAGAATGATGTTGACGTTAGGTTTTCAGAGTTTGGAAATGGATAAATGTTAGGAAGCTTGTGAAAGCACATGAAGCTGGAGAAAATGAAGAAAACACTGTGAATTGTCAATATTAGAAATAATTGACGTGGAGATCTTCTTTAAACATCTACTTTGCAACCAAGTGATTAATATACAGGTGAGCAATTACAGTGAAAAAGCATTGCCAAGTATACAGGACTGTTCATTTGCAATCATGTATATTGGTATATTAGTAAGGATAGGACAGATAGAAATGGTGGAGAAATTGGAACTTGGAGAATTATAAGATTACAGATAAATATAAAATGTCAGACTCAAAATTATTTTCCATAAAGTTTATAGATGAAAAATCAGATAAACACATTCATATAAATGCAAAAATAGAGAAAAAAATACGAAACATATAAGTATTCAATGACTATCATATATATGGATTTCATACTTACGAATTCTACTTGTACATCTGTTATTTTGAATGACTGATGGAAAACAGACATTTTTTCTGCTTTAGAAACCAGAAGTGCAATAAAATTAAAATCCAAGTGCAAAGCCCTGCACCTGAGTCAGGGCAATCCCCAGTACCACTGCAGACTTCCGGGTGGATGGATTGATAGCAGCCCTGCGGAGAAAGACTTGGAGATACTGGTGGATGAAAAACTGTACATGAACTAACAATGTGTGTTTTCAGCCCAGAAAGCCAACCATATCCTGGGCTGCATCAAAAGGAGCATGGCCAGGAGGTTGAGGCAGGTGATGCTCCCTCTCTACTCTGCTCTGGTGAGACCCCACCTGGAGTACTGCACCCATGGCAAAGACATGGACCTGTTGGATTGAGTCCAGAGAAGGGCCACAAAGATAATCAGAGGGCTAGAGCACCTCTCCTATGAAAAGAGGCTGAGAGAGTTGACGTTGTTCAGCCTGGAGAAGAGAAGGCTCTGGGGAGACCTTATTGTGGCATTTCAATATATAAAAGGTTTTTATTAAAGAAAGATAGAGACTTTTTACCAAGGTCTGTAGTGACAGGACAGGGGGCATAATTTTAAATTAAAAGAGGGTTTACACTGGACATATGGAAAAAATTTTTTATGATTACAGTCATGACACACGTGATCAGGCCGCCCTGAGAAGCTGTGGATGTCCCATCTTTGGAAGTGTTCAGAGTCAGGCTGAATGGGGCTTTGGCCAACCTGATCTAGTGAAAGATGTCCCTGCCCATGGCAGTGGGGTTGGACTAGATATTCTTTAAAGGTCCCTTCCAACCATTTTATGATTCTATGATCTCCATTCTAACTAGTTCAAATGAGTTCCAGTTCCTGAAGGAGAGTAACACCTTCTAGTTTGTTTATCAGATGCATTGATCCTGTTTTTCTGTTCAGATAGGTTGTGTAACGTATCAGCAGATCTCACTCAAACATTTCGCAAATGCTAAAAAACCCACCAACTGGTGATAACTATTTTCATAGCAATATTTTATGTTAGAAGTCTTCAGACAAGTACCTGAAAAATTCTCTCATTATCTTTTAAAAATACTGGAACATGAGAGAAAGATGAGAAGAATATGAATATAATTTTAATATACAGAAAAGGGCAAAAGGGAAGCACTGCTTTGTGTTAATTGGGCAAAATAAGAGAATAATTCATTTGGGACTCTGGCAACACAAACCACATGTTAAAAATTTAACTAATAGCTACTGTATGTCTTTATAGGAAGCATACCTTGTAAAAGAGACTCAGTTAGATAGAATGCATAACATTAAAAAAAAATACAGCCAAATTCAAAGAAAAACATCTGGGACAAATAATAAAGCTCTGCCAACACGATGGGAAAGTGTTTTGGAAAGCAATTATGAGAAAAGTACTTTGGGCCCATAGTAGTGAATGTCTCAATGTGAGTTCTTAGGCCGTGGCTGCGGTTAAGAGAACTAATGCCAAAGAAGTGGAATATTTAGCTGAAACAGTGGAGTGATCTTGCCTGTGTACACAGTGTAAGATGTCTGCTGGAACAGTCAGTTCAGTTCTAGTGGGGAGGAGTTCAAGGGAGATGTTTTCTGTAAGACATTTATTTACTCTGACTTCTGACAAGAGTTGTGTGATCTGTTTCTACTAGACAGATCTCTGTCAGTACTACTCAATGAAATGCAAGCAGAAAGCAACCTAAAACACTGCACATGGTGTAATCAATAACCCCAGTTGCATTAGGGTTTGGTGTGATGTTGCTGAAACATCAATAGTCAAGGAAGATAGATTGTTCCGAGATGGACACATACATAATGACTCTTACCTAGTTTTGAAATCTTTTTTCTTGGAGTAAGCATTCCCCACTTGTATCTTGGCTCACTGGATATTAGCCAACCATCATTTAAACTGGGGGGTATATGTATGGTGGATCGGACAGAGGTGCTTTTTCATATTAAGTCAGAATGAGTGAGAAAGCAAATAGCAGTGGTATTCAACTGTTAATTATTTCTGAATGCTGCAGCTCCTGGGGTTATCAAGAAAATAATTTAAGTATCTCACCTTATTTTCCTCAGTACCTCATGTATGTTTCCATAGTATATAGCACTTGCAGCACACAGTGGATAGAAAAAGATTGGGAATCTGGACTGAAGTACCACTTTGAGAGGCATAGTTGACGTTTTTAGTTCTGTCTGGAGACAAGTGTCTCTTGATGAATACAGCACTTGTGACAGGAGGTTTATGACCCCAAAACAGGCATCTGAGAAGTGTCTGCTCATTTACCGTACACACCTAGTGGGATCTCTCCGTTCTGAGGAGTAAAAGTTTTATTTCTGAGCCACTTTTATGCTGTTCTTATCCTGCAGGTTGAGTCTGATTTCCAATGCTCTTCAGTGTGGAAAAGACAAAGGATGCAGTGATGCTTGTATATCAGAAAGTTTCCCAGAATTCAAGCACACTGTTGCAGAGGTCTTTAGGTGAGCCTGAAATTGGTTGATGACATTTGATATGGTTAAGAGGATAAGCTCTCACTGATATGGAATCTAACACGGTTCTTATGAGCTCTCCCCTTTGAATCAAAGTAATGCCTTGCCAATTACCACATGCTTCTGGCAAAATGTAATGACTGGAACTAGGACAAATTTCATCAATATATGGGAACCCTTGCACTGAGCAAAAGGCAAAATAGGAGACCATCATGGTGGAGAAGGAGACAAGGGCTAGCACGTCCCCACAGGCTCCATTGTATGAGCCTGAAATTGCTGTATGTGCTGTAGCCAGATGAGACGTGGTATAGGAGGTGACGATCACTATTAAGTCCCTGGGAAGCAAACACAAGGTAATGGGGAAAGGATATCTAGGGTGCAGTTGTGATCCAAGACACTTCTGGCCAAAATAATATGATTTCCCATGCTCACTATATGAAGCACAAATCCATCTGTACTGCCACTGAAATAAGAAAAGCAGTGTAAATGGTATACAATTCTCAACATCAGTAGCTGTACAATTTAAAGGAAGCGCAGAAACTGTGTTAGCAGAACATTATAATTTGAGCTCAGGATAACTGAATTGAATTTTAACCATATTTCACAAGTAACAGTAATGAAGAATGGTCAAAAAAGAGACTTTTTCTCTCATGTCCTTTTAAATAACAAAAATGTGAACTGTACTTCCCCCCTCAAATTAGACTTTAAAAAGCAAGACTTTTACAAAGTCTTTTATCCTAATTATCTTATTAAGTACTCTATCAGTCCTTCTGGGTTGCTTTAATAATAAAATCTGGGATTTGAATGTTTTTTTTCAGTACTGAGGCCCTGTGCCTAGCAAGCAGAAATTTATATATGGGTATTCATTTATAAATTAGATCATGAAAAAATGAACAGCATCAAAGGAACCAGAAACACAGCTTTTATTTATTCAAATGATGATATAGTGTTTATATTTTGCTCTTATCCTTCTGAGCCTGGTCTTCTGTCAACTTCACAGTATCAATATATATATCATATATGTATCAAGGATCATATCATAGTTATTCTCACCATCCTGCTCTTTTTCCTTTCTCCTTTTAATTGATGTTCTTGGCTAGACACTTATCCAGCAGTGCCCTCCACATAGGCACTCTCTGGGAAGGTTTAAAGCCTGAACTATGAACAGGGACAAGGCCTTTTGGCTGATTTTTCAGTATCTATTGCAATGTGCTCTTGAACAGGCTCCATATGAACAATACATGACAATATTAATAGGAGTAAATGATAAAGCTTAATGCCTTCAACAACAGAAAAATTGTCGGGATACCAGTTGGGCTATAAATTCTTCAAGTGATCAGACAGATTGTGTAGTCCTTGATGGCTTTTAAATCAATGGTGTAAGGATTTTGGAGAGGTGTGTTTGTGATTCATGTGTGTGGTTCCTGACAGGTACATTCCTGCTTGATAACATCCCCATGTGAACGAGTTATGTTGTTTACATTGTCTCATTCCCTTTCAATAAGAGAATTGTGCTATCTGGGTCAATTAAAAGTCAAATGCCACATTTTTATCTAGGCATCAACTTTCAGACAATGGTAGTATCATATTTTCCACAACAGTCAGTAAATAACAGTGACACGGCTTTGATACAAAGGCTTGTGAAGTTTCTGAGAATACTGAATATGCATAAGGCAGAAATAGAGCATTCCATTTTCAGGAAAAGAGGTGTGTTTGTAGGGCGGCTGGAGAACCTTACTGTTATTTAGAAATGTCAAGAAGAGAAAATGAAATTTTTAATCTTTGTTTTGCATCTCCTTTGATAATTTTATTTACATTGTAAGTTTGCAATTTTTATTTCATTTTTCTCTAAAAGCAGACAAGATAAACAAGAAGGTATTTTTTACTGATCCTGAATTGTCGTCCATGTCAAATATGCTGTTGATTTATAGTCTAGTTATTCAGCTGAAAGAAACAGGTCCAGTTTGAGCCATGAACTTACATTATGGGTAAGAATTAAAGACTACATCAGCCTCCCTTACCTCTTTGTTCAGACTCAGCTGCACTTTGCAGACGTTGCCCTTCTCTCTGGACGAGGCCCTTCAGCTATAGCCCAGCACGATGGCAAAACTCCTCCTGAGATATGTGTTGGCTCACACCCTGTTGTTCCAAACTTGCTGGAGGCACTCAGCCAGCAATCCCCAGCTGCACACGTCTGACACCCAGTCCCCTGACTCGGTTTAACTGCTAATTGCACCAAATGCCTCCTAGAATTTGAGTGCAGGGGAAACAGGGATGCAGCAGGGCAGGGTCTTCTTGCATTTCCCCCTAGCCTACCCTATATTAAAATAGGCAATGGGAACTGGGAACTGGCTCCCTGTTGCTTTCACTAGCAAAAAAGAAAGCTGCCTTGTAAGACTGTAACATGCTGGCAGGGCAGGGATCTGTGTAAGTGTAGGGGACAGGAAGGAAGCCTGTCAGAATGGATTTTACGTCCAGTCCCCTGCAGGAGGTGTCCTGGGTGCAGTGACACCTGTCACAGCTGGATTTCAGCATCCCCTGATGCAGCACAAAGCAGGTGCTGGGCAAGCTTCAGTTCAGGAAAGACTACAGGATCAGGCTTGAATATTTCTGAAATATGATTCAATCCCATAGTCCTTGTATATGCATAATTACTATCATAGGTGAAAGGTCATGTCCTGCCCTGCAGTTCCTACCTGAAGTAAAGGCAAAACTTTGAAAACCATCTACTAAAGAATTGTTCTAGAAACTAAGAGTAACTTTAATTGATATGAATTTCAGAGGATTCAAAATCCTTGCTAATAAAAACATCTATTATTAAAAATTACCTATTTTACACATTTTTTCCCCTGATTTCCTTGTACTACATTAATCTGGATGTCAAGTGGTCAGTGGGTCTTCTAACTGATTTGGGGGGTAATCAATGCAGATTGAACCTCTTAGTTTCAAAATTGTTCATTTTTCCTCTGTAAAAGTATATTGAATACATTTGAGTATAGTAAATGGTAGTAGATTCCCTTTCTTATTCCATCTACCTCTTACTTTTTTTTGTCACTTTCCTGGATATATACAATATAGATAATTTATATGTCAGCATGAAATACTATCATTACTGTTTACCATAGGCTTGAATTGAGTTTATCGCAGTCAAGAGCACCCACTCAACTCATTCAAACACTAGTCTTCAATTTTCATGGAATGCAAGTTTAACCCACATCAGCACATGATCCTACAAACACAAGCCTGGTGCAAGGAGGACTGCCATTCAGTTCATCAGCAGTTACATACTGGCAAGTCTGCAGGATCTGGCCTCAATCCAGTATTAAAATTATGCCAGCACTGCAAGATAATTTAAAATAAATCTGCATAAACAATACTCAAATAACACCCAGTGTTATTTTTTATGGTATCAGTAGAGTTAAAGGAAATCTACTTCTAGCTTCGACTCAAGAGAGAACTTGTGACAAAATGAGATATAGCCTGCTGAAACCTAATGTAAGCAAATACCACAAGCTGTGCCAAACAATTATGCTAGTTTCACTGTAAAGGTAACACCAAATAGAAAGAAAAGACTCGCATATTGCCATCACAATTGTTTTTAAATGGTAGATCCATGAAGAAGGCTAGCAATCATCTGGCTAAAAAGTCATTAAACCCTAGTCGGTTTATACAAATAGCTAATAGAGGCAGAAGTTTTAGGGGCTTGCTTTTTTATAAGGAAAATGGATCTGAATATCAGATCTGCTTCCTAATACTATTTAGGAATATTTAGAAATCCTGTTGTTATTTCAGAATTTGATTTTCATTACAGTTTAAATGCTGGTTGGCTTCTCTGATCCTACATGCATACAGCCTCATTTTCTACTTTTAATTTAGAAAAGCTATGGTGTAATGCATCTGCTATTTGCAACAAAGCAATAAAAATGGGATTAGTGTTTAGTTCATGCCTAGTACATTATAGCATTTGTAACTATAAATGGGTTTCTGTGAACACTGGTGAGGTTATACATAAAACATCAGGTGAGGGATACCCATGTCAAAACCAACAACTTCTGATGTACTCTTGCCAAAAGGTACTAAGTTTTGCACGCTTGTCTGAGAAAAAAATATGCTGTCAAATGCTCTGAGATCACATACTCCTGTCTCAGGGCCTTCGATGCATTTTCTCATCAGATACTCCAGTGCTTTTTCAAACACTTTGTGTCTGTAACTTGACCTTGGCCTCCAGAGAAACTCCGCTCTCCACCACAGCAGATGAAACTGGACATGACTGGAGAATATAGAACTTGATAATGAGGGTAGATTTTATCTTTATAGTTTGTCAGAACACACTGCCAACAGTTTTTATTATAGAGAGGAGTTCAACTGTATTTTTAAGGAGCCCTTTGTTTTTGCCAACTGGGAATCTTCACACTCAGTTTTAGCAGTGCTTCAACAAGAATACAAATACCTCAAGGGTTTTATATCTATATTAAAAAAAAATGTTTATTGGTTTATTTCTAGCCTCAAATATCATGTATTGGTATGCATCTTTCCATTGTACCTCACTAAACTTGTTTTTCACATTCTACCATGAATCAAAAATATCCATGTCACTAATCCCGCACAGTCTAATTCCACCAAAAGTTACTGAGTTCGGCTGTTTTTTGCATCACCTAACAAACCATTCAGTATATTTTCAGTGTTCCCTTATTCATCTTCTCCAAATACTGTAAAATTTCTCATTGTTGTGTTACACAGTAAATCACGAGTATATATCTGAAGAACAGAAGGTGAAGTTCCAGCTTTGAAAGTGTTGACATTGTTAGCAAAACCTGCAATGTGAACATCAAGCTTGTAGTCCTGTCTTATCACTATTTTTAATTTTTTTTATTTTTTCTTTTCTCATTATTTTTGCATTATTTTTTTTTTTTTTCAAAATTTGCACTATTTTCTCATTATTTTCTCTTTGTATTTTCAAGCTGTAAGAGAGAACTGGAAAGAGCTTTTCTTGCTCTGTTCTTCACCCCCACCCCCCTGTTTCATTTGCTTTCTAAAGTTAGTCTAAACTACAGTTTCTTCCATGACCTCAGCTACCTTTTAAAATCACACTAGCTTTTATGGGTGCTTTGGCATGAATCATAAAAATGATCCAAGCATTTTAATGACTTAGCTGAAATACACATTTTTAACAGGGCTTTTATCTGCCAGCTCCCTGTGACTTGCAAGGCAGTGTATTGAAATTGTTAATGACATACAGTTCTCAAAGAGAGCAGAGATTTCTTTCTCACTTCCCAGGTTAAAGCTGGTGCCATGTCCCATAAATTGTACAGGTTTATAATTAAAGGGCACAACAAATTATAAGAAGTCATTGAGAAGCATGCTTCATGCTGCAGCATTTTTTAGATTAAGGAATATTAAAATCTGAGCCAACAGTAAGAACTGAAAATACAGAAGCTGTTGCATGACCCATTACTGTTGTGTAGCTTGACTGATGATACTAGTAACTCCTCATTTCTTCTTCTGGTTATATGTGCTTGTCCAAATTCATGCCATGACAGGCTTCCAATTTGGTTTTGTGAGGTATTTGCATGTTTTCTATCATGTGAACAATATCATCCAGTTTGGTGAAATTCCATCTTCTGTCTACTTCAATGTGCAAGAAACATTAGTTTGGAAATCTGAAGTTTGTTTTAATCTGAGCTAAGAACATTTAGGGATTTTAGAAGCAAGTAGTTCTTTGGTGCTTTGCAGGGTGGAAACATCCACTGACAAGTTTGCTTTCAATGACAGACAACTAACAGCATCAGCAGAGGTGATGTGATTTCTTACTTCTCCAGTTAAAATCTCGTGTTCTGTAGACATAGAAAAAGTAATTATATCTCTTACTAGATTCATATTGCAATGTGTCACAAGTGCTGTTCACACTCCCTGACTCTTTTTCACAGTTCCTAGATGATGCGATGCCTTTTCTAACTTTTCTTAATGATCACTTATTTCTGCTTTTATTGAAGCCCTTGTAAGTTTTCTCCAGTTCCTTGTCAGGTGCTGCTATTCAATAGGATTAAAAAAAAAAATAAATGAACGATATGAAATCATACTTGGAATTTTTCCCATTCAGAAAATGCTCTTAGATTAAAGAGTCTGACCTCATTTGATATTTAAAATAAGGGTGACATTCAATAAATCTGAATTCAGTTTGTTCTATGGAATGGAGAAATTAAATGGTACCTTATTCTGTAGAGTAATCAAGAAGTTTACGTGGGAGTTGATTTAGTGTTTTTAGTAACAGGACATCTTTGTCATCCTTCTGCAATTTCTGGATTTTGGCAAATATCATTATCTTTGTAATAATTATAAATGCATTTGAAATGTTCTAGGTTGTACAGATGGCACCTTGTCCTGTTGTTTCTAATAGGGATGTTGGAGGAACATGAGAGAAGCCTTGATTCTGCAGGCAGCTGTGTCCATGTGCATTCCCCAGGGCTGCATAAAGGCACAGGCATGTGCTTATTGGGAGATGCTCAGACTTTCTGTTGCTGCATGGAAAAAATCATGTTCCTTCTTAATGTCGGTGTGTGTTTTGGCTTTCTCATTTGTTGAATATATCAAATAATAAATATTGTTCTCTGTAAATGCTAATTTAAATTATTCTAGTAGTAAGAGTTCCTGCTATACTGATATTGTTTCTGGTGGACATATGTCTAACATTCTCTTAGAAATTTCCAGTGATGGTTTCCATAATCTCTCCAACTAAAATATTCTTTCACTCTTAATTACCTTTACTAGGTGTTTGGTGTGAATTTTCTGTGCAAAAGTGTTAAACTCATTACTTCTTGTCCTGTCCACCACAGCCATGAAGAGCAGAGTGCCCTTTTTGACTCTGTAGCAACTTTTTGTGTACTTGAATATTGCCCTCTGCTTATCTCTTATGTATGCCTAAAGCAGGTATTTTGTGCAAACTTTTGTTTCTGTTTCTTTTTGCCATGATTTCTAGTTCCTGTGACACCTACAGCAGCTCTAAGTGGCATCCAAACCTGGACATGTTATTGCAGTTGATCTCCTGTGAGCTGAAGTACTTCATGGTTAGTGTCTATAGAAACCATTACGTGCTTTTTTCTGTCCATAGGACGGTGCAGTTAGCTTGTGTTTCACAGCAGTCCTGATCCTTTACTGCAGAACGGCTACATAACAACTTCCTCATTCTGTTCAGCTCATTATTTCTTCATTAATTTTCATTTACTCTTATTTAGAACATCATCCTATTATACTAAGATGATGTAATTTATTAGGATGATTTTGAATTCTAAGCATTCTTCCAAGCACTGACAGTCCCATTCAGCTTGGAGTTGTCTGCACATTAATAATATACTCCTTATTTCATCAGGCAGGTTATTAGTGGAACTGCTTGCCAGACCTAGGGCAGATCCACGAGGACCCTACTGAAATATACACTGCCATTTTTACAGTGAACCATTGGTAACTGTCTTTCTGATAAGATTTTGTAACTGGTTTCACACCAAGTCAATGATATTTTCACCTCTATTGTACCCCTAGTTTGCTTTGAGAGTGTACTGTCAGTACAGTGTCAGCAGTACTAAAATAAAAATATATGACTTTGGCTGTTTCTCTCTTGCCTACAGGCCTGTCACCCTATCACAAGGCAGTTTATATTGGCTTGAAATAATTTATTCTTAACTAATCCACCTTGGCTCTTAGTCATCTCCTGTTCCTCCAGATGCTTACAGATAGTCTGTACAAAAACAATGGTTTTGGTCAGGACCTGGGGTGGGGAGGAATTGACATAATGCCAGCACTGTGGGGGGCTCCCAGCTGAGTGTTGATAGATATTACCAGAATAAAACCTACCTCCCCAGTCCTTTCACCCCAGTTGCCATTCAGACTGCAGCAGATCATTGCTACACAGGGGGTTAGTAACAGGGCTGTGTCTTGGCCGGTCAGCCCTTGCACCAGGGACTCATTCCTGCCATGTTCAATCGACTCCTGGGGATGCAGCTTCAGTGTTTTTAGCCTCTTGAATCCATTTTCAAAGCTGAGGTCTTTCACAGTTGTCACAAGTGATAACCACTTGATTGGCAAGTAATATTTTTAGTGAAATGAAACTTGGTACCATTGTTTGTTCATGCCCACTGAGTAGTGGACTAACAATTTAAGTTTTTCTCTTATTATTTAATTGCTCCAAATGTCCCTTG
The DNA here is from genome assembly GCF_023634155.1 of Falco peregrinus. Taxonomy (NCBI): domain Eukaryota; kingdom Metazoa; phylum Chordata; class Aves; order Falconiformes; family Falconidae; genus Falco; species Falco peregrinus. The sequence goes on along the minus strand of NC_073723.1, from coordinate 25,337,947 downwards.
CTGGTTGTATCACTTCTTTTTTTTTTTTTTTTTTCACTTGTATGAGAGAAGTAAGTTTGTCTTGCAATTTAAACCTGTTATTCGATAGTCCTTTTAGAGCAAATTTCCATTGAATTGTTGGCAGAAGTATTTATTTTCACCAAAACGTGACAGCTTAATATGTATAATCATGTCACTACTTTTTAAAACATATGGTGAGATATATTTTCTTAGAAAGTGCGCATCTTGAAGATGAGAACAAATGACATAAACCTATATATATTTCTGTGTATATATAATAAATGTATTTCTCTAGGAATAATGTGTATTCTTTTGGAATAATGTGTACTTTTTAAAATAATAGATTAATCAAAATTAAATTAATGAAGCTCTTTATACTTGGCTCTCCCCCTTAAAAGAAAGAAAATTGGTTTTGCTATCAGGTAGTAAATACATAGCATTATTTGAAAAGACAAAGTAATTACTAACTATAGTCTCCCTGCATAGTATTATGTCTACTAATATTACTCTAGCTAAACAGAATTTTCTATGACATTAATAGAAATCCTTCCTCTGTTTCAAAACCAGAAAATACACTGTCATTAGAAGGAATGTCATCTGGCAGATACTCCTCCTATATGAGAAATGCAGTAAGTAATGCTGAAGTTGAATATTTTTTTTTTAATATAAGGGGAAAAGTTTTAAGCTAAAATATCAATGAAAGAAGGCCTTCAAAATTAAACAGCCATAAAAGTGATGCTGTGCTGTCAAACCTTACTTGGAAATTTTTGGGGTAAATCAAATTTTTCCCTTTGGGTTTCAAATTCATATTGTAATGCAAACACTTAAGCTAATGAAACCCTAAGAAAGAATAGAATCTTGCAAGCTAAGAAACCATAGAAGCTCAGGACTAAGGGTTGTGTGACAGTGTTCAGCCTGCCACTGACAAGCACTGCATGCATTAGAAAGTATAGGTGGTCAGGGTTGTACACTCAGTAAACACATCTGCAAATATATTTTCTCCACCTGTGGGAATTTGTAGGTCAAGGGCTTTCTCCAGCAGAGGTGAACTCATCATATTTTACAAGTCTAGCTGGCTTTTGATCTATGAATTTTCCCAGTTGTTTCCTGTAGTCATCTCTACACTCTCAAAGTCCACCATATTCTGCAGAACAGTGTTCCTTGACTTATTTAGATATGGGGTCACATCACTGCTTTTCGTTAAATTTTCCTTGGTGGTCACTGTTTTCCTATGACCGGCTGCTCATTCCTCACTTGCACAAGTCCATCTAGGATGGAACATGCTACTGTCCCATCCTTAAGCCCTTCCTTCCTTTACCTACCGCTTCCCCCCCGTACTCTAGCACAGAAAAGATGGGAC